>NC_133486.1:15232064-15583632 GCF_025370935.1 Choristoneura fumiferana | reverse complement strand
GCGCCGACCGCCTCGTCTGGTGCAGCGTGCTCACACGCGCGCAGCCTGCCGTGCCGCTCCCGCGCGAGCCAGCAGCTGATGCTGCGAGCATAGGACGCGACCTCGCGCCCCCGCAGCCGCTTGCTCCTGTACTCATCCGCCGCCTGACAGTAATCAAATCACGTCGCCGTCACTAACGTACCGACTACACTGCCGGTATATAACCCCGCAAACGCAGCTTCAGTTTCTCTGAAAGTAGAGTCAAACCGAATTCGACTATACTTCTGTCACCGCTCAAGTTTACGCTAAACAAAACAATAGCGATAGTAAAATGATTATTAGATGCCTCATTGATAGTGGATCTCAAAATAATTTAATAACGCTCGATTGCTGTAAGTCACTAAATTTACCCATTATACCGCTGACTAATTCCTATATAAAGGGTGTTGGTTTAACTTCAAGACCAATTCACGGATATGTTTACTTTAATATTGAATCCCGCATGTATCCAAATAATAAATACTACATACACGCTTTAGTGGTAGATTGTATAACCGACCAATTGCCCGCATTTTATTGAATATAATGAACATGACATGGCTTACCTTAATAATATACCGCTCGCAGACCTCACATGGAACATTCCAGGCTGCATTGATGTAGTGCTCGGTGTCCAGTTATTCCCGTATATTATTTGGGGAATAGGGTAGATTCCGGCACTTGTGCTCCTCCCGCTTTTTTAACCGCCTTCGGTTATGTTCTAATGGGTGACTATCCTTGTAAGTCTGACCCTAGTAACGCTAATTCTTTCACCGCTCACGTGCTCAATGACCTCGAGTCGAGCCTAAATCAATTTTGGGAATTAGAAGAAATCCATTCAAAATCATTTAAGTCCAGAAGAGACTAAATGTGAAAATTTATACACAACGTCTGTGTCCCGCAATGAGGAAGGTAGATACACTGTGGCCTTACCTTTCTGTAAAGATTCTTCAGAACTGGGGAATTCTCGCTCTGTTGCTCACCGTCGTCTGCTTTACTTGGAGAAGAAGTTCAAGCAAATGCCTACTCTTCGCGATTCCTATAATAAAGTCATCTCAGAATATATGCATAATGGTTATCTAACCGAAATACCCGAGTCTGAACTTACTGATGATGGTTACTATATCCCTCATCATGCTGTCATCCGCCCGGAAAAAGTAACGTCTCCTGTTAGGGTCGTTCTCGATGCCAGTGCTAAGACTCATTCAGGTATGTCACTTAATGACATATTGCATACTGGTCCTAATCTACAGGCTGATTTATTTTTGCTTTTACTGAACTTTCGTTTATTTCCAGTAGCTATGACGTCTGATATTAAACAAATGTATATGCAAATTTGTTTGCCTCCGCATGACTTCAAATTTGTCAAAATATTATTTCGCTTTTCCGAAAGCGAACCAATCCGCAGCTTCCAATTCACCCGCGTCCCTTTCGGACTTAAGTCGAGCCCTTTTATGGCTATGCGTACTGTCAAACAGTTATGCTCAGACGAAAGTCACCGCTTTCCTGATGCTGCAAGAGTGGCAAGCTCTCAGCTCTACATGGATGATCTAGTCCATTCATGTATTAATGATGAAACCGCAATGCGTTTATCGCAAGAATTAATCGCGCTATTCAAGTCTGGCGCATTTGACTTAGTCAAATGGTCAAGTAATTCGTCTGCACTCTTAGATAGTCTTCCCGACTCACACCGTGCTTCTGTCAATTTTAACGACAAGCAAAATATTGCAAAGGTGTTAGGGTTGTCATGGAAACCCACAAGTGACACTTTCTTTATAACTACGTCTCCGCCTGCTGGTGGGAAGTGCACCAAGCGAATAATTCTATCCACTGTAGCTCGCTTGTTTGATGTTCTTGGCTTAGTAGCTCCCGTTGTATTATACGCCAAATTATTAATTAAAGAACTTTGGCTTTGCAAGATCGACTGGGATGACACACCCCCTGAGCATATAATCAAATGCTACTCTATGCTAGTGCAAGAATTTCCGATGCTGTCAACATTAAAAATTCCGCGTCACATTGGCGTTTCTGCTGACTGTACGGTCAACATTGTTGGATTTTCAGATGCCAGTCTCAATGGCTATGGATGTGTCATTTACTTGCATGTTACAGACCCAGCCGGTTATGTCACTGTGAGGCTACTCTGCTCAAAGTCAAAAGTGTCTCCCGCAAAAATAACTACACTTGCTCGTTTAGAGCTATGTGCCGCTCTCTTAATGTCCAAATTGATCAAAACTGTTCAGGACACATACTTTACTCGTATTCCGATTGCAGGGATATATGCTTTCACAGACTCAACAATTGCTCTTTCATGGATTAAATCATCTCCTCATAGATGGTCCATTTTTGTTAGCAATCGTGTT
Source organism: Choristoneura fumiferana (assembly GCF_025370935.1). Lineage (NCBI taxonomy): Eukaryota > Metazoa > Arthropoda > Insecta > Lepidoptera > Tortricidae > Choristoneura > Choristoneura fumiferana. The sequence continues at coordinate 15,581,251 of NC_133486.1, read as the reverse complement.
GCTCAATGTCAAGAAAATATTGCATCACAAAACTTTTATCACGTTGCCGGAGTTGACAACCCTAGTGATTGTTTGTCTCGCGGTATGCTACCATCACAATTAATATCTCATGATTTGTGGTGGAACGGACCTTCTTGGTTACGAAGCCCGCCTACTGCATGGCCTATTCAAAAATTCTGTCCCACAGAATTCGATAAGTTGCCTGAATGCAAAACTAATACTTTAACCGCAATCGTTCAAGCTGAACCGCCCTTACTGTATACGCTAGCTCAACGTTTTTCGTCGTGGAATAAACTGCTCCGCACGGTTGTATATGTGTTGCGCTTCGCAAGAAAATTAAATCCAACTGAAATACTTAAAAATCTCGATATTGCTGAAACCGCTTTATTAGTCGCTATACAGAGTGTTTATTTTAGCGAAGATATCGCTCGCATAAAAAACAATGTTTTACCGTCGCGAAAACTTTTGAAGCTATCAGTTTTCTTAGACGAGAACAACGTTTTACGAATTGGAGGTCGCCTTTCAAATGCAGATCTGCCATTCGAGACTAAATATCCCGCGCTCCTTCCAAAACATGACCACATGGTTAATTTAATTATAGATCATTACCATACTATGAATTGTCATGTAGGTGCCGGACTTTTGATGTCCATCATTCGCCAGCGTTTCTGGATATTAGATGGCCGAACTGTCCTTAGAGCTAGGGTGCATAATTGTAATCAATGTTTCCGCGTCAAGCCCGTGCATCCAACGCCAAAAATGGCTGATTTGCCTTCTTATCGCCTGCAAGAAGCAAAAGCTTTCATGCATACTGGCGTGGACTATGCTGGTCCTCTCCGCATAACTCTTTGTCGTCGTCGTGGACAGCACGCTCAAAAGGCATATATTTGCTTATTTGTCTGTCTCGTTACAAAAGCAGTTCACATAGAGCTAGCTTCTGATTTAACTTCAGATGCCTTTTTAGCCGCTTTCAAGCGCTTTATTTCTAGACGTGGCCCCGTCTCTTGTCTTTATTCGGACCATGGGACTAATTTTGTTGGTGCTAAAGCTCAATTGGACGAAATGTATAATATGCTATCAAGTCCAGAGTTTAAGTCTAGATTTGATTTTGAATGTTTTAATCACCGCATTGAATGGAAAATGATTCCGCCGCGTTCCCCTCATTTCGGTGGCATGTGGGAATCAAATATTAAGAGTTTTAAGACTCATTTGTATCGTGTCATTGGCTCACAGCTTCTGACGTACGAAGAACTGCTCACTTTACTTATACAAATTGAGTGCATACTCAATTCGCGGCCGCTTTGTGCCATATCTTCTGATCCGCATCCAGAAATATTAACACCCGCGCATTTTCTAATGTCCACACCGCTCCAGTTTTTACCCGCTACTGACTTGTCTAATGAGTGCCGAAATCTTCACAACAGGAAGAAGTTGCTCGAAAGCATTGTCCAATCATATTGGAAAAAATGGCGCACTGAATACCTGCACACGTTGCAAGTCAGAAATAAATGGTATACCCAAGACCATCCCATCAAAGTAGGGACGGTTGTGTTAATGGGTGATGACAATGTTCCCCCGCTTCACTGGCCCTTGGGTGTTGTGACAGATGTCTATCCAGGGTCTGATAACGTGGTTCGTGTAGCCATGATAAGAACTGCTAAAGGATCATTTAAGCGTCCTGTCGTAAAATTGTATCCTCTACCTTCACAGTAGATTAGAACATTTCATTTTCCTACTTCACCGCACCGCACCGCATCATACCTCACCGCACCTCATACTCATTGAAATTCTCCGCATTTCAAGGCCGGGAGCATGTTCGCGCACTAAAACCTTTTTAGGCCATACACAGTGCAGGGGTGCTCTCTGGCACAGGACTTGTCAGTCTGGCTCAAGTCTTGTCGTTGACATAAGTTTTTCATCCGCTCCCGTGTTATATTCGTTATAAACCGCATCGCCAAATAAGAAGATTTCCTTCGACTCCGCATCACAAGACCCCGCATCACATCATCGGCCGGAGCCCTAACCAGGTGAGTGCTTCTGCTCTGTTGGAAATTCCATTTGGCATAGCGCGCTCTCGGTCTTCCGCCACCCATAAAAATTGGCTATTTACACGCCATACCAGTTAGATAAGTCTTATTGGCGCCTCTTCGCAGAGTTTTCGCGCCAAACCGACGTTTTTGTGCGTCTCGAAGGAATCAATCGAGTTGGACGAATAAAAGGAATCGTATGAGTACGATGCTTGTTATTTCATCATTGATAATGCCGTGATGATTATACTACTGGATTTTATTTATGATATCCTGTGGGATAAAATTGCTAGAGTGTTTTTAGACGACTTTTCTGTGATGTAGTTAGGCAAACTTTTATTGATATTCTAATTTCTAAATTGATTATAATGAGGTCGATACGTCAAGGTAATTTTAGCAATAAGTTCGTGATTAAGCCCCAAAATATATTCGTTCTATAAGTAAATAGATTTTGGTACCTGCTTATTGCCTTGTAATATACTAATATACGAGTATGTGCCCCTTTTGGATACGATATCTAAAATTTATTTTAAATTGATCAAAAACTTTTTTTAAGATCAAATTTAGATCTTCTGGCAGAAATATTCTACACTTGCTTTTCATTTAAGGATTACAAAGTAACTGGCCAATTATTTTTTCGCAGGCGGTGGTGCTGCCGCCGCTGGCAAGGTGGCCCCACGAAAACGGATTCACCTTCACCACGTGGTTCCGGCTCGACCCCATCAACTCAGTCAACATCGAACGAGAAAAGCCCTATCTTTACTGGTAAACGTTCATGATATCCTGGTGTGCGTGCTTTTAAATTTTGTTTACAGAGAAACAAAAAGGGCTCCTTGGTTTGTTTTCTTGCTTACATTAAACCAATATACGTATAATACTATATATAATAATATAATAATAATATAATAATAATATAATATATAATACATATATATACGTACAATCCCAACGTACCTATGATCTACAGCCATGTCAAAATCGAAGTCACTTCACTAGTGAGTCATAAGCAGCAAGATCGTAGACTAACTAGGTCACTGGCAACTCAAAGACGGCGAACTACTGCAAATTGTAATTATCTGGCTGTGATATCAAAAATGATCTAACCTCAGACTTTGTTTTTATTTTTCACACAGATTCTTGCTCGCTAATCCTGACGTGAAGCAGCAGTGCTTGCACTGTTGTGTTTCGGCGTGGAGAGTGGGACAGCCGATGAAATTACTGGCACTTACTGAGGTGTCCCATCTTGGGCCTCTGGGTTGGCAACGCATCTGCAATACCCCTGGTGTTGCAGATGTTTATGGGCGGTGGTGATCTCTTACTATCAGGAGACCCACTTGCTCGTTGCCATCTAGTCAAATAAAAAAAAAAAAAAAAATTATAGTACCACCCCTAATTCATCTCCTTAATGATGAAAACGTGTACCAAACTATTTTAACAAAATGTTTCGGCAACCAAACAACAGAAAATAATAGCAACAATCCGCTTTGTAGCCAATTAGTGCTAAAAGCCGTTTTGTGTTCTCGCAAATCGTCGACGTACATACACCGCGGACCCCGATTCCATTCCGCCCGCGCGGCCACGGACAACTTTTCATTAGATTTGAGTGAAGCTCGCACATTCAAGTGTATTCTGTGTGGTTTATGTTACCCTGGTAACTTAGCGTAATATCGGTTACCGCTTTCGTACGTCCAGTTTATGAGCTTCGGGTACGAACGAGTGTGTCCGATTTACAGGGTGTAATGTAATATTCATATCGGTCAGTATGGTAAAGTCTGAAACTATAATACATACGAAGATCCGTTCTTAGGAACCATGTCATTGATTTTAATAACAAGAAAAACTGCAACCATACATTTTCAAAAACATGTACTCAGCTCGGGAATCGAACCCGAATGTTTTGAAAGTAAAACTTACATTATTAAAGAATATGAATTACAACGCATTCTATTCATTCTAGATATCGTGTTTCATAGTAACATTTATTGCTTATGACCTTACCGATATCGAAATACGATATCTAGACTAATACCAAAATCGGGGTAAAAAAAACAGCTATTTCATAGAAAACCTAGAATGTCAGAGAACCCAAGTGTACACCTAAACTGAGTCAGCATTTTCCCCGCAGCTTCAAGACGAGTAAAGGCGTGGGCTACACGGCGCACTTCGTGGGCAACTGTTTGGTCTTAACCTCCATGAAGGTCCGCGGCAAGGGCTTCCAACACTGCGTGAAGTACGAGTTCCAGCCCAGGAGGTAAGTGCACCGACTGCTTATCTGCCGTTTCTGTTACAGGAAAAGAATGAGGGATTTGAGAGGGAAAGAGAGATATATTTATTAACATATATTCGATAGGTACACAGGGTAAAATAGATTGAGAAGAAAAACAATTTAATAGTAATAAGTAGTATAAATGAGCCCCATTCAGCATTGTATTCCGGCAAGCCGCAATGCTGGTTTGAGGCTGGTTTGGTTTTGGTTTTGAGGAAAAGTAGTATTGAATTGATATTAATTTGTAGTTAGTTGTAGTAGGGACTGAATATTTTCGTTAGGCACCCCGGATAGTAAGAGAAGCGTGAGTAAGCCAAGGATTGTCCCGTGATACGTGTGGACTAGGGTGGAGCGAATTTTTGTTTTTTGATTTTGAATGCTGAATAGTACTAAAAGTTGCGATTTGTTCAAAGGTTTATGAAAAATTATATATTTACACTTACTTTAAGCCCTCTACAGTCATTCAAAGATTTAAAAAAACTATTTAGTTAAATTCCGTAAAATATTGTGTTTTTACCTAAAATTATGTTATTATCTTATTTTTTGTTGATTGTACTTTATTTTAGATTAAAAAGGTACAATTGAAGTTACACTAAACTATCCTAAAAATAAATTAACTATACCTACAGTTCCCCCAAGTCTTGTCCCTGAGGAAGAGTGCCCATAAGGCTGGCTGCATTTCCGCGCTGGATCGTGATTCCAATACGTTGGGCGAGAAATGCACCAGCCCTATGGTCATTGGTAATTTCGAACAATTTTTTTTTTATTTGTCCAAAAAGTTTGTGAGCGTTCGAACTCAATGGACCCAAAGTTATTATCTTATTCAAAATATACCTCAATTTAAGTAAAACGCCTTGGCAACGCACTAAATGTACCAAAATTTGAAATTATTTAGACTGCCAAAACTACCAATAATAACAATAATAATATAATTTATTCAAAAAACTCAATTTACATCATATTTAACTTAAGAACTAAAACATACTGTAAAATAAATATTTACAAGAAATGCGTGAACTAGGATTCCCTGTGTTTCAGGCAAGACCACTAATACCTCCAATTTTTGTTTAAATATGTTTATGTAACTTGTAACACGAAACTGTAAGTATGTATTGATACAATTTTTGATTGAAGTTGATGTCCCGTCACTTTTCAGCAAACATATTACATGTCTATTTTTATGCTAAATTACGAAGTTTTCATACAAGAATCAAAATCTTCGAGGTAAGGTATGTAAAACATATGTCGAAAAAATTATATAAAAATATTTATCTTAGAAAATGGTCCATATGTTTTTAGAGGTATTCGAGATGAAATAAAAATTTTTTCTCCGTACATAGACGCTCCACCCTAGTGTGGACGGCGACTTAGGACGAAGTGTCGCAACGTTTCTAGACTTCACTCAACATGTGCCCAGGTACTCGTAAATAATGTCGCCAGATACATGTCAACATTCGTTTAAAAAATTACCTAAAACATTAATAACAGGCAAAATCAATATAAAATATAAAGTAAAGTGAAAGGCGGCGCGCGCGCTTGCCTTGAATTAACTCCTTGATATCAGTTAATTCGACCACGTTATCACCGGGGGCGTAGCTCAGATGGTAGAGCGCTCGCTTAGCATGCGAGAGGTACCGGGATCGATACCCGGCGCCTCCAAACGGTTTTTTTTACTTTAAACAGTTTTGGAATGCGGCACTCTAGATGACAGTCATTTGCCGAACCAGTTGGACCCAATGTAGGTTTTAAAACTTATTTGAATCGATTTGGATTTTTTAATTGTTGTTCAACTTCAGTGGCGTAGCTAGGCGTGGGCGGAGTGGGTCCTCGCCCTCGGCCTCGCACTTTAAAGGGTCTCACGAGGCTTCTTTAAATGCGATGCAACCATAGAAAAGGGGCCTCGCTGATACGACTTCGCCCACGTCTATATTAGTCCACACGCTACGCCACTGTTCAACTTCATTATGCCAAGTTACAGAAAGAGGGCAGTTGCCCCAAAAGACATTCCGGCCTTCATTTTTGACTATATTGTCAATTTCCGTATTCGCTCACATGATCTAAAAATATCAACTTAGTTCGTGGAAGGGTTCGCCGTCGACGAATACGCATGGAGGAAATCTGTATCATCAGAATTTGCAATTCACACTGTTGCCATAATCCATATTTCAACTTGTCCTCCCTTAATCATCGGCTAGCATTAGCAAAGCTCTCGGAAAGTGACTGACGAATGTTCAGTTAACTTAAGCTTGACAAGCTTTTATGAAGAAAGGGGATATTTCCTTACCCTCCTACTTTCTTTTCTTACCAAGTTTGATTGGGAACGCATAGTTTCCAAGTAGTCGCAGCTTTCTCCAATTCTGTTGAGTGGGCATTCAATGACGAACTTTTTCCCTTCCGTTACTAAATTGGAGCGATTGCTTAACAACTCTACTGGGGACTTCTCTCTAAAACAATTTATTTTCTTTCTTTGACATTTTTATGAAGATTAATTATTGTAATAAGTAAAGCGTTAACCTTTTCCTTTTAACTTTACGTTACATCTGTCAGAAATATTAACTTATCCCTCCTACTTTTTAACCTTTAATATTTTATTTTGGATTATTATGTGCTGTCTTGTAATGTATTTAATCCAAACATAGTCCTTCACTGAACACACCACTTTCAAATAACTGATTGAATCAGACGGTATTTTGCGGGAAGTCCGATATCAATAAACTACACAATTTTTTTACTTTGCTCCTCGGAACGGAGCAGCAAGTTCATATTCTTCTACTTTTCAAGCTGCGCATTGTATTCATTTTGTTATGATCGTTGCTTTGCCTCGGAACGCTACTTTCATGCTCTTGTAAATGATACTTTTCTTTAACGATTGTGTTGTCTACAGATGGTACGCCATAGCGGTGGTGTACATCTACAACCGCTGGACGAAGAGTGAAATCAAGTGCCTCGTGAACGGTCAGCTCGCCTCTAGCACGGAGATGGCCTGGTTTGTCTCCACCAATGACGTGAGTGATATTTTATAATTAACTTTAGATTAAGTCAATAACACATCGGCTCCAGCCGCCAGCTTATGCCGTGGCTATCGTGAAAGGAGGTTAGAGGTGATGAATAAAAAGCAGCTGTCTATTGCTACCAAGGAATCCTGAAATTTGGCTCTGTTGTGTGGAAGAAAATCGTAAATGAAGGTTCGCTACAAATCCTCAACTGACGAACTCGACCCTGATTGGACCGACACCGCCAACAGGCGACATACGCCTAAAGTGTAGTAACTTATAAGAAACACGACAAGAAATAGAATTTAAATGTAGGTGCCAGTTTCTTCGTCTGGCAGCATTTTTTGATTTGGCAACGATTTTTAATTTTAAGTTCGTTCATTTTTTACTGACTCCCTGATTGTGTTCATTGTAAAAGGAAATTAATAAAGTTGGCCACGGTTATACTTAAGTTGCATCTGGAGTTATTTAATTTAACTTTTAAAAAGTTATTCCACAGGTATTCCTTTAATATGGCCGATGTTATCGACAGGAAAAAACATATTATTTTAGAAAATCCTCCCATTATCGTATTTCGCTTAATCTGATCCTCAAATCCGATCATTTATAAAAAAGAATATTTGCAGAAATAACATCAAAAACCATGGCGCGCACAAAATTATGAAGCGATATAACTTAGGTATACAAGTTATGACAGGAAATAAACTCCAAGGTATTCTAAACAAAAAACGTGTCAATGCTGCATGGACGATAATCGAATATTTAGAACGGAGGGAGCACGATGACACGTTTCTGTTTTAGGGGTCTTACTGTGCCGCATCCGGCTTTGTTGCTGGCTAAGTGACCAGGCATGCATAAACTGGAGTCGTTAAAGCGCCAGGGAACAGGGAAGGCCCGCCCGACGGCATGTACTGACATATTGGACGCAGACAACTAGCGGAGCTGTGAATTTGTTATAAGGCGGTCGGGGTAAAGCGAGGCAATCTAGCCCCGGATCCCGCCCGTCACTCGCGCGGCTATGAAGATTAATTCTCAGGCTCCTCTCGGACCTGCTGTATGCAGAATAGATTTTATCATGTGAGAATAGTACATTATTCAACGAACTGCAGTCCAAGCTTTTGTATTCAACCGCTCTATGGTTACCTGAAGTGGATGTATCACATTACATGTCAGTTCATTTTGGAAGCTGTAATTTTAAGAAGAACATTTCTTTCAACATTTTTTAGATCGAAGAAAATAAAAGTAGTTAAAGGTACGAGTATATTCACCTGTATTCTTATTCAACTGTGCACTGTTTTGATAACTCGACTGGACATAGAAATTAGGTTGGAAGCTGGTAGCTGGTTTGTACGCGAATAATATTTTGGTCTGTTTACTCGTTCTGCTTTTCATTAGTTAATTGTAAACATATGTTAGACAGTTTCAGCCATTTTTTCCCCATCAGGCACATTTCCTCTAAACATGTCAATAACTTCAGAAACATAACGTACAATTTTTATCGGTCGTGAGAGGTCGTTCGTAAATAATTCAGTAATCTGCCGCAGACGACCCGCGCGACTTCTCGTCACGTACGTCTCGTTACAAGCAATTTATTACGAGTAATGCTATGCAAATTCAGCGGTTGTACGAGGGCGTTATGATAATGCAGGAGGTGAAGAGTTCACTTCAGTTCAGAAATAGAACGGACTGATCTTCACTACACGAGTCGCGGTTGTCTCTAATCTGGAAGAGATGGAGAACTCTTTGTGAACTATGTAATCCTGGTTCTCTGAGTAAGTTTTTACACAGCTAAAGTCTTGAACGCTTTCACTTATTAAGCAACAAACTGTTTAAAATGAACGTAGTTTTGACTATTGCAGGCAGTGTGGACCGTGGTGAATCTAATTAAGGGTCACAAGTCACTGGTCCACCTAGTATAATTTAATATCAATAAACGCTTGACCTCTGTACTACCTCTCAAATTATTCAAAGAAAATAAGTTACTTGGCGCAAGAAAAGTGGGAAACCGTTGAAGTTGGCCGTCGGCTGAGTTTCTGTAATTATCATTATTACCAGCTCTTGCCCACGCACGGCTTCACCTCAGTTTGAGAATAAAGAATAAGCTCGTTTCCTTGTTTCCTTTCCCGTGGGATTTCTGAAAACTCCTTCTTTAGTGCATCTCTATGGTAGGTGCAGTCACCTGCATAATATCTGCCACAGCGGAGCGTCCTACTGGCCCCAAAAATAGTCGTTCATGCACGTTTGTTGTGTCCGTAGTAGTGCTGGTGCCACCAGGCAATTTGTATGGAAATACTTCGTAGTTTTTATGCTACCTATATCATCTCTAAAAGATGTCGAGGTCTATATTGATGACTTTATATTTTTATTGATTTTTCACTGTTCTACGGGAGTAATTACTCCACTCCACGCGTTCCTGAGATAAAGAATCTTGACAGCCAGACAACAAATTGATCGTACAAGGATTCCGTTTCTTCCAACTGAAGTACGGAACCCTAAATAGGACTATAAGTACAGTTTTTTATGTGTTTCTGAACGCTATGGCGTCACAAAGGCAGCACGTCCATTTATCAATCGCTCATCCCCGCGTCGTGGCGCATTAGTGCCCTGACATGTCGGAAATAGATATTTTGGGGACGAGGTGATGTGTGTCCCTTTCGCATCAGACCTGCTAGACAAGGAAAGATTGCGGTGACGACAAATTTAGTGTACCAGTCTATGCTGAACCTAAACTAATAATTTTGTCGTTTGCCAGTTTAACTTGTAGTTTGCGTGTATATGACGCGTATACTAGCGGTGCGTCCCGGGTTCGCGCGGGTGTAGTGTTTGGGAAATCGAGCTGAAAAATGTGAAGTGCCTTTAATTAGAGACCTTTTCTTTGAAAATTGCACCCGTGAGAAGCTGGGGCGGTTCGCTAGTACGGTATAAATCAGCGCCGCCTTGTTACGTTTTTTGCAAATCTGTCGTAGTGATGTACGCAAACATAGTGTATTCCTTAGTTGATCACGTAATGTACATTCGGGAGGCAACAGGCACGTTTCGCGCACAAGTATGAATATTCACAACAAGCGTGCCCGCGCATATCGTGCATCTCTTTTGCCCGCTAAGCTCCTGTCCAGCCGTAGATAATATAGCTTACGAATTAATGTATACGAATTAACAAATTATGTGAAATAACGTTATGCCGTTTTGTGAATATTTTTTTTGGAACAATGCAAGTAAATTTAACCAAGAGTCAAATGACGGATTTAAATAAAGTTTGATTAGGATCTTAGAAGAGCAACGGGGCTGTAACTTAAGCGCGCGATAGTTTTTTTGTCATCTTCAATCTTTCTTCAATAACCGGAATTTCATAAACTTCCGAATACGCGTCCAATTTCAAATGAATGCTATTTTTCCTTTATCCTTTAGTTTCTTCGGTTCGAATCATGAATCCTTTATGAGAAAATAACATCCTTTTCCAGACGTTCGATCCGATGCGATTACTCCTGGTAACCGTTATTTCCTTTTCGATCTCGACCATGAATATGGTTCAAAGAAGGACTCAGAAAGGAAAAAACAAAAACATAACTCCTCTACGTTATGTAACCCCGATAACCTCATGTTGTTGTTTGTTACTTGTTGTTGTCTCTATAGAATTTATTTATTTATTACTCTACTTAATATGATCATTGATCACAGTAAGCAAACTACTTAAGAAATGAGATATATAATTATATACATATTGTTACGTTCGTGGGGTGGGTTCGTGATTGAAAAGCACTTTTAACACCGATGAATAAGAGTAGGATTTATTTTCACACTGTTACTTAACTTTACAAAACACTTAAAAACAGTTCACAGTAATTTCGCACTCTAAAACTCACTTACAAGTCGCTTTGATTCTCTTCGATGTTTATCGCTCGGTATCGCATTCGAAACTGTCCTCCGCCGCAACCTCACCCGGCTTATATACCCCCGGTGAATCGGTCCACAAAGTTCGAGAACAGTCCAGCTAGGACGTCATACCTACATCTCGAATGTTCCGGAAACGAGTAGAGTGTCTGTCTCTTTCATGTGCTATCTCTCTCACACAGTTACTAGAACATTCCGGAAACAGGATCATCAGTCTGTTTCTCTCACACATATAGGCTATCCTTGTCACACACCTTCTCGAATGTTCTCAGTATAGCTGTCTCTTTCTAATCGTGCTATCTCTTTCACTCCTATGGAAAATTTCGCCATATACTGAAATGTACTTGAGAGGCCCATAAGGGGTCCTGAAAACGCCTGAAAACGGGTTTTCAGGTTATGGCGTCATCGGATAGAGGGTGGCCTGAAACGGACTGAAAACATGTTTCAGGCGCCTGAAAACAACGGCAACTTGGGTGAAATTTTGATAAACTAATATGTGATAGAGCATCCTCTGAAACGGCCTGAAACAGTATTCCAGCCTACTGAAAACGTCTCCAAGGGGTCGAAAAACATGATCAAAGCTTAGCACCTAACCCACCGTCGTAACACTGCCCCCTCCTAAGACATGCTCGTCCCGAGCATCATTAGATCCATGGTACTTGGCCAACCGATCAACGTGAACAATCTTACAGGGGCTACGCGCGTTACGCTGTATCCGGTATGTGACATCGTTGATCCTAGTGACTACTTTGTACGGCCCTTCCCAACTCGGTGATAATTTCGGGGACTTCCCTTTTTTTCGCATAGGGTTATGTAGCCACACCAATGATCCTTCCTCAAATCTCGTCTGGTTAGACTTCCGGTCATATCTGGTCTTCATCTTTTCGCTGGCCTGCAGTCCGTGTTCACGAACATGATTGTGAACACCATCAATCCGGTTTCGCAGTTCACTTGCATATTCTGAAATCGTCTTTGGTGCATCTGGAGGTCGTCCTGTCAGTAGATCCGCAGGTAACCGCAATTCTCTTCCAAAATTAGCACACGCAGGTGTCACGGCCGTGCTTTCGTGAACTGCGGTCCGATATGACATTAAAAAGAGTGGAATATGCCTGTCCCAATCTTTTTGATGGCTGTCAACTACTTTGGCCAAATGTCGTTCCAGAGTCTGATTGAATCTCTCGACCATCCCGTCTGACTGTGGATGATAGGACGTAGTCCGAGTTTTATGAATTCCCATGACTCGGCAAGTCTCCTGAAACACCAGAGATTCAAAATTTCTTCCCTGATCGCTGTGGATCTCAAGAGGTACTCCATACCGACAAAATACTTCAGCCACTACCGTTTCCGCTACTGTGACTGCCTCTTGATTTGGAATGGCAAACACTTCAGGCCATTTGGTGAAATAGTCCATGACCACAAGGATGTACTTGTTTCCGCGGTCAGAGATCGGGAACGGGCCTGCGACGTCCAAAGCAATTCTTTCCCAAGGTGCCCCCACATTATAAACTTTAAGCGCACCTCTACTGCGTGTATGTGGCCCCTTGACCGACGAGCATCTAGTGCACTTCCTACACCAATCTTCCACATCTTCCCGACAGTGTATCCAGTAAAAGCGTTGTCGAATCTTCATCAGAGTCCTTTTTACTCCTAGATGCCCGCCGGAGACGCCATCATGAAAGAATCTTAAAACATCGCTAATCCTTTTTCTTGGGACAACCACTTGAAGGTGAGCATCCTTTCCGTTAGCTGACTCCCATTTTCTACACAGTACGCCATTGTGCATAACCAGGCTTTCCCATTGCGCCCAGTAGCTCTTTGTCACTGTACTCATCGGAGCTACCTCACACCACTTTGGTTTGGGCATCCCACCGTTAATCCAGTCGTAAATGGGTTTTATGTCACGATCTTCCTGTTGTGCTTCTTGCATGACTGCATTACACCACTCTTCGCTAACAGTGTCGGTCCTCAACATCTTCACGCAGTCCTTATCCTCTTGTCTTAAACAGTGTCTGCAGTCATCCGGACAAGGCCTTCGGGAGAGGGCATCTGCATTTCCATGTGACTTTCCACTTCGATGCTCGATGGAAAAGTCATATTCCTGCAGTTGTTCAATCCAGCGTGCCACCTGACCCTCGGGGTTCTTGAACTCTAACAACCACTTTAAAGCAGCATGGTCAGTCCTGATTCGGAACTTGCGTCCAAGCAAATATTTGCTGAAATGCTGCAAAGTTTTGACGACTGCCAGCAATTCTCTCCGAGTGACACAGTAATTCCTCTCGGGTTTCGATAACGATTTACTGAAATAGGCTATCACAACTTCCTGATCTCCTTTGTTTTGTGACAAGACTCCTCCGATCCCAGTATTGCTTGCATCAGTGTCAACAACAAACTCGTTATCCGGGTCGGGATATTCCAAAATCGGTGTTTCACAAAGTCTCTGTTTGAGATCTGAGAAGGCTGCTGCACACTGATCATCCCAATTAAATGGTCTTTTTTCTTCCGTCAGCTGGTTCAACGGCTTTGCTATATCCGAGAAGTTCTTCACAAATCGTCGATAGTACGAGCAAAGTCCTAAAAAGGCACGCACTGCTGTCTTGTCTTTCGGTGTTGGCCAGTCCTTAACTGCACTTATCTTCTCAGGGTCTGTCTGGATGCCTTCTGATGAAATTACATGTCCCAAGTAGTTAACCTTACGCTTGAAGAATGAGCATTTCTTCGGACTTAGTTTTAAATTTGCGTCACGCAACTTGGACAAAACTTGCTCCAGTTTCTTAAGGTGGTCATCGAAATTTTTACCTACAATTATGATGTCATCCAGATACACTAGGCAAGTATCACCCAAGAGGCCGGCAAGTATTTGCTCCATTAACCTCTCAAAAGTTGCCGGTGCATTGCACAACCCAAACGGCATAACATTAAACTGCCAAAGTCCTTTACCAGTTGAGAAGGCTGTTTTCTCTTTATCTTTGTCTTTGATTTCCACTTGCCAGTAGCCACTTTTTAAATCCAAGGTGGAAAACCATTTCATACCGTTTAAAGTGTCCAAAGTGTCGTCTATCCTCGGCAATGGGTAACTGTCCTTCTTGGTCACGTCGTTGAGTCTACGATAGTCAACGCAAAATCTCATAGTTCCATCCTTCTTTTTCACCAAGACTACTGGAGAACACCAAGGGCTGGTCGACGGTTCTATTACTTTGTCCCTCCTCATTTCCTCAATCATGTCTTCGACTTCTTTTTCTCGAGCTACTGGAACTCGCCGAGGTCGCTGTCGAATAGGCATGACATCTCCAGTGTCGATCTCGTGCTGCACTACTCCAGTTCTCCCGATATCACTGTCATGTGCAGAGAAGACACTCCTATAGCGCTTGAGTAGATTACGCGCCTTTAGAAGTTCTTCCTCCGTGAGATCATTTTCGCAGTTTTCCAATAATTTTCCAATATCCACAACTTCTTCTTGCAACTTGTTCTCGTTTGGACCATGGCAACTGCGTATCCATGAGATTGCCTCGCATGTCCCCATAAGGGTTCCTTTACTTAGGACGTGTTGAGTGTCACTTAAATTAAGAACCCTTATAAATGCTGCAGATGACGTCATTACCACTGTGCGAGCTGGTATCCACGGCTTACTGCCAGCTATTTTCTCTATTAACACGCAGGAATGAGATCCTTGTCTCACACCATATGGCAACTTCACTGGAACTAGGGCTTGCGATCTCGGTTGAAGAGTAGTCCTTTTAGCGCAGAAGACATGTCCACCCACTTCACCCTCCATAGGAACTTCATAAGCCCCAAATTTTAGCACGCCACCTTTCAAGTCGATCTTACAATCGTACTTCCTCATAAAATCTAGACCAATAATACAGTCGTCTACGATGTCAGCAATTATGACTTTGTGCCAGTACTTCTTTTCTCCAATCTTTACTGACACTTCTTGCTCCCCTTGGACGGAAATGTTCTGGCCGGTAGCCGTTTGCAGCTGAAGATGCATTGGTCGGACTAGATGATCTCTGATCAGGTGTTTTAGCAGTCGAGAACTGATCACAGTCCGAGAAGCTCCGGTGTCGATAGTAAGGTGACATGGTACTCCACCAATTTCTCCTTTGACAGCCAGACTGTTCCCGTTGTTCGCCTGGGAGATCATAACTGGGACATTTTGACCACCAGCCAGCACTCGTCCCATAGTCCTGGCTTTTACTCGTTTCCCTGCTGCTGCCGCTCTGGACTACCAGAGCTTGCTGGCCTCTCCATTTGGTCCGAGTCTCGTCGCCTCCAATGTCTTTTCGGGCAGCCAGATTGCATGTGTCCTCGTTCCCCGCAGTTGTAACACCGAGGTCCCGTTTCACGAGGTGGAGCAATCGGCTCCCTGGCAGCGACTTCGCGCACCCTGAAGGATCTTGTTGGGTCCTGGCGTACAGCTTCCACCTCGAGGGCATGGGCAAGCGCATCCTTCAAAGTCCCATGGTGACCCAGTCGTACAGCAGCCCTCACTTCAAAGTCTCGAATCCCATCTATGAATGTCTGTACTAGCATTCCATCCGTAAAAGAGGATGAATCTTGGTATGCTTTTTGGACCAGTTTCTCTATTTCTAGGGCCCACTTTTGTAATGACTCATTACGACCCTGGGTCCTATCCTTCAGTTGTGCTCTGTAGACGTGCTCTAGATGACTGTCACCGAAGCGTGCTTCTAAAGCTTCAAGGAGACGGTCGTATGTCTTATTCTTCCCCAACGTTTCCAAGACAGTGAGAGCTTCGTCCCGTAGCGCCAAACTCAGTGCCGTTTTTGCATAATCCTTGCTCCAGCCATTCGTTTCGGCAACCAACTCGAATTGGTGCTTGTATGCGGCCCATGAAGAGGTACCATCAAATGGAGGTAATTTTAACTTTTCACCTCCTGTGGCTGGTGCACCCGATAAACTAGTGGTGCCGTTGGCCACTTTAATCTCCAACTTCTGCAGGCGATTCTCGTGGCCTTCTACCTTTTCATTGACACCGTTGAGGCGCTTTTCGTGATTTTCGACTTTAATGTCAACTGCCACAATTTTATCCTGGACCTCAGCCATCTCCTTTTTCCATTCTGCGGTTGCGTCGTGTACCTCACGGAGGAGTTCGAACTGGTTCTTTTGTTCCTCCTGTAGAATCCTAGCTTGTTCCTCCTGCTTTCTAGCATGTTCCTCCTGCCTTCTAGCTTGTTCCTCCTGCCTTCTAGCTTGTTCCTCCTGCCTTCTAGCTTGTTCTTTCAGGAGGACCAGAATCGCGTTGACGTCTATTTCCGGCTTTGGGGATACTGCCGCCGCTGTATCTGACGCTGCGGCGGTGTCTGTAGGGTCCCCAGCTGCGGCGCGGCTTCGGGTCTGCATCCTCTCCTTCTCTTCTTCTCGCGGAGTAAGCGGCATTTTCAATCCCACTTCTGACACCAAATGTTACGTTCGTGGGGTGGGTTCGTGATTGAAAAGCACTTTTAACACCGATGAATAAGAGTAGGATTTATTTTCACACTGTTACTTAACTTTACAAAACACTTAAAAACAGTTCACAGTAATTTCGCACTCTAAAACTCACTTACAAGTCGCTTTGATTCTCTTCGATGTTTATCGCTCGGTATCGCATTCGAAACTGTCCTCCGCCGCAACCTCACCCGGCTTTTATACCCCCGGTGAATCGGTCCACAAAGTTCGAGAACAGTCCAGCTAGGACGTCATACCTACATCTCGAATGTTCCGGAAACGAGTAGAGTGTCTGTCTCTTTCATGTGCTATCTCTCTCACACAGTTACTAGAACATTCCGGAAACAGGATCATCAGTCTGTTTCTCTCACACATATAGGCTATCCTTGTCACACACCTTCTCGAATGTTCTCAGTATAGCTGTCTCTTTCTAATCGTGCTATCTCTTTCACTCCTATGGAAAATTTCGCCATATACTGAAATGTACTTGAGAGGCCCATAAGGGGTCCTGAAAACGCCTGAAAACGGGTTTTCAGGTTATGGCGTCATCGGATAGAGGGTGGCCTGAAACGGACTGAAAACATGTTTCAGGCGCCTGAAAATAACGGCAACTTGGGTGAAATTTTGATAAACTAATATGTGATAGAGCATCCTCTGAAACGGCCTGAAACAGTATTCCAGCCTACTGAAAACGTCTCCAAGGGGTCGAAAAACACGATCAAAGCTTAGCACCTAACCCACCGTCGTAACAATATATATGTTACTTTCATACTCATAAAAACGGATCATTATTGTAAAATTATTACAAAAAAGGCGATTTTAAAAAAGTTGGTGCGAATGCAAACGGCAATCTAAACACACATAATCATGGAAAACAAATACCTAAGGATCGTATTTTTTCCACCAACCTCCTCTTTGATGTCGTATTTTTTTCTCGGACAAAGGACCAAATTAGTAGGTCCCAAATAATTCACAGCGCGGGTAGAGATCTAATTTAATTGCGTCGTCTAAGTTATTATTATGTACAGCGTTTGTTTAAAAGTTTAAATTAATGACAATGTCGCCGGTTCATTTAATTCGGCGGAAACAAGTGTACAGTGAAATGGAATAAAAGTAAAAACTCAACTAGGCAAATAATGGGCAAAAGCAGTAAGCGTAGAATAATATATAATGCTGAATGTAAACAATGTTTTTATGTGTTTTTATGTACAATAAAGAGTTTTACAATACAATACAAATTCTTGTATGTACTCGTTACTTGTCGTCTGATTTTAGAATTTACGAAATGGAATTAGGTACCATCAGCCAAATATGTGGTCTACCACCCTAAAGTTAATAATCTTTTGCATGTCATAAGACAATAACGCCAATAAACGTGTATGTCAACCTGAAAGTTCGACTTTAGCGACATATTAATTTGATAGGAACTTGTTTAAAAAGGGTTTAGCAGGCTAAGGAAACATGAGGCCCCTGTGAAGAATAGTTGAATTGGTGAATGTCAATTTTTGTCGCCTCATTACTAGTAATTACTCCAACTTCCAGCCCTCTATCTTGAACTGTCACAGAGATAATGTCAAAAATGAGTTTCCCTTTATCTAGATCACTTATTGGGCTGCCATCAGCCTCATCAAATAAAATTAAAAAATACTTGACGTACCTAGCTCGGGTCCTGAATCCATTTCTTCAATAAAAAGTTAGTTAACTGTACTCAGCTCGAGACGCTGATATCTCTTTACAGCTTTGTTGCCTTGGTTATCAAGTGCCGTCGACTTTCAACTCGATAGGCCTTCATCGTTAAACGTTCTCACGTGTCGCTAAAGTCCCCCCTTTAGACTAAGCAGTGGAGTATTTTAGCCGTAAATAGGAATTTACATGCCATTACTGTTTAACGAATTGAGAACAAAACGGCTTGTGTGGAGTGCTTGCCGGCGGCGCAGGCTGGGAGCGAGAGCGGCTCGTCTTTACCAGGAATGTAGAGCACAGTAGGTATGAGTAGCTTCGGAATTCCAAGTGTAGTTTTCCCAGTGGACGAACTCTTGCTTATCCGAGGACAGTGGTGGGCGGATCTATTTTAAGGCTAAGTAAACATACTTAATGTTACGGCCTTGTTTACTGGTATATGAATTGGGGTGAAACATAAAGATAGCTTGATCCTTCTATTTCGGATAAAATGTTAAGTTGATCGAGATTGGGTGATTTTGTGACCATGAGATATACAAAGATTTTGGGGGCATACCAAACATTCGCACCATTACAAAGATTATACCGCAGGGCAGATTGTTTCTCTTGCAATGGCTTGAATGGCTCGGATGGCTTGGTTCGGGTGTAGTTTCCATGTAGGTCCAATACGAATCTGGAATCTTTGAGTCTAACAACTGGTATAGGTAGAGTCATTCGCGATGACGCGTGCCGCGGTTCGCGGACTAAATCACGCGTCTTTGTGGATGGCACTAGGTATAGCATGGTGTACGGTTGTGTTACTCTGAAGATGAGCTCTGGTTGAGTTCGAAACGCGTCAGTGCGATGTGGTGGTGGTGATAGATGGGTTTGTGTGATTTGTGAACACGCATATCTTGCATAAGCTTAACTATCATAAGGTCGCGCCTCGCGGGTGAGCAAGGAAATTCTTTTAGTTCACTGGAACTTCTCACAGACCATTGGATTGCTTCGCAAATGTCCAACAGACGATGAACTAAACTGTGAAGTTCGTGTTGTAATTGTAATTTCGTACATGCCTTCGGAAAAACTCATATGGTGCTAGGATGTATACATAATTGAATCTGCAACCCTCTGGTTGAGAAGCCGTGCCGTATGCCAAACTACCTACTAGGTTACAACAGTTTATTTTAATTAGGACTTTATATCAAAATTATGTAGGTATGTTCTATAATTACGCAGATTGAGAAAGGGATGCTTGGATGGTTTGGGCATGTTGAGAGAATGAATGAAAACATTGACTAAGCAGATCTATAAGACGAGCGTGAATGGGAACGTTGGGAGAGGAAGGCCTAGACGAACGTACCACGATCAAATCGGGGACGTTCTGAAGAAAGGTCGGGTCAGGAGTACTCTAAACCGACGTGCATGCATGAAAAGATTGATGAATGTAGAGGAAGCGAGAGTTGTATGCCAGAATCGTAGCAAGTGGAAGGATGTAGTCTCTGCCTGCCCCGTTGGGAAAGAGGCGTGATTTTATGTATGTATGTATATGTATGTGTATGTGTATGTATGTATGTGTTCTATAATTATGCTTCCGTTCGCGCTCCGCTCGTGAGCGGCTGCTTGGCCTGCCCGCTAATGCAGTCTTCTTTATGAAAACTCGACGCAACGCGCTTATCGGTAACGCGCTAAGCGGAGATTCCCCCAATTCTCTCAGCTCTAACGTTTATTACATTTAACATATTTCACGCTTTTAAGCACACAACAATATCATGAAAGAATCCCCCTCGTATTCTCTCTATGTACATCGGATTACGCTCGTCATATCCCGCGCCGGGTAATTCTCCGAGCGCCCATTATGTTTTTTCTTATCCGGCGAACGGAAAACCCTGTCGTTTTATTGGCTTCTAAATATCTCTCGATCTCCGGCTACCTCGTAGTTATTTATATTTAATCTGGCACCTCTCGGGACGTCGACCACTCCGGCTTAATTACAGATTTTTTGGGTCGGATTTATACAGAGGCTTTACACGAAATTACTTTTTATTTTTCTTATAAATGAGCAACCTATGGCCCGGATTTGGGCTGGTTTTTTGCAGGGAATTCTTAAGCTCCTCCCGTTCGATCGCTCCTTGTACTTTGGAATGAATTAAAGAGGATTATGTTGTTTGTTGGTTTAGCCGAACGGTGGGGCACACCCAACGGAGTGTTTTGCATTGAAACCCCGGCCGCTGTTTATGAATTTCCTGTATATAAAGCTCAAATTTTGCACAGAGATTTCGTTTTTGAATTAGATGAGATATAAGGGCGAATTTTGCGAATTATGGAATTCTATCATGAAAGCTTATCGCAGACACGTCCAGGGAACCAAATCACTTACTGTTATCAGTTGTGCCTTGCATCACAAAGACGATGATACCACAATCGAAACCCTGTGCTGGCTGTGCTCAACACAAAACAGTGAAAATAATTATGCTCGATTATTATATTACTCGTATACGAAATGGACGGATGGCCTGGTCAAAACCGCGGATTCACGATGGATCCAGCGCTTCTAACCGAAGCATCTGGATGTATATGGGGGAAATCTATGTCCAACCGTGGACGCCCTACGGCGGATATAGTGGTGATGATGATGATGATTAAATTATTCTTGTTTGTTCCAGCCATTCGACAAATGCTATATCGGTGCGACAGCAGAGTTGGACGAGGAGCGCGTGTTTTGCGGGCAGATGGCGGCCATCTACTTGTTCGGTGAAGCATTGACCACGCATCAGATCTGCGCCATGCACCGCCTGGGACCAGGATATAAGGTGAGTTGAGGAGTTCTCCTACAATAATTGGCTCCTGATGATGATGAAAAGGATTCAAAGCATATCTTTGATCTCACAGAATACAAAAACATTGCCATTTGCTAAGTGTTTTGACTCTACCAATACCGTCGTTATTTATGAAGATTTAATAGCCTAGTTTATATTATAGGATAAAACATAAAACTACCGTGAGACTCACTCATATTAAATATAATGACCCGGATAACTCACGTCTTAAATCGAGTTTAGCTCGACATGTTTCGGGCTAAACTCGAAGGGGCTACGGATTAGCCCGAAACATGTCGAGCTAAACTCGATTTAAGACGTGAGTTATCCGGGTCATTATATTTAATATTATAGGATAAGTTGGATAGGATAGAAGTGCATGAAAACTGAGCGCGTCTCGCCATCAAACGTAGCAGTTTGGCGAGAATATATAATGTGTAGTACCTAGCTTGTAATTTGAATATATAAATAAATTAAAAAAAAAAAATTAAAAAAAAAAACAAATTTAAATTATCGGTGTGAGATGCGTTCGTTGGATGATCTTTCTAACATGTAAAAGTCAAGAAATAAATGTTTAACGTATATCCGTGTTCAGATGTGCATCGAGTTGTAAACCAATGCAAATGTCTTTATTTTTCTAATTCGACAGCATTTGCCAAATTTTTCTCAGTGTTCTGGTTTTCCCTTTAACTTATTGAAAGATTTGATTTGAAGTGTTGTGTTGTATAATATAGTTAATAATATAATTAATAATGTTGTATAATATTATAATCAAATATAACAGACATATTATTCTATCTATCTCTATCGTATAAATAACTACGTTTAAGTTATAATACTTACTCGTAACTTCGCATTCACAGCCAATACAGCAACAAACTATCTAGTATCTCATACCGAAATTTACGTTCATCGGCAAACTATTTGACGCAACCACCAAAGTGACGTCACAAAACGTCCAAGGCTGTTCATTTAGTTCACCAATTTCTAGATGATAAGATAAAGTTAACTCTCTATTTCTTCTTATTTACCAATAATGAATCGATGTATTTTGTCCACTGCTAACCAATGGATAGAGTCAATTCCGTTTCGACAACGAATGCAACATCAGCTTGCCAGAGAACCACAAAAGGGTGAGCGAGACAGCTGCGCCCAAGCTTGACAGCGCTGACGCCCTCCCCGAACCCGAGTCCATCCCGGAACCTCCTGAACCTCAAACCTCTGATCCCGCTTCGCCATCCGAAGATACCAAGGCGCCAGAAACAGAAGAAGCATGCGTAGTTTTTAAAGAAGATTCTACGCCGCGCGGACTGCGGCTGGCTGACGAAGCGCGCGAAGTGGCCGCTGCGCATGCGTCGCTGCTCGTAGATATTGAAGCATGCAAGCGTGTAAGCATGTCGCGCCGCTCGCTCCTATTTATTTTTGTATGTTTGTCTCGCTTATGTTGTGTTGTTTTTTGGGAAACGATTGGGCTACTCGAAAATTGTCTAAGCATCTTACGAATCAACGAGCAACGCGTCACCAAAGTCTGATAGACACTCTTAAATATACTGAATGTCTGAATAGTTTCGATTGAGTCCAATCGTGCACCTACACGCTCATGTCTCGTCGCGTGTGCACCTTGTGACCCCACGCCACGCGTCACGTGTCACATCCCGCTGTATGGTCCGCTCCTGTGGTGGCAGGGCCAGTTCCGCTTCGAGACAGAGTGCCCGACGCAGCTCCCGACTGAAGAGGTGCGTGTCGACCGCTTCGGAGACCTCGTCCACGACCCTACGCAAAACCTCCATGACGTAAGATCGGTTGCGGTTCAATATCAAAATAACTTCACTAACATTATGGTCTTCTGGTACCTTACCTACTGGTTTATTCACTGTGTCTACGGCATATTCTTTCCATGGACTACTTTACAATAAAATGGCACTACTCAAAGGTGAACTTTTATAATACTCGTATTGTAAGAAGGGGGTGGCAAGTGTCTGACTCTCTATTTGTAAATGTTCTAAAAGTGCATCCTTAGGCTCTTTCAAAAATGAGAAACTCTTATGTTCTTCGTTCAAGGTCAAACGTGCACTATACAGTACAGTCACCAGCATAAATATATGACTATGGACAGCACTGCAAAAACATCTCATCACTGTTGAAAGGCATATATATATGACGATCTAACACGGTATAAGTATGTGATGATTTGTGGCCGGTATAAATATAGTTTTTTGGTAACGGCATAAGTATCTGATATTGCACAAAATCTAAATTATGTAATCCACTATCAGCATAAACATCTATTCACTGTGAACGCATAACCATCGGATCACAGGTGGCATAAACATCTAACACGATACAAAATCGAAAATATGTCACTAATCTGCAAATATGAACTTTATTTTCTCGTTTTACGAATAGATTTTGAATACAACGATCTGACACTTCACGAGAAGAGTGCAGACTTGTCACTGCATATGCCCGTCTCACGATTCAGGCTATCGCTAGTTTGACAGATTATAAAATTGCTAACTAGAATTAGGTACGTTGCGTTTGTAGGCCGATCCAACGACATAAAACGCGACGTGCAATAAGAAACGGTAGGTAGGTATGAATGTAATTTTATTGGAATTTCCTCAATAACTATCGTAAAATAAAAAAATAATATTCAATAAACTGAAAATTGACTACTACTTCGTATTGAAACTAAAATTAATATTTCGTATAGCCTCCCTCGGCACTTATTACTTCGCTTAGTCTATCTCGCATAGACATAACCATATTGAAGCAATGATTCAATCCCCGCATGGAGTCCCAGATGTCAAAACAATGCTGGGTTAATGTTGCCTTTGTTCTAGCTTGAGTAGAGTCCCACTGCTGTGTCATTAAGCCCCACACGTTTTCTATGGGATTCAAGTCGGGGCTTTTGGGGGGGGTAGTCGTCAAGTAACT
The DNA here is from genome assembly GCF_025370935.1 of Choristoneura fumiferana. Classification (NCBI taxonomy): domain Eukaryota; kingdom Metazoa; phylum Arthropoda; class Insecta; order Lepidoptera; family Tortricidae; genus Choristoneura; species Choristoneura fumiferana. The sequence goes on along the minus strand of NC_133486.1, from coordinate 15,557,214 downwards.
GAATCCTTTCTTGTTGGTCGAACCAGTGACGGACGATACGACTGCTGTGAATAGAGGAATTGTCTTGCACCATATATACAGGATTAATTTCTGGGTACGTGATTCGCAATGAGGGTAGCAGCACATCATTGAGAATTTCTATATAGTATCTGCTGTTTCTATGTCTCAAGTGGACATCCACCTGATAAGTCGCCATGGCATTGAATCATCGATTGAAAACAAGAATTAATTGTTATTATGAATCTCGCAAAAGATAATTAAATCCAAAAAACAATTATTGTTGACGTCTGACGTAACATTATTTTTCATGCATTTTTAGTAAAAGAAAGAGTTTAACCGACTTAAATTAACCTCCTTGCTAGAAAATCACGAAGCCACGAGAATATTCTTATTTCAAAAGCTACAAAGAATTATTTATTATGTTCTTTCATAAAAATGGGATTTGTAAAACGTGAGACGGGCATATGCAGTGACAAGTCTGCACTCTTCTCGTGAAGTGTCAGATCGTTGTATTCAAAATCTATTCGTAAAACGAGAAAATAAAGTTCATATTTGCAGATTAGTGACATATTTTCGATTTTGTATCGTGTTAGATGTTTATGCCACCTGTGATCCGATGGTTATGCGTTCACAGTGAATAGATGTTTATGCTGATAGTGGATTACATAATTTTGATTTTGTGCAATATCAGATATTTTTAAGCAGCCCAGTGTCAGATACTTATGCCGTTACCAAAAAACTATATTTATACCGGCCACAAATCATCACATACTTATACCGTGTTAGATCGTCATATATATATGCCTTCCACCAATGATCAGATATTTTTGCAGGCCGTCGAAAGTCACATCTTAATGCTGGTGACTGTACAAGAGGGACTAGGTTGCTCTTTCTTTCATGTAACACATGTTTAAAAAAAAATCGTTTTGTTCACTAAAGCATGTTTATATTGTTAACTAAAAATACATTATGATGAGGGTTGGTATTTCATTACGCACATTTTTCCCACGGGGCAAGTGAAGTGTAACGTGAAGGTACTTACAAAGTATCCGGAACAAAGATAATCCTTGTTGGTAATCTGCCCACCGCAATGTTATGGATGCGGTGGATTTGAATGCGATTAGCATCATCAGTTAGATAACTTTATATGACTTTACGTAGACTAAACCTTAAGGTATACTTAAAAAACTTTTTGGGGTTCCGTAGCCAAAGTGCCAAAAATGGAACCCTGATAGTCTATGTTTGTCTCTCCGTCCGTCCGTCGGTTCGCGGCTTTGCTCAGAGACTATCAATGTAATGTAGCAACTATGCCGACAAAACAGTAACAAAAAACTAGAAAAAAAATTTTAGGATACCTCCCACCCAGAGACATAAAGTGGGACTTTTTTTTCTCGTCTAATCCTATAGTGTTAGTTATTACCTACTTTAACCCTGTTAGTTTCTCAAAATTACGTCCGTGCAAAGCCGCGCGGCTATACCGGGTCGTCGCTACGCTAGTTCATTTAAATTTAAAATCAAACGTGAGAAACTTTTCAAAAAGCGGTAGGAGCTTATCTTTAGACGTATATCTAGCTTCGTCCAAGATCACTCCCTATTTATTTTGTCCCCGCCCCCCGCTGCTCCCACCAAAATAGCCCCGGACTAAACTGTAAAGTTATTTATTAGTTGCCTCATTGTTCACCGGTCGGATACAAATTAACGGCTTTATTACAACCCCAATAACTGCAGAGGTTGCGAACGACCGTTTCTACCCCTGATTTAATGTGATGTGCGACTAGTTGCCGGTGGGATGTTAGTGGTTAGTTAATTATGTGCCGTGGGAGGCATTGTCTGGTTGACAATCTGCCTTTTATCTCGTTGTGTGGAGACGTGAGGGAAGCCTTGAATAGCTATTGGTGTAAAAATGGAACAGGGACAAAGGCCGAAAAAGAACAAATATTTTTGGATATATTTTATGGTTTTACCCTTTCCATTTACTTTTTTTCTCATATAAATATTGAATACATTCTAAACGTAAATCATTATTCAAGTTGGAAAATGACACTGGCAAAAAGTTATAGCTGTAACTAGGATAGCTGGAACATGAAGTGTCGCGTACGATACGTTTGGGTACTAGAAGTCAGTACAGTATGCAGTTTTACACATAGCCGCATTAGATTGTGTGTGTGAGATAGCTTTAATGAATGGGAGTTGTTCAACGGCGCTATCCAGCATCGCCGAACTTTCCCGCTTAACACCGGTGCTGTCAAAAGTTTAGGTACACTCGACCCGCCCACGGCATGCCGTTGCCTACACACGGTTGGCCTTTGCATGCTTATGACTTCCTGGTAGTTCATATTATTGTCTAGACTATTTAGTTTCTTTCAAGAAAACCTACGAATTCTTGGATGATTTTTAATTGATGAGTTATTCGAAAAAGATCAATCGCACTCGGTGCTTTAGTCGTTCAGGGTAAAGATCTCGGGAACTATGGTCCTGTAAATATCAATATCAATACATCATCGTATAGCATTGAGAAAGTAAATAGGTACCCAAGGTTGAGCAAAAGTCGGCGCGGCGCCCTCATGGCGGCCTCGTTCCGAACTTCCTTCCCCTAAGAAAACACGTCCAACTCCAGAAGTAGACGCACAGTCGCCTAATTAAGTTACAATTCTCTCAACTTGTCCAATGTCCATCGGTTTAATTTACAATTGCCTTCAAAACCGAGGAAAGTTTTCGAGACGCAACTAATTTCAATTTTCGAGGCATTTTCTTTGCCATAACACAATCGAACTTTGCCCAAATTCAGTTAACTTCTCTTCGTTTGGCGGGACAATCTAATATAGGAATGGTCGCTGAGTTTCTCTGTTTATCTTTCATTTAGGCCGCTCGGAATGTCATTAAAAGTTGACGGAAAAACTAATTAAGAGCCGGCGAGTGGCGATGGATGCAAGACCTCTCGATTTTACTAAGCCCCGTACCCACCCATGTGCCCAGCTGCCCATGCTCCCAATGCCCGCCTACGAGTAGGTACTCACTCATTTGAATAATGTATTTCTCTTTATAAAATTAAGCTGCAAGCTGCGTGAAAGTAACTTGTTCGAAATAATTAATATTAATATAATTCTTAAGGGGCTTTCGTTAATAATTTTTGGGCGGTTTAGTTGACGGCGAATCTTTGTTTTAATGACTTGCGAAACCTGACTCTCTGGATAGTAGGTACTTTTAAATGAGGTTTTCATTACGCCCTTAAGTTTTCTCTCTTCCGGGAATAGGTATTTCGGGATAATAGCATTGACCCGGGGGCTTACACCTAGCTACATTTAAATTGGATTTACTCCTTTGAATGATAAAGTAATTTCGGAAATAGAAAATGAGAAGAGGCCCTTTGGGATTCGTTTTTGTATTTACGAGAATAGTTCTGCGTATTTTCTGTCGGGACAGTATAAAGTTATCATAACGAATATTTAGAAGGAATTTAATAATACTAAATATCTATGAATATCTATCTCCAGCGCTGATTGAATTATTCGAGAAAAAGAGCTTGTGTGGCCAACATTAGAATTTGGAATCATTTACGCAACAGTTTTTGCCTGTGATAGTTCTGTGCCACCGCTCGCCCGCGCCGTGGCCCCGCGACGCGCCGTGCTCTGCCCGCGAGTAGTCCGTCTCCCATTCGCCGCACGTCGCCCCAAACGTATCAAACTTTTTAATATAATTTCAGAGATTTCCGGGGACTTTGACTTTCTTTCTCATGATGCAAAAAGTTTCTTATAAGTTTTCGGGCATGTGATGAACTTGAGTTGATATTACTTGTGGAATGTTTGGCTAGGGCCGCGGGACTTCGAAATTTAATTTACGAATAAAACTAATATCAAACCGTATGTGCTGCAGAGCTTACGTGTTTCGGGGAAGCGGCAACGTATGTACCTACTCGAGGTCTAATTTGCATGTGAAGTGCTGTTGCAAAGACTACAAATTAAATTTATTGTTCGTCGCAATTTTCGAGTGAGTTCGCGTGGCTATAGCAACGCACATGCTCACTGGTTTTGATTAAAATGTAACTTAATTAGCCTTAAATGCTTTTTAATGTTACGTGTCTCGACGTGAATCAGAATCGTTTTCTGAAGTATCATTCATTCATCAAGTATCAAGATTTTTTTTTTATTAACCGGGGCAGCATCTACAATTGTAAATTTATTTTTTGACAAAAACTTGCAAGGAATACCTAGGTTCTGCTGTTGATCGTAGCTCGCTGCGCCCCGGCTGCACGAAAACTTCGTATTAAGGGGAGCAAGAAAGTTCCGCTTTAGAAAACATCAGACTTTCCGTGAATGCTGAAGTTGCTTGAAGTTCTAACATTTATGCATTCCGTGTTCCACCAGTTCGAACTCTGATTGGTGCTTACATTTCAAATTGTTATTTTCGTAGTTGGCGGATTTTTGATTTGAGAACCGTTTATCTTTTCTAGTTTTCTATAAAAAAAGCTCGTTATTGTTTAATAATGTTTTAGCATCGGGTTTACAAAACAATTTTCTCAAAAATGTCCTTAAAAGTTGACATTATTCTTCACATATCAGAAGGGGAAGTGCATAGTTTAAGGATAGCGAAAAATTAAAAAGTTAATATAGATTGCAGGCTAGCTAGCTCGACAGTAATGTCGCATTCAAATTCCATTATTGTCGATGTCGAATCATAAACTTTCAAAAAGTTAAAAGTGCCATGGAAATGTTGGCACAAGTCATATGCAGCCAACTCAAATGACCGGTACAGTTACTTTGTTAGAATTCCGGACTTTTTTTACTAAATCTGAAACAGCTTTTGGTGTTTTCGGTGGAAAAATACAACTGCAGTTTTTTTTTCATGAAAAAAGGTGGGAAAGCAACATTTTATTGGTTAAAATTAAATGACATTATATATTTTGAGGAAAAGTTTTTCCTAATTTAGTTTTTTGCCTTCACCATTTTGGAGAAAAGCTTTATATTAGTCTCGGCTGCAATATCAATTGCTGGCTTCGTAATAGTTAATTCTCATACTCGACGGCACGGTTGGTGTATTTTGCTTACTTTAATAGCATTATTTCGTTCTATTTAATCTGCTGCAGACATTGAGTCGCACTTGGAGTGAATCTTTGAGATCTTTTTTTAAGGAAACAGGTATCCTAACCCTGCCGTCGCTTTATGTTTTTGAAAGAATCATGTATGTAAGGAAGAACATATGTGATTTTCCCACTAACGTCGATAAGCCAAAGGCTACTAGAAACACAGGGAAGCTTAAAGTTCCATCTTACAGACTGGCTAAAACCAAAAAGTCTTTTCTGGGAAATTGCATACGTTTTTATAAGGAAAATTAATTTCAAAAAATATTATAAATGAAACGGATACAAAATTCAGATCTATTGTCAAGAAGACATTAATATCAAAGGCGTATTATAAAGTTAATGATTATATCATGGACAGGGATATTTGGAAATAATTCCGATCCGCATTAGCGATCCCTTCAAATAGCGAACCTACTGTGTTAAAAATAAAGTTGTGTTAAATACTTGTGATGTATACATCATCATCATCATCATCCAGCCTATATACGTCCCACTGCTGGGCACAGGCCTCCTCTCAGAACAAGAGGGCTTGGGCCAAAGTTCCCACGCGGGCCCAGTGCGAATTGGGAACTTCACACGCACCATTGAATACATATTATTTAATAATATGTAAATCTGTTTTAAAAAAATATATATACCTCGTTGAGTGTCTTGCCGGATTCTTCTCAGCAGAGGTTTTTCCGAACCGGTGGTAGATTTTTTTTTGACATTCATAAGTGCTTGTTATAGCCTGAATTGAATAAAGATATTTTGACTTTGACTTTGACTTTGACTCAACCAGCAATTGCCTACTTCCATGCCACGACAATAATCTACTATTATGGTCTGGTTCCATGGTTCATTATTCTTTTTGTCGCTGCCTGTGTCATTCCCCGCGGCTAGTTGCGTTGCGTGCACTTTTGTGTAAACACAATCTCGGTAACGAGATGGGCCCTCCCCCGCCCGACTCTGGTTCCCCTGGTACACCCTGTTCTTATATTTTATTAAATTCCAGCAGCCGTAGCTGGAATTTTCCAACTTTGCCTTGCTACCCACCGGATTTACTATAAATATCAAAGTTCAGTTATTGTTACGGAATCTCGTCTCATCGTTTTTCAAAGTGCTTTGCGCTGCGCTGCCTAATTATAATCTGATCTCAAGGATTAAGCTTTTTTTAATGGTTATTATTGCAGATTATTGTGGATCTCTTCAATTTATTAATAAAAATACCCAGATGACCGAAATTAACTCGGCGCAAAATAAAATCTATTTAAAGTACGACACATAGCTACAATAACATTGTTTATATCATTGAAATAGAAATAGAAATATATTTTATTTGCATTAAATGTTGTTACAATATAATGATGTTTACAATTAATTTAGCATTCAAACATTTAAACTTAAAAAGTCATGCGAATATTATTATAATCGAATATGCCTATTTATATATAACATAACGTAAATTAATAAATTCATATATTACTAAAATATTGCTTAAGGGAATAAAAACATTTTTCAGTAAGCCAGTGGAACAATTGAGTTTGAAAAGGCGTTAATTGGAGCTCTTTATCTCTATTGATTGATTGTTTCTTTATTAATTATCACAGAATAAATTTATTATAATTTCAAAATTTAAATCGAAACATAATCGTTAATTCCATAATCCTCCCGTCCTTTAATAATAAGAGCAAGTCCCAAATCTTACTTAATCACGTCGTTTGTCTAGACTCTTTCAGTATTTATCTAGCTAAATACTCAAACTCTAGACTAGAAGTCTAGGCTTGGCAGTAAAGCTACTAGCATACTGGCCTAATCTAAAAGTACTTTAGTTGAGTGCACTTAAGCCACGAGAGGGCGGCATTAGGCAAGAGGACTAGTCTAGACCTAGGTCGCAGATCCGTCGGGGACGGAGATAAATAGATTTACTTAAGTACCGCATGCCAGCACCGCGGCAGCGTCGCTGTCAGCTTAACTCCATTGGAACTTCTGGGGAAAAATTCAACTTACAATTTGAAGGATTCTGAAATGTACTTTAATTTATCTGTAACACATGCTTGTTGCTTGCATTTCTGCCTTCTACCGTGCAAGCTTGTGTTACAATTGTCATAAGGGTGACAGGATAAGTTGATAAGTTGTGCTAATGTGTGTGTATTAATGTTTGCGATGCCATCAATCTTACGAGTAAATCGTGCTGAACATACGTATCTAAATACTTAGCAGTGCAGTGAGATTCTGCACCGAACATAAATTAATTCGTGACTCGTGTGTCACTCTCAGACGAACATCTCAAGTTATCACACAGCGGGACTAAGTCGCGATCGTTTTGCTATAATTTGATTTACGTAAGAGCTTGAAGGAATTAGATCTTCAGAGTCAAGTCTCAAAATCTCTGTGATGTAATGCGAGTGCTCGCGAAAAATCTTATTCATGGCAGAATTCTCGCGACATATTGCGCTATAGAAAGGTGATTACGCTTGTTGTTTTCTCGTTTGTCACTTAGTAAACTTCTTTGTAATTTGTACATAATTTACTTGCTGGAAAGTTAACCGTTCTCATGAACAATATTTTGCGGGCCAGAGAAGAAAGCGTAGGTTTTATTTATTTAGAAAAACGTTTGTGTTGACTCGACACAAGTTTTTGATTGTGATTGCATAATGCTTGGAGCTTGTGCCCCTTGAAATTATTGATCGAGATATTCTGCAATATAGTGCTACTGCTAAGTCAAGTTCTCTTCTTATGTTTAAACTTTAAAACTAACATTGTTTAATCCCTCATATCTGGAGACACTGGCGGACTGCAATGTGGAAGTTTCCCCGTTAACTCGACATATGCAGCTTAGTTGCTAAACTTGTACTAGGGCATCAAAGACACGCTGGAGCTAAGTACTAAGTTATCGTCTCATCGTAAAGTGGTTTTAATTGGCGACGCCGCTACGTCTGAAAGATACGAGTAATAAAGAAGTCTGTTTAGTCCGTTAGACATTATCAAAAAATATTCGATTAGTAGGTACGTTTTTTTTCGTTTATCAATCAAACAAAGATAAAGCGCATCAAAGTTCAGTAGTGTGGTCCCATGACGCCACGTCTAAGTAAAATTTAACCAAGGCTTGTAAAGAGTTAAAGGGGCTATAATCTTCATAATTTGTAAGTTTAATCGACGAAAAAATACGTGACCAATGGTTTTCGATAATTTTACTTTGGATAATTTTACTTAGGGTTTAAGCCTATTGGATAATCTTTGTAACTCGAAAAGTTGGTCATAGTCTAATCGGTGAATTAGTATGCGGTCTTACTTCTTTAATAATATTCGTTTTCGGGCCAAGATAAAAGTAACAATAACGTAATTTTAATGACTAAATAGCAAAAGACAAACTCTGAACAGATTATTTTTCCGTGCTGTAACTTAGACATAATATGACAACTTTTTAATCTGTGGTACAGCCAAAATTTTGACCGATGTCGGCTCACTCATACCTTCTCGACTAATAACAACTTGGGCATCTACGCCAATATTTTGTGTGTGATGCTAAGAGTCAAGAGAGTCAATTGGCTGTGAAGTGTTAGGTAACACTTATACCCATTGCTGTTAGCCGCGAGTGTAACCCGAGCTGAGCTCTTAGCGCCCAGCGGCCGGCTGTCAACGGGTTAACAATGCAGGGGTGCCAGTTTTATTTATTTTATTACAAAAAGCATTTTTTAATGGTTTGAATAAGTCAACCTTCAAGCAAGTTGTTTTGGTCTGTCAGGTGCATGATCCTGTAAATTGACCTTGAGAAGGACATGGAATAGGTTTTACCCCGAAAAATTGTATAAAGCGTTGATGGCAGAGTCATGAAAATAACTGGAAAAAGACCTTAAAAGATGTAATAAAATCAAACAAAAGAAACTTACAGTCACCAGCACCTACATCTGACACAAAAAAGCGTGCATAAACATCTGATACGACTCTCTTTCTAGGGCCGGTGGGACGTGTCAGATATTTTTGCACGCTTTGCTGTGGCAGAATTAATACAGGTGACTGTACAAGAAAAAATAAAAAACCGGCCAAGAGCGTGTCGGACACGCCCAAAATAGGGTTCCGTAGCCATTACAAAAAAATTAAGTTTTTTCTAAGGATTTCGTACTTATTTTGTATGGAATATTCCAAGTTTAGGTAGGTATATTTTATACCTTAGGCTGCTATTTACTCTTAAACTACTAATAATTCTCAAGAAAACTAAACCGTTATAGTTTTTCTTGTAAGTTTGATATACTTACTATCACCTTGAATTTTTTCAAATTTTTCCACCCACCAGTTTAGATTTTTACTGAATCGAAAAATCGTTTTCGCAACCCCCTTAAGGTTTTGAAGGACCTATCCAACGATACCCCACACTACATGATTGGATGGGAAAAAAAATCATCCCCACTTTACGTCTATGGGAGGTACTCTAAAAATTTTTTTATTTTTTTTATTGTACCATTTTGTCGGCATAGTTTACATATATATTCGTGCAAAATTACAGCTTTCTAGCGCTGATAGTCCCTGAGCAAAACCGCGGACGGACAGACAGACAGACAGACAGACATGGCGAAACTATAAGGGTTCCGTTTTTGCCATTTTGGCACTCGTAAGCATACATCGTTTCAAAATATTTAAACTGTAATTACCACTTTCGAAACACATGCAGATTTACTTAATATGAAAAACGTCAATATAAACAAATTCATTAAAAAAACTTTACATTTTCTTCATCGTTTTTCAGCTTTAGCTCAGTACTTAAATGTCTCTAACTTGATAATTATATTTTATATTTAATTCGTGCTTAAAGCAAGTTATAAGCTTCGCTTAAGCAAGTAGTTTAGGTATTCATAATTTCTTTAGTAACCGTATCTTCTCTAGTTTTTATCGCTCCTTCGGCAAGACGCCGCAGGTTATTCCCAACTTTTTACCATAAAATGCTAATGCGACTCCTGAGTAGGGTATGTGTTTTACTTAACAAGTTTTTTTTATATTATGTATACATGAGCTGACATGTCACGTATATTATTATGAGGAATTGTGGCAACCCTTAACATCCTTTGGGCGTGTTATTGTAACAAATGTTCTTTATTTTCTGGACTCACCTCTGAATTTATCTCCGCTTACTTTTGGTTCTATAATAAATGTTTCTGTTTTTGCTACTTTGAGCTAATTTGAAATAAATAATACAGCAATGTTCTGTTTATTTTAAAGTTATGTGTCGTGTAAAAGCATAACTCGGTACCTACGTCGCTTTACTTTATTTTCATTGTCCATTTTAATTTAAATGTATTATTAAGGTAAGTATTCGTGGGATCAAGGTTAAGTCAACAAAGGAGCATGCCATCTGCATGATGTAAGTCGAAGTACGAGCAATAAACCTAGCCTAGGTGGTTTGTCACTTGTAGAAAATTAACCTCCTTAACATTCCTGTTTTCTTGGTTATGTTGTGTGTTAAATTGATGCATGTTTGTGTTATTGGTGCTGATGAGGCATGTTTCTTCAAGCGAGATTGACAAGATTGAATTTGTTTTTTTTTTCATCATTTCTGTTCAGCTGGCACAACATCCTTGTGTCGATGTTTTTTACAAAGAGCTTGCAAGGAAAATGCCTTATTGAAATTGGCTTAAAATAATTGTGTACCTACCTATAGTTCTTGCAAGTCACAAGGGCGGGGACTTTATTCGTAGTTGGTTATTTCTTATAATTTTTTTGCCTAGGGCTTTTGTATTGTACAGTAAATTTGTCGAACATTCCTTTATGATAACCACACGCACATTTACAACAAGTAAATTCCACTCGCCTTCGTAACTTGCAAGAATATTAAGCTATCGAACCAAATGAATTCTGATCCACTGTGGAGCCTTTTCATAAAATACACAGTGACGTCACATTCAATCATTATGTCCTTTCTACGATGGATCAATAATCAAATGGTTCATTAGCAGAGTTGGCAACAGAACAGTCGAGGACCCAAATAAAGATACTTACATGCTATCGTGAGAAATGATTTATAAAATCACTGAATTCGGTTCAACTCACTATTGCAGTCCAGGGACGGTCCGACTTTAGTTCGATCTTATCAGGAGGTCTTTTTAAAGAATGAAACTAGTCTAACCATTTCTGACTTATAATCGTAAGTAGACACCTACTTTTTTGGGTACTACGAATGTTTAATCTACAATGATCACAGACTAAATAAAAATAATAACTTTGGTAGGTATTTACTAGTCATCTTCTAGTTACAGTCAAGGGCATATATCGTTCCTACCATCGCTACAAATTCAGTAGAGGTATACTAGTGTAATATAGTTTCACAATTAAATAATGTTGTTCTTTTATTAACACTTATGGACATTGTCTGATTCTCTGTGGTCTGATTCAATGTTTTGAATTTGAATTTGTATTTCTTTTGTTATGTGTTTATGATTGAACTACTTTCAATATTCATTTGTAACTCCCCAAAACTGATTGGCTAGGTACACAAAGTCGCATTTTCATTTAGCAAGTACATCCCAACTCAAACATTCACTTCGAATAATGTTTACCCGAGGGAATAATTAAAATGATTGCGAGAACTCATTATGAATTTAAACCTCATTATTATAAAAGTTTGCGTTCATAAACATGATTAATTTACTTTGTTTGATGTAACCAGGTCCTGTATGATGGGAAATTGTCGTCGGCCATAGTGTTTATGTATAATCCTGTGGCGACGGACGGTCAACTCTGTCTGCAGTCGGCTCCGAAAGGCAACGTGTCGTATTTCGTCCACACGCCACACGCTTTAATGCTTCAGGTGAGACCTCTTTGAATTTTATGAGCCCCTGGTAGCCATGGGAAAGTTTTACATCAAAGTGACGTGATGGTGTGACACAGTGATCTTTGAGATCGTTGGTTATATTGGTTGGTATAGTTCCGACTGTTTGCTTTGCCTCTTAAATTCATTGTATAAACCCCATTGCAATGGAACCAAAGGAGATTTATCATTTGTTGAGTCACATATTCTTTTATACGAAATAGGTTTGTGTTAGTCACCTGCATTAATATCTGACAGAGCGAAGCGTGCAAAAATATCTGACTCGTCCTACAAGCCCTGGAAATAGAGCCGTGTCAGATATTTTATGCACGCTTTGTTGTATTGGTCCTGGTGATTGATTGTACAAATGCATAAGTTTTTTATCTCTTCGTAATTTTTATGAGTGCAATGAAAGAAACCTTCTTAATAATTTGGCGCTTATTTCTATGACCACAGTTGTCTAGCACCCATAGTACAAGCTTTGCTTAGTTTGGGGCTAGATCAATAATGGGAGATATAATAATTATTATTTGTTATATCTAACAATTAATTTCATACGTGCATTATTTTGATCATGTATTATTTTCACAGGAAGTAAAAGCTGTGGTTACACATTCAATACACAGTGCATTAAATTCAATCGGCGGTGTTCAAGTTTTGTTCCCGCTATTCGCTCAGCTCGACTTGGCACACGACGCACCCGCTACAGACCCCAAGCGAGACCCCATGTTATGGTATGTTCTCCTGGTACTTAAATGAATAATGATATGTCGGAGGTTGTCACCGGATTTTGAGAGAATCAAAGATTATCCCATTTCACCAGATTAAAACTATTACTTTAGCTAAGTATGTAAATCAGTTAAGTCGAGTTACGGTTTATACTTAGTTCGGCTTTAGCAGTTTACTATTCGTATGGTCTTGCCGGAACTAAATCACACTGTGTTTCAGAACTAAATCACCTCCAGTAGATTGTTGGGCTTAGTGCGAATTTGCGACACCGTCCGTGGTCCGATTGCCGCAAAGCCGTTCATTATTATTCCAAATAGCTTCGGTCACATTACACGGCTAAATGCACTTCCAGTGTCGGTCCTCAATCGCTTCACAAACTCCGAACCATCTCGGGGCGCCTTGGTAATAAGAGCTATAAACTAACTCCTAGCCTCCCCTAATTGCCTGGTGTCGACTCCGTTTAACCGGCTAGATTTATGGACGACATTTTGCGAGGACACATTTGCATGGGGGGTTATTTCGACTGGTTATTAAATTCTGGTTAATTTCACGCTAAATTGTTTATGGTCTTCACAGATTAACGGTGTGCTTGCCGAGCTAATTGCTAACCACCCATTTAACTGCTATCAATTGGTATTAGCAAAAGTGGGTGCCATACCTTGGCATCAATGCGCCAAAAAGTACATAAACTTGGAAGACCCTTTTTGCATGTAGTGGAAACGTTTCCATATAGACAAGTTGATATTCCAAATTAGAAAACCGGATAAATGAGAGTCTGACTCGCTCAACGAGGGTTTGCATCTCTCGAAAATGATACTGACTAGATCTAGATACCTGTTTATGCTCATAAAGTACAGTCGCTTTTAGTCAAATTTCAAAGTTTTCATTTTCCCTAAGATTGGCTAACGCTTGACCAGCATTTACTACGAGTATTTGTTGATGTACCTATATTTGCTCATTCCAAAGGTTTGATGTTTGAAGGTTATAAAAACAGTGAAAAGAAAACTATGTAATAAATACTATATTTTCGTATGGGTGTAGGTAGCCTTAATTTTTAAATTCACGTATGTATCTATCACCGGTACGTATTAAAGTATGTATAAATCGCATATATCGTGGCCCGTTCACAGCCGGGCGGGCCCGCTCCGAACCAACTCGCTTCAAAGCTAATGCGGGGCCAAAGGGGGCCAAACTTATGCACAGTGTCTGATGTTGGCCCACTCGTGAGTTGTTTGATTTCTTTGAAGGATTTGAGGTGCCGTCAAACGAAAACGCTCCGCAGCGATGTGTGAGGATGTTTGCGATGCGTCCTTTGCTTTGTGAATTAAATAATTTGATGTTGTTTTGTAAATTACCATTCCTGAGTAGATAGGTATAGTCTAAACTTTGTAACCCGAGCTCATCCAAAGACTACAATCCATGGAGTGTTTTGGTTAGCCAAGCAGATTATACCGACATGAAAGGTTAATTATAGCTTATCGACTCTATTTCCTTGGAAAACTACAAAATACACTAACAGCAGATAATAGGATTTTTTAGATGCAATGTCTTTATGCATGTAGTTAAAATATACCTACCTGTGATCGTTTGATAGTATCCGCGATTTTGTGCAAATGAAACTTTCATATACGCTGATGTTGAAGAAGTAGATAACAATATCTGTAAAGGGTCTTTAGACTATCCCATCTACTCATAGGTATTCTTACTACAGATACCTATTATCTTTTGCTCCAAGAAGGCAGATAAGTAATTACGATTTTCTCGTCTTTCTCTTCTTTTTTTTTCTTCTTTTATTCTTCTTCTTCTTTCTTCGGGATTCGGAGAGACGTGGAGCATCTGGTTTATACTTGAGTCAGTCAAGCATTTTGACCGTTTATAGTTTATAATAAATATTTGATTGATGCTTGAATGGTCATCGTTAACAGTTAAAATACTGAATTCGAGCATAAATCTGCGTGCGTCGAACCGTACGAGTATTATGAACCTCTTCGACGCAACACGAACCACTTCAATTGCCAATCAAATTTGTCTAATTGAATTAGCTAAATCCGAGTCCATTCATACTTGCAAAAGATTGCAAAAGAAGACCGCTGACTTTAGTTTTGTTTTTTATTCACAATCTAGGCTCGAGCTAACCAATGCCTCTGAAATACTTTGAATTTCATAATTAAAACCACACAAAATAAATCCATTGCCAATCTAGCTATAGTTTTTGTAGAAAGTTTTCTTCTAGCACTAGGGTATTATAGCTTTCGAGAGTAACCTGACTTTATTTCACAGTTCCAAACTCCTCGGCTTCGTGTGTTCCCTGGTGGAGTCTTGCGCGACGGTGCAACAGCACATGCTGCAGTGTCGTGGTTTCCTGGTGATCTCGCACATGCTTCAGCGTTGCAGCCGCGACCACCTCACGCCGGAGACGCTGGCTTCCTTCCTGCATCTCACCAAACATCTTGTCACTTGCTGTTCTCCTAATTCTGATCTACTGTTAAAACAGGTATGGTTTTTTGGTAGTATGTGTTTGTAATGCTGGGTTCACACATTTGGTAAGCACCAGCTACTGCACAGGACGCGGTCATATGAGACAAATAGTTAACCCTTGCTTCTCTAACATTTGACCGTATCTAGTGCATCTACCGGCGTTTGCCTAATGCGTGGATCCAGATAGATAAGTGTCTTCCCAGTATCACTATTAATTGGTAGTTATTCAATGCGAATCCTTACCATTTAGGCATTTGTCCCACCGCCGACGATGAACAAGAAGCGACTAGAGCTAGAAAGTAGATACGAATTGCCGAGCAGTGTGATGCGAGTGTGTAGTTCTAATAGTTTTGTCACTGGGTTTATTTATAAGCAAGTGCACGAGTGAAACGGGCGGGAGTGAGCGAGTAGTCCTACTACTACTTGGGGGTTTCTAGCACTGTAGAGTACCTAAAATTTAATGACCGCTGTTTGTTCTCTTGACGTGAGTTCTGACTGACTGCCAAGCGAGCATCGCTGAGCGAATTTTATCTTTGTTAGCTCTTGTAACAGCGACTAATTAGTGGAAAAAATATTATCGCCAGCAACCACATAACACATTGTCACGTATCTCCTTTACTGACAAAGTATCAACATTTTTTGTTCGTTTCTTGAGCGAGAAAATAGTCGATAGTTAGTCGCTTCCTCGACGGCGGTGGAACAAGTGCCTTAGTAGGTACACTGGGAATACAGATGTCCTTAGGTAGTCAATATAATCATTGTATATACATACAAAAACAAAAACTACGGTACGCTGGACGTTCTTCGGCTAGCGTGGATGAACTTATCAACTTAAGTAAATAGTGGCACAGATAGTGGCAATACTTGCACTAAAGCATACCGGAGCTTATGTTTCGCTATTAAATCACAGTATCCCTAAACTCTGCCGCTGAGAGGGGTCGCAGAGCCACCCATAAACATGCAAGGAAATTGCCTTTATAAATAAATTTATCACGGGCCACTGCCTACACCGCACAGCCCTGTTTAGAGATATTCAATTTGTCCTCGGGACACTTCTGAGAATAGGTAATTCGTTAAAAAAAACAATTGGCTGAGGCAACTTTGTGTGAGCTCCGTGGTAGTAGAGTTGCGTGAGACATGTTCTTTCTCTGAAGGACATGAATCGAAGTGATGCTATGCATTGTGCGATATAAATCCCTCAGTCTTCACTCGTGAACTTAGATAGACAAAAATTTTACGAATAAATAAAGTAAAAATTTATTTGTTTTATCACCGAAATGATTGCTACTTAATGTTTTTTTTGAGAACGTAAAAATTTCACCACACGCTAGGTACTATTGGCGCATTCAAAGTTATTCGAGTCTGTCGGGCTAGCTTTGGTGCACTAGTAATAGAATTATCACGCTTGGCACTGACTCCAGAGATACGAGTTTAAATCCCAGCAAGCGCACCCGTGCCTGTTTGAATCCAACTGGGAAAATCATCGATAAATCGATGATTTGTGGCAATTCCTGAATGGCATATAACCGGATTAGCGGAGTAATCAATTAACGGACAAGCGACAGTCGCGTCAAAGGACTCATTGCACTGATGCATCATCGAGCTTTAACACGACTATTAATTAGTTGAATCGACGAAATATTCC
The DNA here is from genome assembly GCF_025370935.1 of Choristoneura fumiferana. Taxonomy (NCBI): domain Eukaryota; kingdom Metazoa; phylum Arthropoda; class Insecta; order Lepidoptera; family Tortricidae; genus Choristoneura; species Choristoneura fumiferana. Next base: position 15,540,501 of record NC_133486.1, on the reverse strand, counting down.
AATTATGAAAGGAATTAATTGATAACTAAATATGAAGCCGTCAAGGGAATTGACCTGATCTAAAATATTTCAAAAAACAGGGTATATATAAAAAACATGTAATAAATTATAACCCGGAAAATTTGATAAAACTTGATATTTATTTCAATAATCAATTGAGTTTAGTTAGATAGAAGTGATATCACAGTTACCATACATAACGTTCCCAATTAAAAAAAAACCCCGGCTTTATAATTTCAAAGTTCAATTTCCAAAAACGGCTGAAGCGATTCTAATGAAATATAACACAAACAAGAACCACCGCAAGAAACCTCGCTTTCACGTAAAAAACACATCGAAATCGGTCTACGAGCTACGAAACCGCAGACAAATGGACAGACATTGGCGTCAAACATAGAACACCCTTCTTTTAGTGGGGGTTAAAAATGTATGGGCCGTCGCGTTTTTACAGTTCATAAAGAAAATACGTCAACTGATTGATGAATGATGATGTTAAATTGCTCATTAAAAATGAGATAGGGTAGTTCTGTTCTGACGGTTTCATATTATGTTAATGTATGATATGAATATGATACATGAAGTAAGCGAAATATCATTTTAAGCAATTTTTTTATCTAGCGGTGAACTGTTATTATTTGCTATTGCATCTTGACTCTGACGCATACCGAATGATATTTTGTTTACTGCGTGTAATTTGATGAAAAGGTAATTGTAAAATATGTTTAATTTTTTTTTATGAATGAACCAATTTATTTTATTCAACACTTTATTATTATAAATCGCTCCTACTCGAATGGAATTACTAAAATTGACCATAACTTATGTATCAAATATTGAGCAGCGAATAATAACTACACGGATAGACTTAGAAAACCTATAATTGACTCCATTGTCAAATCAAGACATCAATAGCCAGTGAATATTTTTTTGTCCGTGTAAATATTACAATACATAACTGTGATAAAGTGTCAGATTCCCTACAATCATTGGAAATATCTGTGCACCTCGTGTCAATGCAGTTTCCCCCTCACTGCCTGGCATTTCGATCCAGGTCGCGTGTAGCGTTGTATTGATGTGTTTTGTATTGTTTGCTGAACCTCCACTTCCTATGACGAAATAGCCAAATGCACATTATATTTCCGATTATTTGTTACTATATCACAGGCTAAGAGCTAAGACTTTTACTCTGGTGCTTGCACTTTTATGATGTCCTAGTACCGAAAGAATGGTACCAACTTTTAGTGTTCCATTCGAGTGTCAGTGCACCGGGCCGCTGGTTCCGCCGTTTGTGTCGATGGTTGTTGGCATGCTCCTCTTGCTTCCTCACGACTCTTGCCGTCACCGAATAGTGCACGCCCACTTTTGTTAACAGATGAAACGGACTTGGACCAAGTGGAAAACATCATTGGAATGTTTCGATTATTGTTCACTAAACGGCAAGTTCAATTCATCGAAACTGATTTTTAATTCACAAACTTGAATACGAGGTGTCTGATGCATTTAATTTAAAAATAAATGCTGCGTTTATAAAAGCTTAATTATTCCTTGAAAAGAAAAGATTCCTTTGCAATCATACGAATCGTTTTTTTTATCTAAAAAATGTTGGACTTGTTATGAATGTGTAGGATGTCTTTTTTCACATCTCTGAAAAGTTTGTGATTTATTTTTTACTCCACTCAACACTATACAGATACAGATATATTTTTAACTGAACACTGGATATTTCTCCCTACACCCTACCTTAGTTGAACACATTAGATGCTTCGACATAAGACGCCTAAGATCGGTTGCACCAACGTCCTTCAGACTTTACGTGATGTAGACACGAATCTGACTTGATATACGATTAGCAAATGAAATGAGAGCAAATGGTCCGTAATTTGTTCTTAAGCGCACTAGCTTTACTGTAGCCGCATACATGATTCGAGTCCTATGTTGAAATGTACAGTTCACATCCTCTTGTAGTGGACTGCACTGGGGGCTTATAAAGCTTTGACTGTCTCCCCACACAGAGAAATGCAAAACCTATTCAAACAAAATATCTAGTATCACTGAATTCCTTTGTTGTCGTAGTTCCTTTGACGTTAGCAACCAACCCTTTACAACTTACCCCATTGAATGTGTCTAAATATCTGTGCGAACTCCTGTGTTCTTTTTAAATCTTACACTTATCAATACTAATCTTTGTTTACGGATTGTCTGCGCTAAAACTGATGTTGCTAACGTGCGTTTGTTCAACAAAACACAGCAAAGCCAGTTTCAATGTCAGTTTTAGTGCAACATACCAAATCTAACTCAGCTAATGACCTCCCAAGCAAGCAAGAGAGCAACGCTACCAACCATCGGACAGTGTAAAGTCAATGCTGATCGTAGTCTTTTTGCCAATCCTTCCTGACATGGCAGCTCCTGGACCACGTTTTGTTCAACCCGGCGCTGTGGGTGCACACGCCCGCGGCGGTACAGGCCAGGTTGTACTGCTACTTGGCGACTGACTTCCTGGCTGATGCCCATATCTACGGCAGCGTGCGGCGCGTCAGCACCGTTCTGCAGACAGTACATACCCTGAAGTTCTACTATTGGGTTGTCAACCCAAGAGCGAAGAGCGGCATCACCCCGAAGGGATTAGGTGAGCTGTTGCTTTTTATGCTACCCTGGTACTAATAGGCTGAATTCTATGAAAGTAAAACGAGGAATTAATTATACTGTGACCTTCAAGAAAAGTCGACAGAAGAAAACATTTTGGTTTTCATATTAAAACTTTGAGTATAAAATCAGAAATTAAACTTTTATGTGAAAACTTGGGATATATTTTATGCTGAAGCACCCAGTCTCGTCAAACGATTTAGTGCCTGTCTGCGGCAAGGAAAATCATGAATTTTGTTAAAAGTTAAACAAGATGGGTCGTTATGCCCCTTTCTGGTGTAAACAAATTGAGTAGGTACTTTACTTTTTTGCACATTTTTTCAGACGGTCCACGGCCAGCACACAAAGACATCCTCACAATTCGCGCATACATCCTTCTCTTTCTGAAGCAACTGATCATGATTGGAAACGGAGTGAAAGAGGACGAGCTCCAGTCAATTCTGAACTATTTGACCACTATGCATGAGGTATGTCACATTATGTCCGCACGAAATGCCAAGGTTATTGACGTTGTAATTTTTTTTCGTGATATTGAAATCAATCCGTTTGCCTAGCTGCAATTGAGCGTTCGCATAGATATACTCAAAAACTGTATGAAAAACTTCAATACTTCCAGGATGAACGAGAATGACTTAACTGTACTTTTTTTAAATGTATAATTGAAAGGAAGACCAGAAGACTGCAGATGCTGATTTGGACCATTTCGTGACATGCATACGTAACAATTTTTATTTTATTATAATTGCTGTTTTTTTTTCGGAAAATAGCGCTGTCCATAGGACAATACTGCCAGTGTCTAGTATTTTGCCGTTGTACGTAAAAATTCTAGAAAACGAAATATGAGATGTACTAAATGGTGGATGAACGATGACAGCGCGAATTCTATTTCTGTCCATGTCACTTCAATGTAATGTCTAAATGTGGATGAAAATCTTCACGACGTGCTACAAATGCTCATTTCACTGATGTCAGAGCACCCAAGCTCAATGGTACCAGCGTTTGACGCCAAAGTAAGTGAAAATTACACTAAGTTACTTTGTCCCCTGCCGTAAATTCTAGGTACTCGTTTTTTTTGCACTTTTCTTAGCTTTAAGACCTGAACTAAAAATGTAGCTGCTTTCATTGACTGGACTTATTTCGACACAGTTAAGACTTGAACACACAATGCGACTATTTGAAATATATTATAATGCGCGTGGAATTTGTTCCCTCGGGACTTAACTTGGAAAATAGTTAAAAATAGCCTATATTATTCTATGCCAAATATCACGTTGATCCGTCGCACCGTTTCGCTTCCCATACGTTAGCTGGTGACGTACGTGCTGCTAATGGCGGGTGCGGACGATCTTTAAACTGCTGTCGTCAGAGAGTCAATTAATCAGGCTCCAGGCGCTCAAACTTCTGGGCTTCTTCCTGAGTCGCAGCACACACAAGTAAGTTGCCAATGCACGCGCCGATGACCGAAATTTGCCGCCTAATTAATTCTAACTATGATTAAGGTGCTTGAACATCTGGTGCGGATTCGTGTATTTGAATAATGGGAATTGATTTATTTTACGTTTCATTTGGTTGTACCAATTTCATTGTTGTATATGACACTTTATTATCCGTGGTTCCTTGTCAAAGAGAGTTTGAACGGATAGCTCTCCTTGTTATTTTAATAGGTTTTTATCTGTGTAATGAGTTGCCAATTCTGTTTTCTTTATTTGCTGCCATTCCATGCTGTCACGAAGTGCTGGTCAGGATTTATGCATCCGAGTTGAGAAACAGTGTAGCAGTTTTATTTGATGACTAGCTTGGTGCTGTCTACAGACTCCACTGACTTCAAAATTTCAAATAATAATAATAATTTAATTAATTTTCAGATAATTACATCCATTAATGTTAGTAAAAAGTATACAAATAACTTATCAATCTATTGTTAGTAAAAATTACAGTTAAATGTCAACAGTTTAAAATTGATTACAAAATTATAAATTAAATGTCCGAAAAATAATAATAATAAAATTAAAGGAGCCGTTGGAATGGAGGTATAGGTGTGTAATCAAAAGAACCAGGAGATCATAATTAACACGGTGTCCACAGACGCAAGTACGACGTGATGTCCCCCCACAACCTGTACACGCTGCTGGCGACGCGGCTGGCTGGCGGCGGCGGCGAGGCGCTGGCCCTTCCCGCGTACAACGCTCTCTACGAGCTGCTCACCGAACACGTGGGACAACAGATCCTTTACACCAGCCATCCGGAGCCGCAACCACATTTTCGCCTCGAGAACCCCAGTAAGTTGATTGTAGTTGGTCTTTCTGGTTGCCTAGTACAATTTGGCTACTCAGTAGAGAACTGGAGAATTTCGGTATTAACACATTTGGTTGATCAATAAGAAAATTTTAATGAAATGCCGCTTGTCTTTCTGTCCACAGTGATCTTAAAAGTAGTTGCAACTCTGATCCGGCAGTCGAAACAAACGGAACAACTCCTAGAAGTCAAGAAACTATTCCTGTCCGACATGACTTTGCTGTGCAGTAACAACCGGGAAAACCGGCGGACTGTGCTGCAGATGTCTGTGTGGCAGGAATGGCTGATAGCACTGGCGTACATCCATCCAAAGAACGCCGAGGAACAGAAGATATCAGATATGGTGTACAGTTTGTTCCGGATGCTGTTGCACCATGCTATTAAGCATGAGTATGGAGGTTGGCGCGTGTGGGTCGACACGCTTGCTATCGTGCATTCGAAGGTTAGTTAGATTCGTCTTCATCAGTGGCGGCGTGCCGTCGGCGACGTCAGCACCCACCAACATATTATCTTCATCATCATCCTAATCTCCATACGCCCAACTGCTGGGCACTGGCGTCTTCTCAGAAAGACCTTTCTTTCTTGGGCTGGAGTTCCCAGGCTGGTCTAGTGCGGATTGAAAACTTCACACACGCCATTAAATTTATTTTCTAATGTGTACAGTTTCCTCGCGATGTTTTCCTTTGCCGAAAAGCTCATGGTAAATTTATTTCAAATCTAATTTCGCTCGTGAATTTCGAAAAGCTAAGAAGTGCGAGTCTGGATTTGAACCCACGATTCTTTGCTTGAAAGTCAATATGTCAAACCACGAGGCTACTAAGGCTTGGCAACAGATCTTGCTGATGTCAAATTTTATATCATTCGTCTTCTTATAATTGTTGTTTTAACTAATCACTATTGTTTTTGGAACCCGAAGCGACGAGTACGAATTTGAGAAAGCAATCAGTCGATGTGTGTATAGTTGCAATTGAATAAACTACGATAGTTTTACTCTGCTTGTGCAATAGCGGAGTAGCATGGTAAAAAAATATTTTAGACAATAATATAGTTCTCTGCAAATAACGCTCGAATTAATCATTCAGTTGTAACTTATTATCTAAACTAAACGATGAATTGTTGTAACAGGTGTCGTACGAAGAGTTCAAGCTGCAGTTCGCGCAGATGTACGAGCACTACGAGCAGCGGCGCGCCGACAACATCACGGACCCGGCCGAGCGCCAGCAGAAGCCCATCTCCACCATCTCCGGCTGGGACCGGCCCGAGCCCGCGCTGCCCGCGCCCGCCGCCCTCGCCCCCCACTCCCACAACCACGCCGCCCAGACCGAGATCGGGAAGGGCCTCTCCCTCCGTGAGGTCGAAGCCTGCAGCTGCAACGAAGCTAGTGACGCGCGGACTACAGAAGCCGTGTACAGTGAAGTGTGTAAAACCCATAGTCCAGTTAAGAGTGTTAATGATGACGGTTGTGATAGTGTTAGGACTGACGGCGATGTGGAACACGCGGTCGATGACGAGAAACTTGCCGAGAGCGAGCTGGTGCAGTCTATTATTAATGAGAATAAGCTTTTAGAGAGCTCCGAATCTGGTTTAGGAACTATTGAAGTGGACTCGGAGAAAACCGACAAACCCTTGTCGAGGCAAGGGAGCCTAGATTATATTCCTGTGAGAGACGTAGGTGAGAACGTCCTGAAAGACGATAACACGGATAAGAGCGAAGGTATCCCTTCGAGTTTGTCGGTGAGCGAAACGACGAGCCCGGAGCGAGTGGCCGATCCCTTACACTTATCTAACGAAAGAGAATCTGAACTGTCAGATCCGTCCGAATTGTACTTAACTCCCAGCGAAGCCACTAGCCCTAAGAGATCCCACGATAAGACTGACTCGATCATTCCGGAAGACGCTGATAGCGATGACCCGAAGCACATCGCGATACACATCGTAAACGACGTGCTCTCGATAGCGCTCGAGACTGTCCGGTTAAAAGCCGATGATGATACTGATTCCGGTGCGATATCCGGAGGGTTAATTTCTGAAGGTAACACGCCTAATGGTCGAGATGAATTCGAGCAAGAGATTGAGGAAATTATTGACGAGAAGCGAACAGCAGAAATGATTGCTAACGAAGTCATAACAGACATATTGTCATCAGTAGTCACTAGATGTGAACAAAAACAGAGCGAGTTAGTTGAACAGGAGGACAACAGTCACCACAGAGTGATACCCTCTGATCATCCGCACGAAGGAAACGTTTTGCCTTTAGATGGAGAATTTTTAGTAGACTCCCCAAGAAAAGAAAACGTTGAAAGAATTGAAACAGAAGAAGAAGACGAGATCACAAAAGAGAACGCGAAAAACGAAAGCCAAAGAATGGAAACCAATGAAACTGAGGAGCATAAAACTCCTGAAATCCCACCGATTTCAACGATCAGTGAAAATATTTCGCTTGTAAATAAAAAAGAGAAAGAAAACGAGGAAGAGAGAAATCGAGAAGTAAATGAAAGAGACAAGAGACGAGTGAGTTTACCTGGCGATAGTGAGATGAAGCAGGAAAGCAATAAAAATGAAGGTGTGTCACAAGGCACGAATACTTCTAGTTCGCCAAAGAGACCACGAAGTGCCTCAACCAGTACTCAAGTAGATTCTAATCACTTCGGTAAGCTATCAATTCTATGTTTATACGAACATAAGATAAATTATTAATATAGAAAGTTTTAGTCTGGCTCTGTGCAAATGATCTAGATGTGCTATACAAATAATTTCTATCAATTATTTGGATCGCTTCATTTATGCAAATTGTGAACACGGCACGAATGAATTGAATGAATGAATGATGCATCGCAAAAGAAATAAATGCATTATGAAGTGGGGTAAAGTTAAATTCAAAGATTCCGTTTCAGTCATACCTACATAGATAGATATATGAGGTGCAGCTAATATAAAACGTTTAATTAAAATCAAAAACACAACTGATCATATATATAAACGCGAGCTTGCGTTTTAAACGAGATAACCTCTGTTCAATATCAATAAAACCCGCACGATTATGGGTAGATACTAATTTAACCCATATTGGTACCAAGGCCGTAGAACTCTCAAGGAGGTTAACCCTTTAGTGGGTAAAGAAAGGCAAGATATTTGCCGTCATACGACTCAGATATTTTATTTTTCTCAATGAACGTGTTGTTAGTTAATATAACTTTTGGTTCGCATAAGAGAACATACTCGTACCAATTTACGAAAAAAAGAATAGCAGATAAACGTTATTCCAACCCATGTTAAATGATGATTCTTAGGCCTGAACTTAGATTTTTAACTATTCCTTACAATTGAACAAAAATGTTTGTAAATAAAATTTTGTTTGCTGGATTTATCCGATAGTCACAATTCTCTACTTTCAGAGATAAGATTGGCGATATAAAGTTTAAAGAAAAAAAATCTGTTATTTGATAATTTAAAAAAATGAAGACGGCAATATATTTGCCACTATCCGTTAAGTGTCTGGTGTTTATTAAAGGAAAGGGTGGGTTAGGCTACAATTGTTATTGATTTATATATGGAGCAATAGCTTAATTCAATACTTCAAATGGCCCGATATGCTCTTGCCCGGTTATTTATTTGAAAGAATTCAGTTTTAAGTTAAATAAAGGTTTTAATTATTTCTTATCATCTATTGGTTTTTAATTTATTTATTTTAGATACGTCGTGCCACCCGTAGTTCCCCCGGCAAACTGACATGACGGTCTTGTCACTTAATGCCCTTGGCTGATAGCGGCAAACATATTGCCGTCTCATAATTCGGAAACCCTGCAATAATATATACATTTATCTTTCTCAAAAATCATAAAAAAAATCATTCATGCTGTGCGTATCGTTAAAGTTCTCGATTCATTGCTTTAAAAAAATAATGGTCAAAGGGTTAAATAATCTGATCGCGTTTTCAGAAACGAAGCGTCCGTCCAAGTGCTCTCGGCCGATGTTCTCGCCGGGTCCCACGCGACCGCCGTTCCGCATCCCGGAGTTCCGGTGGTCCTACATACACCAGCGGCTGCTTTCTGATGTCCTGTTCTCGCTCGAGACCGACATACAGGTTTTGTATTTTTGGTGCCTTACTTTAATGAGCTAACTTTAGTTACATGTTACATCATATTATTATTGAGATTGTGAAATAATCAGAACCAAAGCCGAAGCGGCCTTACCGCGTGCTTTTTTTGCATTTAATTTTTAGTAAACTTCTCTTACACGTTCCTACTTCAGTCCGCCTACGACGTTTTCCTCATTTTTAAGCGAGTTTGTGCGCAGATTTAATTTTTACTAAATTATTGAGAAGACTCAGAAGCAAGTTAGAAACAAAAATTTAACAAACCGGTTACTGTGTCAAAACACGGCAATCGAAATTGTCAGCAAATCCAATCCCCAGGTCTTTTCTGTGCGGTCTATCCTAATTTAACCTCCACTGTCCTCCAGGTGTGGCGGAGTCACTCGACCAAATCCGTCATCGACTTCGTGAACAGCAGCGAGAACGCCATATTCGTGGTGAACACGGTGCACCTCATAAGCCAGTTGGCAGACAACCTCATCATCGCGTGCGGCGGCCTGCTGCCGTTGCTCGCCTCTGCCACCTCGCCTAACGTGAGTGCTTTAATTCCTTCGGTTTCTTAGATGACATGTACAAATTCTTGCACCGTAATTAAATCATACAATCCCACTAATATTATATTATCAATGCGAAAGTAAGGGGCTGTTTCACCATCCATTGATTAGCGTTAACCGACGGTTAAATGTGATGCCGTCTCCGTCTATTCACACCCAACCGCCAGTTAACACTAATCAATGGATGGTGAAACAGCCCCTAAGTCTGTTTGTTTATACCTACTTCATCACGTCTAAACCACTGAACTGATTTAAATGAAATATACAGCTAGTAAGAACATAGGACAGTTTTTATTGCGGAAAATAGCATAGTTCCCGCGGGATAGCGATATATGAATTCGGCTAGTACCTGCTTGTTATAAACCTAAACAAAGCGGGAATAACACGATAATTGAAATTGTATACTTCTATGTATAAGTGACTGATTTTCACAAACTTCTTGTTTTGTAATTTCTTGAAAAATTTGCTTTGCGGCAGTGAGTTCTTTTCTAGTGTAATTTTTTTGAACTGAGCGTATCCACATAGGTACTGGCATTCACAACGGCGTTATTGTATAGTATACAATACAATTTTATTAGCTGCTTTTGCTCTCGTAACCACTAATCACTTGCTATTTTTTTTGTCGTCTATTATCCAAGGAATAAGAGTCTATAATCTATGTTAACTTTCCAAGACCGTTATTTTATTATGTGATTTTACTACGAGCTCGTTATCAATGTGTGGTTGGTACGATGGTATTCTAGACATTAGTATTGAAGTGGACGAGCTCAGTTCAAAAAGTTTAGACTATAACTAATTGCAGAACGAATTGGACGTGATCGAGCCGACGCAAGGCATGCCGGTCGAGGTGGCTGTGACCTTCCTCCAACGGCTGGTCAGCATGGCTGACGTCCTCATCTTCGCCAGCGCGCTCAACTTTGCCGAGCTCGAAGCGGAGAAGAACATGTCCAGCGGAGGCATACTCCGCCAGTGCCTTAGGCTGGTGAGTGAGAATCCTGGTAAACTCTGCTACCCTAGTACCTCGTCACGCTTTTTAACGCGCAAAATGCACAAATTCGTAAAAAATTGTACATTTTGCGCGCCAAAAGATCTTGGGAGTCCCCCAAAACAGGCTCTATTGGGATTGGAGTCGCAACTCTTAATAGACTCTGCTGTCTTAGTATTTACTCAATGTATCATATCTCTGTGTATGGAAAAGTGACTCAACTCAAAAATAATGATTTTGAGTTGTGTTGATAAGGAGTTTTTATTTCTCCGTCAATGCCTTATGCTAGTGAGTTCGGTAGCATATTTATTTATGTGACCCTAGTTACTTCTGACATTGGCTACATGAGATTTCTGATTTTTTAACTTTTAGATATTTTTACATTATAAATCTTGATTAGGTTGACTACGTATGTGATTAATGTATGTATGATTAGCGTTATAAAAATTTAGCGTCAAATCATTACTGTTTAATTTTCTATCTGTAGGTACCTGTAACATAGCATATTATAACTAGTTAACTCTTAGAGCAAGTTATTGTAGTACTAAATACATACTTCAGAATGTTTATATACTTCTTTAATTTGAATTTTCTGTGAGTGCCATAATCAGAATATTTTGTAGCTGAACTTTTATTTAAATCCCCATTTAAACTTGCACTGAATTTAGTGGTCTCTGAAAAATGTTACTGCTTCATATCTGATTTCGGCATTCTCCTCACTACTTCTAGTTGCCTAGTACTCGTATAGCGTTAGACTAGCAGCAGTACTAGCTGGTTAGCCGCGTGTGTGTGCGTAGGTGTGCACGTGTGCGGTGCGAAATTGCCTCGAGTGCAAGGAGCGGCAGCGTTTCGCCGCCGCCCGCGCCGCGCGCCCCGGCGACTCGCCCTCGCCCAAGGTAAATTACAACACTAACAGCGGCCCAAAGAGCGTTGCAGCGTTCTGTGCTCCTAATAATCTGGAACACCTGCTTTGTAATAAATGTAGGTATAGGTATGTGTATTGCCGTGCCCAAAGCAGGCGATCAAATCCAAGTATTCTTTCGACCAATAAGAATTGCCATTATCAGTAATTATTAATTATCATTGATTAGTCACGTGGCTTCTATTTTAACGGAACAAAGAACACGCGATATAGGTAATTGAATGTATTATTCCATTTACATTCTTCTTTGAATTGTTCTGTCTTTATAAGAATTACTAAGATAATGTTTCATCAATCATGATTATATCGCCTCTCAAGCAGAGGGTCATGGGTTCAAACCCCGGCTCGCACCTCTGAGTTTTTCGAAATTCATGTGCGGAATCACATTTGAAATTTACCACGAGCTTTGCGGTGAAGGAAAACATCGTGAGGAAACCTGCACAAACCTGCGAAGCTATATAATGGTGCGTGTGAAGTTCCCAATCCGCACTGGGCCCGCGTGGGAACTTTGGCCCAAGCCTTCTTGTTCTGAGAGGAGGCTTGTGCCCAGCAGTGGGACGTATATAGGTTGGGATGGAATCATGGTTCTATTTTTTTAATTACTTACTTGCAATAATATATCGAGTATTTGATTTATTTTGACCGCCTCCTGCTTGTTACATTCATTACATATAGATGTAAGTGTAAAACAATTTGACTACATGAGTCTGACGCAGAACGCTCTTCGGTAATCTTCAGTCTTACGTCCGCGAGCTCTAAACATCGCTACTCCTTCTTCATGTCATAACATTGGGGATGGTGGGGGTGAAAATAATCATCCTACCAATGGGAGCGCAGATCGTTCAAACGCTTGTCCCATTGGTGCATCACGATATTTGAATGAACAATGTATAAAAAAATCTGGGTGAGCTTTAAGGACCGCTGACTTCTATACTTTTATGACAACCTGGTACATTCGGTCTCACTAATTGATTCATTTTATGTTAATTTTGGGTAATCTGCAGGGGGTAAACGATAAATTTTTCAATGTCACTCTAAATAAAATGTGGTTTGCCTTAATCACCTTGCACTTATCGCTGTTGTAATTAATTATAATAATTAACTAAATGTACCTAAGATTTAATTATTTACTGCGATGAACACAACACACGCTGCACTCTGCATGGTGTTATACAGATTTCTGTCGACTTTCATCTTTACTTGTTGTTTTCAACCAAACATTGTATCATGACACAATCTAGACTTAATTTGTTTGCATGTTTATATCTATTATTTTATATTTTAGATATGATATTATATTATTTGAATTCCTATATTCTTAAAAGATTAAACCTAAAGTTTGATATGGGCATCAACTGCAAAGTAGGTATAAATATTTAGTAAAGCGAATCCGATCTGACCAAAAGCATTGATGCAAATGCCTTCTTTAGAATTTAACGCGACCCAAGCCACAGAATAAGTAATAGAGCATTTATTTCTTGGTGACAGCTTCCATCGAATGTAACTCAAAACGGTGGGTACTGGGTAATGTTTATAAATATGCGGTAATAGTATAGTCCGAAAATGAAATTACTGGCACGTGAGGTATCCCATCTTAGGCCTCTAGGTTGGCAACGCGTCTGCAGTACCCCTGGTGTTGCAGATGTTTATGGGCGGTGGTGATCTCTTACCGTCAGGAGACCCATTTGCTCGTTTTCCATCCAGTCAAATAAAAAATAAATAAATGAAAGCGTAATATAAATACAGTTTACATACAGACATTTGTTGTGTAACGTGCAGAGTGTCGTGGCGAGCCTGGCGGAGTCTGCGAGTCCAGTGAAAGACCCGGAGCGACTGTTGCAAGACATGGACGTTAATAGACTGAGGGCCGTCATCTACCGGGACGTGGTGAGGACTTCCTACAATCTATTCTTTAGCTTGTTTATTTACATGAAATTTGGTACGGGTACGCAGTTTAGGTGACATTGCAAGTACAGTAAACAAAAAGTGCAGTCAGTGAATAAGCTTCACAATGATTTTGTAGTAATATTTCGCCATCTTCATCATTTCGTCGTCGGAACTAATTGGTTGGCTCTGAAATGCTTCAGTCAAAATTGTGTCCTCACGTGTCCCCGTTGTCAATTCCAGGAAGAGACAAAACAGGCGCAGTTCCTGTCTCTAGCCATCGTGTACTTCATCTCAGTGCTGATGGTGTCCAAGTACCGCGACATCCTGGAGCCGCCTGCGCACGCGCCGCCCGACTGCGTGCGTCGGCCGCATCACGCGCATGACCACCACGGTATGACCAGGAGCGCATAACACGCTAACAGTTTGTTCTGTAGTTGGGAAGCTGTAGGCACGTCATGATGCTAGGACTTAGTAACTAGGGTGACATAAAATCTGAGGTATTTTAGGTTGGTATCGTGCGATATGACGCTCGTCAGCGTTGCTTGTCGACTAGGATAACATGAATTTTAATCAGGCACTTCTTTGTGTTAGACAGCTTAGCTAGATTATGCTAAGCATAAAACACATTATGCTCAATTATAAATTATAATTTATAATCTTAGAAACTAATATTATGATCGGAAGATCACTGGGCACATTGTGATGACTGATGATACATTTCAGAACGATTACGATGAGATACCAAAAATAAATAATCCACAGTTTTGGTAATCATTCTACATTGAACTATCTACCGAGCGCATGTGCCCTTATTTATAGATATATTTAACAATGGTTTTTCTCTTTACAACACATTTTTTAATTAATACATATTTGATATATTAATTATGATGAAATACCTACCTGTACATATTTTTATTCATTTTAACGTTGCAGTAAGATCTGTAATGTCGTGCACTCTATGTAAGGCATCCACTTGTTATGTAGTAGTTCGATACATTTTTCTATAAAAAAAACATACCTACATTATTCACTAATTTATAAATGTATTCTTTTATTATAGTCGTAGGTATTATTAATTTCATCATCCATAGAAGTATCCGGTTTGTTTAATAGAATTTTACGCTATTAATTTCGCCTCTTACGTTTGTTTTGCTTTATCGCACTATTGTTAAGGTTTAAATTATCGATAATTATAGTAAATCCGAGTGACTATAGTTTTAAAATACCGAGTAGGTGTGCTCTGTATCAAAATTAACTGCATTACGTCTTGAATTTTGAATAGCAGTCCCCGGACAAAAAAATCATTAGTTTTCAAGCGGCACAACTCCAAAGTTTATTCTAATTTAGATACGATCTGAAAATAAATGTGCCTTGAAAGATAATGATTCTACAGAAAGCCGGTATATGATTGAGCGAACAGCCTCGCGAAGCAGCCGCTAAAGGCACTGTTTGGTTTGTACTAATTCTAGATTTAAAAGTCGCGTAAAAGCCTCGCGAGGCTCGCTTAGTTGGTTCTGTGCTCGGGGAATAACAGGTGATGTTTTTTAGGGGTAACTCGAACTCAAGACTGTTTATTTCAAGTGTGTCGTTTGTTCTTTTTTTCACGCCGCTTGATAATCGCGTCACAATTTGGGACACTGGTAAAATTGTCTACTGCTACACCCGCGCCATCTGTGATCGCGAATCAACACAACACACGATCAATTACGATTGTTTTAATTTTTTTTTGTGATTTCTGCTTGGTTTTTCTTTGGCAATATTCAATTTATTGTAATTTATCGAACTTTAATAACGACACTTTCTGTTTTTCTGCAAACTCGATCGTATAATCTCCTCTTGACACTTTTCTCCCGTCGTTTTGTCACACACGCAACGATCTTAACTCCTTACCGTTTCTCTTTATCTGCTCCTATGTTATTATTCCCTGTCCATAAATCTCATGTTTACATACACTTCTATTCTGTCTCTGTCGCACATATAACTGTTGAACTTGCATCCTTCTTCAACTTGCACTGAATACACTTTTTGCGCCTGTACCTTTTTCATCTATTCTGTTCAATCGGGATCTTTTTTTGTTCCCGTCCTTTTGGATCTTACTCCTTACTGTTTCTGTTAACTTGATGCCTTCCGATGTTTTAATGCGCATCATTATCTAATTTTGTTTTTACATCACATACATTTCACTTTTTTCTTTCTGCACCTTTTCATCCATTTATTTAAAACGTGGCCATTCCACATGTTCTCGTCCTCTCGTATTTGACTCCTTGTTATTTCTGTTTCTTTGATAACTTTTGATGCGTTAATGCGCCTAATTACCTAATGGTCTAATTTTTTAAACTTTCCCTACTTCTCTTTTCAAACATACTCTCTCATATTTTGTATCTGCTTACTTCCAAATGCTTATGATTTCCTAATAATTTTTGACAAACCGTTTCAACGACCCCCTTGATTATTTTAATGCGCTAACGTGTTAACCCTTAAATCCTCATCTCTGGTACCTTCCCTACTTGGGTAATCTCCTTGACGCCCACTTGAATATACATGGTACTTGCGTGGGGTTGGGTATTGTCCTTGACACCCATTTGAATCCTCATCCCCTGGTACTTTGCGTGAGGTTGGGTATTGTCCTTGACACCCACTCGAGTCCTCGGGAACTTGCGTGGGGTTGGGCAATGTCCTTGACGTCCTCTCGCCTCCTCGTCCCCTGGTACTCTGCGCGTGCGTGGGTATGTTTGCGCGGGGCAGGCGCGCGGCCGCTGTTCCCGCAGTGGTCGCACCACGTGTACCCGCAGTTCTTGCCGGGTGCGCATCCCGCCCATCGGCACCCCCCGCACCCGTCGCACCCGCCCCCGCACGCGCCACACTGCAAGCTCGACTGCAGCCAACATACCAATCACGCGCACGCTCGCATCGGTAGCTACCACCGCCCGCACGCAGGTAACGCGGCTCGCTGATAGGTGGCGTGGCGTTCGCATCGCATCACTAAACAAATAAATCGATTTTCGAAAAACCACCACCACCACCAAATAAAGTAATACGTTAAAAACCAAATTCAAGCTTAAAAGGCCCACAGATTTCTCTACTAATTTCGTCTCTGTCTAGATGCTCTCTAGTAAAAAATAGATTACTCAAATTGCTCGAAAAAGTAGTTTGATTGAACCACTTATTTAAAAACTAGAATCATATAATATCGTCCACATAAACAATCTTCTAATGCGTTTCCTAAAATATTTGAAAATTTCCCTATTCAGAATGTTGTTATTCAATGAGGGCTATCGCGTATGAATTCACCACTAGAGGCGCTAGTGTAGCGTGAGGTCTCCGAAATGTCAAATCTCATAGTTTTTGGGTGAGCTACGCGGGTTTATTTATAATTAGAATAACTTTGTGAATATTTTGCAATATCTGAAATTAATTATGGCAAATATGCGTTCCGGGGCAATGAATGTTTGTGTTTTGAGACAGTTTTGTCTTTCGGAAACCTTTGTCCTCCCTTTTTTCCGAACATAACGGGGACTATGCAAAACTGTGGCATGCTCGATATTTTTATGGTACGGTTTTAAGGTGTATTAAATATGATTTTAATCTAAACTTTGTTTTCACGCCCGTAATAACAGACTGAAAGCCATACTTAAAAACCTCACGCAACAGTGCGCCATCTAGTGAGACAAAAAACGATAGCCCTCGTTAATTAGAATAATGCAGGGACGTGATGTGAACGCAACGAACGAATAACAAGAACTCCACGGACATTGTTTTATTTTGTTTCTTATTGTTGTGTTCAAAACAAATCAAAACTCATACAAGATAAAACAGTGTGTTTAGGTTAAGCACCGCTATGGCACTGCTTTTGGTTTCGTTTGATTTTCTATGAGTTGCCTCATCACATAGCGTAGAAACATTACAAGAGTGGAAACGATCGCATGCGTTTACTTGTTCCATGTTTAAAGTATACTATAGTTAGTTTTAAATTGAAGAATTCTGTACATTTACTTCTGATAAACACTGGTATTAATATAAACAGACAAAATGCACAGGATTCTAACACTAATTTATTATTGGTATCGATCCACACGATTCAAATGTTATTCTGGATGCCGTGCTTGTTCAGGCTCAAGTTCGTACGTATGTGACAATTGCTTAGTACTCAATTCTCATGTGTAGGAATAAAAGTCTACACAAACATGCTGAAGATACAAAATTTTGTAGAGCTTGGATCATCTTTTATACCTACCTAAATCCCGATGTTTACTATTGCGTCTATAGCTGATCTAATCCGTTGGCAACTTCGATCTATCCGCTTCGTCAAAGCAAGCTTTATCAATGTTGTCTACTGCAAGTAAAAGTGAAAGTCAAAGTGAACAGAGTCTCTCCCACAGAACCCAATGGTGACGACGTCGAATATGCCATGATAGTTGTCGACGAGAACAACTCTACAATCAACGAATTGGACTCGCCCTCCATGAAGGTAAGGTCACTTATCAACTATGAAGTATTATAATTTCATGTCATGATTGTGAGGTTGCGTATCATGAGTGCGTTACCCCTCGATTCTATCGTTTTAAAGACGTGCGTGCGTGCGTGCGTGTGTGCGTGTGTGTATGTTTACTGGTTAAAACAGCCCACGCTTGTGACTGTTCTTTTCGACAAGCATACACACAAACGCAACATTCGTATTCCCGACCCTCAAACAAAAATGACGCATCCTCATGAAATGCAACAGTCATTCTAAATTATAAATAATTTTAGAACTCTCCCGACGAATTTAATACTGTAGAATTGAACCTGATTCAAATTAAATCATTTCATCGCACATCTTTTCTCTCGTTCTTAGGATTAGACCTATATGCTTTAATTTAAAAAAATATGTGTTAAGTACTATTTTAGTGATTTGATTATCTCGTATGTAGTTATAAAAATCCCTTTAGCATGTTCACCCGGATTCTTAGATAGGTATGCCATTTTCGATAAATTAGTTTTGCATTTTTATATTTGTAGCATGTTGAAGTGTTTAAAATAGGCATAGAATCGAATATGTAGTTCGATGCATGGTGTCAAGTCTAAATTTAACTTGAACAAGGAATCATCTAATCAAGTCCTTCCATATTATTTTTGACATTGATTTGCTGTCGAAGTGATGTTTGGTGTCGCTACAGAGTTAAGATGTGGATGTGACTGTTGTACGCTTCTTACATTCGTTTTGTTTTGCTGTTGCAATAAAATATGATAGGAGAAGGAGGTCGCGGAAGAGGCAGATGGTGTCGCCAAAATAGAGACGAGCACTGACGAACTGAAGCCGAATGCGGAGAAGCTTGCACCGGCGCCCCCCGCGGCCCCCGCGGCACAAGCCTCCCCCACTTCCGAAAAGGAAGAACCCCTATATAAGTCGAGCCTTCGGGTGAAACAGCATACCAAGCCAAAGGTCAGTTGATGGACGAATGGCAGTGGAAAGGCCGCCGAATCGCTGTGTCCCCTTCTATTAGAATCTGCGTCTCCTTTAAGGTCCTCTGGATCATTTCTGGTGTGTTTCGACTCGGGAGTTAAGGCCATTAACGTATTCAGTTCAACTCTTAACTTGATCAGTGTAGACAATACGATAATGGTCGCAATTCCCGTTGTGCAGCCTAATGTCAGCGTCAGATGCATTATGACAAAAAGTTTAAATGGAATGTCAGCATGTTTGTTATTTTAGATGTTGCTCACATTTTATTTGAACGGTTTATCAATTTTTATGCATACGATGCTGTGCCTTTCTTTACTTGAACGAAGTTAGATCTCTCTTTAGGTTTTAGAAGAAAACATTTTATTCAAATATTTGATCGATTGCGGAGCGCCGAGGTACCTCTTAAATTTGTTTTCAGTCATGTTACCTTTTAAAAAGTAGAGTTCTAACTTCAGTAATGGCAGACCTATTTTATTCTTAGTCTAACAGACCTTTAACTTCTTGGTGTTTAGGTTGACAATTCCTTGTACTAAATGAATGTTATTGTCCTTTTGTAAGCCTCCAACCGCAAGGTCCAAAACATTGTCCGGGATAACGGTGTCAGTGGTCAATTTGGTTTGTACTTTGTACACATTATTATGGACACGTTTTAGCGCGAGCCTGCTGTCTGGTTCTGTAAGCCTGGTATCGTGGACGCATTTTGCACCTAAAAATTATAAACTTTGGGTAAGGTATTTTACATATATGTACATACATGTACTTAGGTAATTAAAAATAACAAATTTATATACATTCGATGTAACATGAATCAGGCCTTACTGTTCCATTTAGTACTAACACGACAGTACACAAGCTTGACACAATAATCTGACTGTGTGTTACACATTGTTCTACGCAAAACATAGTTGTCACTAAGCTCACTTAAGGTATTCTCCGTGTATTATTATATTTCAGGAACTATGTAAGTATGTACTGGAGTTAATTGCATTTACTGAAGTAACTAACATGCTCGCACTGCACAAGGCACTACTTTGTACAGTCAAGGTCATAAATATATCAACACAAATCAATCACACAATATACGTACAATTATCGCATCAAAATATGTGTAAGTGTGGTTTTACAGTGACTCTCCGTCCGCGCGGCTGGTAAGTGCGGCCCGTAAAACAATGTAAACGATCAAACGAAACGAACGTTAAATTACATACCTACAGTCCTACATACTTATAGAACGATCCAAGTGACACAAATCTCGTGGCCCGCGACGCTAACCAACCGCGCTGGAGAAAGCGTCACTGTAAAACCAACCTAAGTAGCTATAATAGACACCGGTCTCACTTCCAGTGGCATAAAAATGCATATTAGATGTTTATGACATCTTGACGTCTAACACACATTGACCTTGCCTGTACTTACAGAAAATCATTTGATCTCACTAGCAACATGTAAATACAAGTGTGTGTAAGTTTATACTAAGATTTACATTACACCAAAAATCAGCTCTAGAGAGCGGAGCGGAGGCGTGCAAAATGTATTGTGTTGAGTTGTGCGCATCTCGGCTCTGCTACGCGTCTATGAAAGCCCGCCATTAGTATGGAAACATTCTTTTACAACAAATAAGCATTATAGCTAGTAACTTCCTTAGTTGGCGTTGGCACGTTATATACGATAATTACAGTAAACTAGTTCCACAAGTGGTTTTAGACATAACATACGACTTCTTTCTAAGTTCACTAGTTGATGCAATTATTACTAATATTAAAATATATACTCATTATTATTCCTGTACAGTCAAGGAAACTGAATTACGTACCAGGGCGGAACCTTTGTACATCAATCTGCCAAGGACATCATTGCGAAATTGGTTGTGAAAAGGTTCTACCCTGGTACGTGATTCAGTTTCCTTGACTATACAGTGTACACCAACAATATTAAACTCTCTATACATGTAAACTATGTAAAAGTGTCTACTTTTATAAATTTTGCTGTAGGTACGATTTGAGAGTCTATGTTAAAAACAAACAATGTAATTTTTTATAAGTACGTTATACAATTTAAACATATTCAATCATCGAAGAGACTAGAAAGTATGAAAATTATTGCATGTAACCTGCTTTGCTTTTTTCACCCTACCTGCATGCACTTAATTTTTCTCCACTTAGTTATAGCTTTAGAGACTTTTTGCACTCTCACCCATGGCGTGTTCTGTTGGGGGATTAGGACATTTGCCCAAAATCGTCATTTCCTAGCAGCAAAATTTCCATTCGCATATTTTCCTATTCTCAATTTATACCAGACGTATTTATTCCTAACATGATTTTTTCATTCGCAGATTTTCCTAAATGTTTTTTTTTTCTAATATGCTTTTTTACTGAAACTTATTTTCAAAATCGCGTTTTTTCCCAAATTTAAGAGTAATCGACACAGCAACATAGGTAGGTTTAGGCTATGTTAAGTTTGCATCGGCCCGAAGGGCCAAAACTGCACGGAAATAGGAACTCCGCGTCAGCGGAGCTCCGTCGACACTGTTTTCGTGTCAATTAAAATAGGAGATAAACGCAATTATGTAAACAAGCTTCAATAAAAAAGCATATTGGGAAAAAAAGCATATAGG
Organism: Choristoneura fumiferana; assembly: GCF_025370935.1. NCBI lineage: Eukaryota > Metazoa > Arthropoda > Insecta > Lepidoptera > Tortricidae > Choristoneura > Choristoneura fumiferana. The sequence continues at coordinate 15,519,062 of NC_133486.1, read as the reverse complement.
AAAATCTGCGAATAATGGAAAAATCATGTTAGGAATAAATACGTCTGGTGTAAATCAAGAATAGGAAACTATGCGACTGGAAATTTAGCTACTAGGAAAAGACTATTTTGGGGAAATGTCCTAACCACTCTGCGTGTTTAGAGCCCACCACATAGTGTGGTGTGGTCTTACTTTATGATAACTATGATAAGATACTTGTATATGATTTTAAAGGAATACATAGTAATAAGGTGTATGGTGTGGATATCAGCAAAAAAAAGTTTAAATGAACTGTCGAGAAATGTGTTTCAAAACAGCTTAAAAAAAAGTTTTTGATGAATCTTTATTTCTAACACTGGTGATTCGTGGTTAAAGAATTGTGGGAATACGTTAATATTCTAGCTCATTCCATGAAGAATATTAAGTAGTCATGTTATAAGGCCGATACTAAATCATGTAATGCAAATTTGTATTGGTATCATAAAAATCACCTAGTTCCAATTCAAAATGACGCAAACAAGAACACGACACCAAGTCAAGCAGATTTGAACTCTGTCCCCTGTCAACAGAGCGTGGATTCCATTGAGGACGCGGGCTCGTTCCATCTCAACTCGACAGAGACCACGAACAACGATCCGGAGTCGTCCAGTGAGATCGCGCTTGACGATAATAAGCTCCCGGTATGTATGATCTCAATCAGTCCGTGCCTAGCCCGGTTATAGAATAGGACAGACTATCTCATCCCGGGTGTCGTACAAGGCGACTAAGGGACCTCTCTTACTGTTTTAACCAGTATGTCCACACCAAGCGAAGAAGTAAGTTACGGCCTCTCATTCGCACAGTAAATAGTATAGGATAGAACGGACATGTGTGTTGCGGCTGCGGCTCATACATCTCTTCTAAGTCACTTCACTCTTGACAGAGTGGTCGCGATCATGGATTAAACCCATCTATCACCGTCCATCACCACACTACACTGACGCGTCTCAAACTCAACCACAGCTCATCTTCAGAGCAACACAACCGTACACCATGCTACCAGATGTTAGATGTTAGTGTCTAGAAGAATGTGGAAGAGTGGAAGATGAACTCTAGTTGAGTTCGAAACGCGTTAGTGTAGTGTGGTGGTGGAGGAACTGCTTGAACACGCATATCTTGCATAAACGTAGCTATCATAAGATCGCGGGTGAGCAAAGTTATTGTTTTAGAGCACTGATACGGACCTCCGCAAAGTAAAGTTTGATTCAATAAATTATTCAGGATCAGTAGTTGAACCTTTATGACGAATTTCTTGGGAAAAAAATTGCAATTTACATCCAAGACCTTAATGGCTGAAAATTCACTCTGAATCGTTCTCACCATTTCTTTCTATCACACGGTATAGGATGAGGATAGCAAGAGATGGTGAATGCGATGGCAATCGCCACCGCGTTACACAAGACGACCTCTGGTCTTTAGTAGCCTTTTACGACACCCACAGAAAGAGATGGGTGTAGGTATGACCTAATTTAAAACTGGATACAGCACAGCACCTATACAAAACTTATGTAGATACGTGTATAGCAAGTTAAGCGATATTTTCACTTCAGGTAAGCAACGATGAGTCGTGGACTGACGTCAACTTGAACGAAGATGGCGAACGCGGCCCAGCCACCATCACCGGCAGGACGAGAGACCACGAGGGGAACATACACGAAGGTAACGCTTGCTGCTTATGCAGTCCTAGTACTTCGCAGAGTATAAGCAAGGCATTGCCGTCAATTTTAAATGCAATGTAAAGAAGAAGGGTTTAAAACCTAGACTCGGAATCGGCTTTAGTCGATCAAAAAAACTTTATGTCCACGCAATAAGAGTGAAAACGACGTTTACCGATGGGAAGACGTCTTTTTCGCTCTTATTGCGCGGACATAAAGTGTTTTTTGGTCGGCTTAATCTAATTCCGCGTCCCGCGTCGATAGATGTGGGGTGACCCTAAGTAAGTTAAAGAAAGAAACAATTTTTTAAGATTTTTTTTGCTGACTGGACTTGCATCGTCCGAACTAAATATGCGTACGAAGTTTCAAGTCGACGGCATTGTCGGCAGGCGATTCCGGCTGGGTCACCAGAATTTCACTGCCAGATTATTACGGTCATCGAACTTACATAAGCAGACCAAATTTCAGGTAAAGTCGGTTTCATTTAATATCGATTCTTCTAAATTTCAGACATAGAGAAACAAATTCACCAGAGAAACAGCGAGGCGCACCACCACTTGCAACAAAGGCATCAAAACCGCAGCCTGCAGGCGGCGCAGAGGCACTTGCACCCGGTAATACTGTGTTCTCGCTCTTATCCAAGCTTGATCTCTTTCATTATCACCACTCCGAAAAAAGGCGATTCGGAAATTGTACAAGTATAAATAAACTTATACCAGTAGATTTTACGATCAGAGAACAACTCGAACGGATTTTTTTCTATAACAAAAAAATATATATCGGGAAATGAGGAGATCCATCGATGAAAAGTATAAGCCCTTTTCTTGAAAGTCTCGATGTCATAGTTCGCAGCAGGCAGGAAGTGCTGAATGAAACGTACAGTATGGTAGGGAGTAGCAGTGGTGCCAGTGGCGTCATTGCACATCTAAAAATAAAAATCATCGGAAGACAGAAACTTGCACTTAATACCACGTTATTTCTATTTCAGGATAATGAAACACTTGCTGGTTTGAATGCCATGAACGCCACAATGTCAGCGGATGGTGTCTCTCGAGAAGCATCTCTCACGCACAAGTTAGAGACAGCCCTTGGCCCAGTGTGTCCCTTGCTAAGGGAGATCATGTTGGACTTTGCGCCTTTCCTTTCGAAAACGCTGGTTGGCAGCCACGGCCAGGAACTGCTAATGGAGGGTAAAGGTATACGGTTCTAAGCATGGTAGCTCTTTGATGCTTCTATTGTCCTAGTAGTCTATTGGTTATTTGGATTACCTACATGGTAACCTGCTTCTTATTTTTGCTACATTTGTTGTGCTTCTAGATAACAATGCTAGTAAATTAAATGGTGGTTGTGTTGACTATCTCTATCTACGACGCGGTGGTCATAATTATTGCACTCAGGTTTAATTTTTATGGTACTTACGGGCTTGTCTGCAAAGTGCTGCACTGTTTCCCTGTTCCCCTGTTTGTTGGCATAAGTTATGTTTCTGTTACTATGTATCTAACGAAGTCCTTGCATGATATTAGTAACTGTCTTTAATTTTTGGCTCTTTGCTCACATCGTTTTCTAAACGCCAGGCCTCCAGACCTTCAAGTCCAGCACGTCGGTAGTAGAACTAGTGATGCTGCTCTGCTCCCAGGAGTGGCAGAACTCTCTGCAGAAGCACGCCGGGCTGGCGTTCATAGAGCTGATCAATGAGGGCCGTCTGCTGTCCCATGCCATGAGAGATCACATCGTCAGGGTCGCCAATGAGGCCGAGTTCATATTGAACAGGATGCGAGCTGACGATGTGCTGAAACACGCCGATTTTGAGGTGAGATCTTTTCGCTGCACTAAAATTAAATTCGTTGATGTCTGCATAATGTCCCGGGCTTACTCCTTTTGGAACCCATGATTATCCCTGGTTCCCTATAGTCTTGCAGCGCTTCGTCAAAGTGTACAAAGTAAATACACACTCTTTTTGACTTACTGACTGAAGGAACATTGGAATTTAACTTCAGAAGTCAAATGATCTTCTTTTCTATTTCTCTGGTCAATTATATTCGATACAGCGCATTTTTTTAATTGAGGGGGGGGGGCACTTCTGCGATAGCTGTCAGGAGTTATGTTCTGATTTTCTGGTCATTAACTTGTTTACACTTTTATACAGTCGCTATGCGCGCGCACGAGCAGCGAGCGCGGTGACGAAGAGCGAACGTGCGAGCGACTGATCGCAGCCGCGCGGCGACGCGACCACGCCGCAGCTGCGAGGCTCCTTGACAAATTGAGACATGCGCCCAGCGCCTCTGCTGCCGCTACAGGGTAAGTGTTTCTTAGACTGAAAGACAGAAGTAGGGAGCAAAACATCACGCAAAGCCAAGACGAGTGTTACAGAATCTAGTTGCGCGCTTCTAGAAGCTCTTCTGCATCTACCTGGTGAATTTTGTACCAGGAAGTCAGCGGCATCAGGAGCAGGACCCAAGTTATTAAGCCAAGTCTGTCTGTCGATCAGATTTTAAGCTAGTTGCGCGCTGCAAGCGCCTCAGTGGTCTTCTGTAGCCACTGGGTGCGCGCTACTATAGGTAGCGTCTGAGCCGTTTGAAGAGTCGCTTGAAGTCGTAATCGTAAGCAGAAAATTCTGACCAGTCCAGATAAGATCTTTTTACCCGCTGTTCACGCAATATGAGCAGCAAACGTAGCGATAAGAAGCAAACATGCTGGCTTGACAAATTCAGACAAGAGCATAGCGCTTTTATCATACTTAAATATATTTAGCTTAAAGATTTTTTTTTTCAGCCTGTCGATGTCAATCATATTTGTATCGTATCGAGTCAAAGTTGGTGATGTTTGTTTTGTGTTCAGGAGCACCGCGCAGTTCTGGCGGCTAGACTCTTGGGAGGACGACGCGCGGCGCCGGCGCCGGCTGGTGCCCGACCCGCGGGGACAGCGGCACGCCGCCGCCGCTCTCGCGCGCTCGCCGAACGCGCCGCCGCCGCACGACGCCATACTGCAGGTCGGTTATGGTTCCCTGGTACATGGCAGACAGTGTTGTGAACTAAATGCATTTTGTGCCTTTTAGAGTGACGGCACAAAACAGAGGTAGAGAATACAATCTACATACAAAGTGCCCTCGAGCAACGCACACATAGACACGATATCTGCGTCTGTGAACTTTTTTTGTGCAATAATGGAGAATGCGAATTTAAAATATAACAATCGTGCATTTCGCCAATGTCGAAATCGTCGCAAGATATTTTCTGTGACAAATTTCTAATAGAACAATGACATTAAAATATTTAGTAGACGACCAGGTGCGAATCGAGTTGTTATGGCACCACGTCACAGGTAGGAAGACATGTCAGAAATTTCCAAAAAATGTCTTCCAATATACGTTACAGTATACTGAACAAGTCTGGACCAAAGAAATCGCTACGTTTGTAACTGACATTATGAATTAAAAATTCATTAAAAAATCTTAATTTCGGAAAACCTGTTACTATTTGGTAGGGCCACACACATCGCGATAAAAAATATTGCGATAAAACTTCATCTTCGGCCTACGGCATTGTGCATGGCCACATTGCAAACAAAGAAATATCGATAGTTTATGTGCGCCTTTGATGTGCGCGAGTTTACCGACAGTGGGGCGAAATGTCTGTGGCTTTGCCCGAAGTGCCGAAGTATTCGCGAATATTCGGCTACACACATCGCGATAAAGCGAATGTTCGCGTTATCTAGCATTTGTGTGTATTTGTAAGTACAGAAGAGTTGAACTCCTCCCAAACAATTCATGTCATTTTGTTAATTAGGCTACGGAAGAGTTGCACGCACGAATAGCGGCGGGCGGGGCGGGGCGAGGGGCGCAGCTGCCCACGCTGGCCGCGGCTGAACTCCTGGACGACGCTGAGCTCCTGGTTGACGACAGGGAGATTGATGCTGATCTCACTGGTACAGTGTTTCCCTGGCCATCATAGAATCTTATCGTAGTGAATAATTTAATTTGGGCATGATTTGGGTGACACTTTCCCGGCCCGGATAACACCGACATGGAAATACCGGCCCTGTTTTTTGTGTACACGCCCATAGAAACTGACAGGAGCTTCTATGGGCGAGTACACGAAAAACAGGGTCGGTATTTCCATCCCGGTATTATCCGGGCCGGGAAAGAGTGTCACCCTTTAATGTGACAAGAAGTACATTTTCAAATTTTTTACATTTGAAACTGTGGCACAAATTAGCCAAGCTGAGGAATCGTAAACACTAAGCAATTTTTACTAAACCTAAAATTAGTTATTTTGAGGTAATTATTGACAAGTTGTTGACGAATTGATTATATTCGGTATCAGAAGCTAGTACGAAGTACGAAAATCGAAGTTCGTATCATACCATCCCTCTCACTCTCGTATTAAATAATATTAGCGTCAGCGGACGGTACGATACGAACTTCGATTTTCGAAATTCGTAGTAGCCCCTCTGGAACACCACTACGACCTTAATTATTGTATGAATCGTTCTCGTAACCGGCAACCGATGAGGGTTTCTGAGACAGGTGTTTTTTTTAAGACGTGGCTTCTGTCCTATGGGACAACAAATGTTTTGCGAGCTTCAAGAACAGGTTAGATGGCGTTAGTGTCGTGAGGTTAGTTTGACAATTAAGACCTTTGCGTCACTTTTGTAATTTGTTAAATACTTAACTAAATAAATAAGCCAATCACAATCAAGGCTGTATCGTCAAACGGACCTCTTGATACTGACGTCATCTAGCAATAATTTCGCCTGTCAAGAGCTCATTCTGTTAGTGTATTTTGTAGTCTAATGCAAGGGAATAGAGTCGAATATTTTTAACATTTCAAAGCGGTTATCATTTGCTTTTATTACGAAGTGGATGAGCTCAGTTCAAAAAGTTTTAACTAATAATATGTATGTAACCTACATTGCCTCGGCCATTTTTGTTTATTTATCAAGGATTTTTAGGGCCCCTGGTCGAAAGAAACATTCGCGTAAGCGACATATAAACGTTGGCTGTTAGGTAATATGACCAATATTACCAGGACAGCATGACAACCGCAGAGCTTTCCTCAGGTCCGGTCAACATCAGTACGAAGGCGCGGCTGGTAGCGCCAGGACTCGTCGCTCCCGGCACCGTCTCACTCACCTCCACGGAGCTATACTTCGAAGTGGATGAGGAGGACCCGGAATACAAGAAGATTGACCCTGAGGTAAGGATAGACTATTATAATTACATCGAATTTACTTTTCTTTATTATGTTTTGAAGCAAACAAGATTTTGAATTTGCTGTCAGCGCCATCTAGTGAAAGTCTTGATGTTTATGAAGCGGGAAGCAAGTTAGGCAGTGTTGGATTGTTGCGCTCGTTTCTATAGGATAGTAGTTCAAGGAAATTTCTGTAGGTGGCGTTAAACTGACTTATGTGTGATTCTACTTTTTGTAGCGACACCTGCTGTTTTTTGCCTCTATAAACTGTTTCATTTGGCGTTTAATTGATTACTTGTCTTGTAAAAAATCACTGTGTGTGCTTTCTGTTCGTGTTCATCGAAGTTTTATCAATCACGCCAATGCTTGAGCTTGAGATTCATAAAAGTTACCGGTGGTACAGTCACTTGTATTAATATTTGTCACTTCGAAGCGTGCGAAAATATCTGACACGTCCAACCGGCCCTAGAAATAGAGTCGTATCAGATGTTTATGCACGTTTTGTTGTGTTGGTTACTGGTGACTGTACACTAATAAAAAACATCGTGAAGTAGTACGTAACTGAGATGGCACGATAAATCGACTATGCGTCTTAATCTGATTTTAGTAAATTGAAGAGTTTGAAAATACAATGAATTATGTCTGACAAAACGGACATTATGTTAACTCTGGTATTTAGCGGTGATAGCTCGTAAACAGCTCGTAAGAGTCTATTAATATCCCGGGCATTTGCATTACAACGCATTAACGAAATCCACACAATAAATTTGAAATTTTATTGCTTTAAAAAAAGTATAAGGTTTCGTGGGCTATTAAACAAATATTATAAATTACACGGGCAGAGACAATCGCATGACAAAACTGCCTTCGAATAAGGCGCGACGCGCGCCTTTTGTCCAGTAATTTATTAAGCTCTTGTGGATTCAAGGAGTAGTAAAATTGAAAATTATGATATTACATTCGTACCCATAAGTCTTAACAACCCTGTCAGCTTTACCTCAAAACGCAACCTTAAACACGCTACTCACAAAAACTAATATTGTTTACACTCTGTAGCACCACATAGTGTTGTTCGCATTTGGACTTGGTTGGTATCGATACGGGTATAGCGCGCGATACAGGCGGGTAACCGAATATGAGGCACTTAGGTGCACGAACAATGCGGCCCCGCGGCGAGGCGCCACGCAGGGCGGCGCCCGCGCACGCGACATCGATGCGCACTTGTCGATACTTTTGTACTTCGTAAATAATGGGTGGTGGCAGAAACGCCTCCGTGCTTGCTGTTTTGACAGCTGGTTAAACGGCGCGCGTTATATGTTATTTGACTATGAGAGAAGTTATTATAATTTGTTATAAGTATTTTTTTTTCATCAAGATCCTTTATTTATTTATTGTACGAGTAACTCGTAACTCATAAAATTCCCCAACATTATAGTTAACCCAGAGCAATTTAATTGATAAGTAAAGGTTTTCGGTTTTTTTTTTTTTAGATATTTGAACCTTTGAGTTTTAGGTAAATCAATAATTTATGCTTTGTTTTAACAGATTAGTTATTAATAATAAATATGCTTTCAAGTCTGTCTGCAAAGTGGTGTCAGAGAATTGTAAATTAACTAAATTAAACTAGCTTTTTTTACTCGCTGCTTCGTTCGAGTAAACCGTAGGTCTGGGCTCTGGCAGTTGAATTAAAATGCCACGATTATACCCAACAACTTTGGTTGGTCTTTATTTATCTTATATGTAGAAAAACACACTTGCTAAATTTCATAACTTTAGATTTAGTATTTGGAAATTTTACGTGGGAATATGGGCATTCATAATATAGGCAAGTGTTACTCCCGAGATAGTATTAAGTAAGTATTTAATACTACTACGGAGTAGTATTAAGTACTACGACGGGGTAGTACTAAGTATTTAATACTACCCCTTGTTCAAAGAAGACTACATATTGCCTACTTCTGTCATTCTTACGAATCAACGCCTTAACTCGCTATAATCGTACATAAACCTGCGAAAAAGGCTGTGTTGTTTTAATTGCAAGAGAATATTGACATGAACATAAAACTCATCCACGCCCAAATTATCTATCGATAGTCGATACTTGTAGAGTATAGATGTCGGCTTACGTCCCTCGGGGCGGCGTGTGAGGCATCTCAGGCTCGGACGGCGGGACAATGGCGCCCCGTCGCGCCGCGCCCCGCGGGCGGCTGCGCGCGCAACGGTTCAATCCTGCCACCAGGATAACCTCCTCGTGGGTGCTGATGCCCTGGTTAGGCACTATCCTAGATCCTGGTTAGACGAATATACAGACTTGCCCGGAAATGAACTAATAATGAATATAATACAAACTAAACATTGGAACGTAGAACCTCCTTCTTTTTTGAAGTCGGTTAAAAATAGAAAAAAGCTTTCGAATGCGCTGGACAGAGGACAGGGCTTCGAACTCGCGTCTTCTGGCTATACGTGCCAATTATCCTACCAACTGCGCCATGTTCTCTTCGCAAATTTCGCCGGTCCGTCTTAGCTAAAAAATAGCCATGTTAGCTAAGTGGTTTGAGCTGAAGATCGCTAATGCTGAGTTCACGCCTTCGAGTTTGTCGAAATTCATTATACAAAATATTATATGTATTTGAAATTTACTGTGAGTTTTTAGATGTAGGTAGATGAAAACACCTGCCTGCACCTGCGAATCAGTTGAATGGTGTGTGTGAGTGAAGTTCGTAATCCAAGGCTCATATATGGGAACTATAACCCAAGCCCTGTCATTCAAGAAAGTCAGTGCCCAGCAGAGGAGCATTGGAAGTAGAACTTAACTATTCGGATTATTTTTTTCCTAGTTTACAAACGTTTCAATCTTATTCGTATCATGTTACTTGTAGTATTTTCTGAGAAATGAGGTTTCAAACTGATGCATGTATTTTATTCTATGGTTTACCATCTCAGTTACTAAAGATTATGTGCTTGGCTTAAACCATAAGAGTCAGCGTTTCCATTTTAGCCAACGACGGCGCTGGGGTAGAGCAGACGCCAGATAGTAAAGGAGATTTTACAGTTTCCAATGCAAAACAAAATTTAGATGGCACCTTTTGAGAGGCGCGAAGGCGGTGTCGATAACTTCGCTCTACCTTGATCAAGGGCTAGAGCTAACACTGATTTTAGTCTACTACATGAGGCTTGTAGATATTTACGGTCGGTAATTAAATTCGGCGTCCATGTTTAAAGAGTTACATTAAAAGTTAGAAACAAAGCTATTAATAGTTATTTATGTGGCTGGTGCATAATGAGAGGCATTAAAGTACGAGTGTGGTTTTATATAAGATCACACGAGTGTTTTAATGCCTAATTATGTATAGCCGCATACATAACTTTATCTACATGCATATCATAAGTTTTCTATAATATGTTCAGATATGGCCTGTATTTTTAAGTTAGTGTTACTGATAACTAGTTTGAAGTACCTACCAAAGCTTAAATAAAACAGATAATAAAAAGTTTTATTTATAATAATAATTATTATCTACATGCATGTCATAAGTTTTCTACAATATGTACAGATATGCATTGTTAAAAAAAGTATTACCGATACTTTAATGTAAACATTAAGATGCACTGTACTTTAATGTGAACATTAAGATGCACCCGCAGATACCAGGTTTCTTAATAAAGGCCATTTGATAGTGGTTTCTGAACATATAATAGGGAAGTTATGATATGCATGTAGATAAAAGCGTTTGAAAGTACAGAATAATAATAATGCTCCGTCATAATAATGTTCCTAATGCGGCCCCTTCCCGTTTGGTTCCATTTAAATTTGAAGAATACTATTACCCTCGTACACTCGTAAAAAAGTTTTTAAGAGTCCATTTTTTTTGTTAAAATTATATGACAAACAGTGAAATTTTAGGTTAATATTGTGATAGGTAGGTATATTACGCTAGACTCCCGAGTGTCGCGTTCCCCGTGCGCCCGCGCCGCGCCCGTGCCTCGCGCCGGCACGTTATTATCGACCTGTATCCCGACGTATTATTTACTGCGACTAATTCAACCGATTTCGACGATTGTAAATTGAATTCGTAATGGGCTATTTTATTTGTTTATGCTAATGTACCGTTTTAATTAACCGTGTCGTGGTTATGGCCGCGGGAGAGGGACAAAAAATACATTCCGCCCGTAGTGTCGCCGCTGTGTCGATTTATTGGGACATATATCATAATTAGTGGTTTGATATATGTTTTGTTAGTTTTTCGGTTGTTTTTTTTTTGTTTTTCTGGGTGGCGGACTATCGTGTTTTGACTTTCTGACATGCCATGCATATTCAATACTAGCTCTTACCCGCAGTTCGCTCGCTCAAACCATTCCCAGATATTCCACGGTTTACGTTAAGATTTGGGATTTTATTTGTTTTAATCCCAAACGGGAATATCGGGTTAGCAAATGAGTATACCTACCTATAGCCTATCGTTATTCCAGGTATCCGATCTGCATACCAAATCTGTTCTACTGTTATATCCTGTAAGAATAACGAACACACACACGCGCACGCAAACTTTAGCGTTTATAATATATCCATTAACATATTATTTTTGCCTGAGGAAATAATTACCAACAAGATTAAATAAGCACTAATTATATGAACAATAATAATTATCCTAATCTTCTATTACAAAAAAAAACCTAAAATTAAAATATAATATTAAAATGAGCCATCAGGCTCAGTGGTGGTGAAGATACTGTCATCCTTAAATTATAAAAAACACAAACTACCACATACTAGATACGCCTAAAGGATCGCACGCACCTATATCGCCTTTAATACTTTAATGTAGAATGTAGGTAGGAACGCGTGTGCAAAAACAAACAGAACACATCGAAGCAATCAAATAGACTTTACCACCTGGAGATTTCCGCCGCTTATGCAAATATGATATCCTGGTATTTAGTTTGGAATTGCTAATTAAAAATATTGCAGACCTATGCTAAGCGGGGCGGGACATTCAATTTGCAATAACAAGTGGAACTTTACTGTTCAAGTATTTTCCTTTGAAACAAAGTACTCATCTACGTTTACAGTTTAATATTGTTGCAATTTTAATCAATATACCAGGCTTATACCAGGCTTTCATGTCGTTGTTTGTTTGTTTTCATAAAACTATAACGGTGAGGTCTAAACTAGTTAAGACACGAGATCGCATTTGTTGTTCCATTGTAGTGAAGAGAAAAGAGATAATTTAATATTGATTTTAGTAAATCATCAACGTAGGTGTTGTTGGTACCTTCGGGAGGCAGCGATTCATTTTTGCTGTCAATTTTTTATCGTGTATCTAAATGATCGTGATATATATACCTACATGACGATTGGTGTATCGTGTAATAAATGATTTCAATATTTTTTTAACAACTTTCGCATATTTTTATCTCCATCGCTCGCTAGTGAAGTAACTGAGGTACAGACATAAAGCTGCGTTTCCACCAATAATATGCGAGGATGTGTTGCGAGAATGTGTTTTTCATTAACCAATAGAAACTTCATTTACCTCTCCTCGCACTGCACATCTCCTGTGGAAACAACTGAGCGAGCGAGGCGAGGTAAATAAAGCGTTTATATTGGTTAATGAAAAACACATTCCTTCCTCGCAACACATCGCGAACACATTATTGGTGGAAACACAGCTTAAGTATCGAAACTATTAATGTTATAAAAATTAATTGATTTTTTAAATTCAACACACTTTGCGTACAATTATTGAGTATCCAAAAGTTTTGGCAAGCATCGGCTTACTAGCCGTCAGGCAGACGCAACGAGAGTTTTTTAGTTTATTGTATTGATGTGAATTTGTAAGTACATAAAATTACAATGCAAACTAAGTATACTTTTATGCCGATTATAATCGGTAAGTTTTTTTGACATAAACTTACTGAAACACTAGTAGTATTAAAACAGTTACCATACGAGTACCACACATTGACCCCAATGGTTGTATGGGATATCATACCTCCGCGGAACATCCCGTATTGTTCTCACGTCCGCGCCCAAGAAAGCCATGTCATAAATAAACATATAAACGTCACTTTGACAGCTCCCTGACTACCTGACACGTGTCATGGCGGCCGACACACGATTTGTAATTTCTCTTTAATTAAAACAAATCAATTTTGACCGTCACCTTGTTTATATTAAGGTTTGTTTTCCATTGGTTAAGGGGAGATTTTTTTTAGTAGTTCTGACACTGGCCGCCTGTCTGTTTCTGCATTCTATTTTGTTGATTCTAATTGCGATAAAATTTTGTTTTGATTTTTGACTTTACTTTGAATGTTTTATTTACTTGTATACCGATTTTATTTCATCCATCATCATCATCATATCAGCAGTAGGACCTTCAAAATTGAACATAAACCTCCCCCGTATACCTACCATCAGTTGCTTTGGTTGGCAGCGGCCTGTATCCATCGTGAACCCGCGGCTTTAACCAGGTCACCCGTCCATCTCGTTGGTAGACGTCCTATGCAGCGTTTGCCGATCCGCGGTCTCCATTCGAGAACTTTTCAGCTCCAACGGCCATCCGCGCGATTTTATTTGCTTTTGCTATTTTTACACTATCTATTTACACTTAGGGGCTGTTTCACCATCCATTGATTAGTGTTAACTGGCGGTTAGGTGTGATGCAGTCTCTATTTGTTTTGTTCGAATAGACGGAGACGGCATCACATTTAACCGTCGGTTAACGCTAATCAATGGATGGTGAAACAGCCCCTAAGCCTTCCTCAGTTTTCAACACCATTATGACACGGTGTATTAAAACCATTACTGGAGTTTTATATATTCAAATTGCTGTGAGACTTTCCACATAAGTTTCTATGCTAGACGCATTCACGTTTATCTGTCGTGTTGTGTTGTGTCGCATCAAAGCTATAGAGAGAGAAAGAGACAGATAGCATCACAACACTGGCTTTATATCCATGAGCTTCATTTTCCACATTCCATCAGATGGGCTGTAAAACTGTGAGCAAATGCCGTATTGTCTAACGCTTTGACGTTCGCGACCAGATTCATTATCTCTTTCTACATTCGTATTATACCGTGTGACGGAAAGAAATGATGAAAATTACAAAATTTTCGCAGTAGGTAGTGCTAGCCCAACTTTAGCTTATGCACCATAAAACCCTACTCTTATTTTTTTTATGGGTTCTTACCGTATCTACAAATAGCGCGCGAGTTGAATACAACCCGGGCCTGATGTGAAGAGCGGGAGCATCTCTGGAATGGTACATTCACACTAAAATGAAAATAAATGTAATGAGGAAGCCTTGCGTAGACCATATGGGTCGGGTCACAGTACCGACTTGCATTACTACATAGTAAATAACTATTGACCTCCTTCTTGTTTGACGCCATTCTCAACAGTCCGTCTCGTTAGTCGGTGCAGGAATTTAGGCGCCAGATGACAAGATAAGCCCTCCCCGCTGCGCGTGCGCCTGCCTGGATGCGATGCCTCTATTCCGAGCTCGCTGAAGCTATATCTTACGATCGTAACTTAGCCATAAAATAGACTTACGATTCCGCGGCTTCGCCTTATGTTAAAATACTCTTCTTTAGAATGCGTTTCCACCAGAGATGTGCGAGGAGAATAATATGTTACGAGGAATGTGGTTTTCATGAAGCAATAGAATCGCTTCATTTACCTCGCCTCACTCCGCTCAGCTGTTTCCACCTTTTTCATAGCTGAGAGGTTTTCAGAGTTTTAGTTAATCGAACCCATAAGCTAATGAGAAACGAATTCAGAAATTCTTTAACTTGTCAAGAGTTCTCTGACTATCTGACAGAGCAGTTAAATAAAAGACTTCTATTAGACATCCGAGTCTTGTTTGCATTTGCAATGTCTTACTTGATTTTCTATATTTTTTCCGATCTTACATCTCCTTTATTTACTTCACTGATAATTCGCTAGAGGGCATTATCAAAAGCAATATCGATAGCATATCGCTTTGGCACGTTCTGAATAGGCACCGACCGCATCACTGCGTTCCCAGATAAATATCATGTGTCGTTAAGTTTTGTTATCCCCATGCAGATTTTATCGCGGATCGTCGAGGTAAACGGACGAAGGCAAACAATGGAGGTAGACGCCACGGCTTGCTCTATAACTCTTAGAATTGTCAGTAAAATATAAATTAAAAAGCTACGATTCGGTTCGCTAGCTGGGAATCATGTTTGCCTTTATCCTACTGGAATTTCCTTAAATGGTATAAGAGTAAACTTGCTGCTCCGTCACTCATAAGATAAGTAGAATAACGAATGCGTTACTGACCTTTTGACGAAAGAGCACTTCTTACAAGAAGTACTTTTGAATAGAAATCCTACTTTCCTACTTACATTATAATTACGAAAGTGTGTGTGTGTGTGTGCGTGCGTGCGTTTGTTACTCCTTCACGCTAAAACGGCCTGACGCATTTGGATGAAATTAAGCGCGTAGATAGCTGGACGTCTGGAATAATACATAGGTTACTTTTTATCTCGATATTCTCACGGGATAGGGATAGAATCTCGAAAGAAGAACCGCTGGGCTTAGAGTCATGAAATTTAGTATGTAGGTAGCTGGACGTCTGGAATAACTTTTGGCTACTTTTTATTCCGATATCCCACGGGATAGGGATAAATTCTTGAAATTTTAACCGCTGGTAGTAATGAAAATAATAGTACAGTCACGTCTAAAAATATGTATACAAAAACAAGGTTGCATAAATATGTAGTCATACATTGTATCAAAAATATTTATCTATTACTGACACCAAAAAATTGTATTCATTAAACTTTTTCAGTATTATGTAATCACAAAATGCTTCAGAAAGTTGCATACTTAAATAAATTCCATTTAAATGTATCCACCTCGTAGGCAAAAATAAGTATACATGAATGGGTTCCATATACATATAACCACACCAATTTGGCAAATATTTGTATACGCCGTTTGATTCATAAATATGTAAACACGATTTGATATTTTGATTCGTTTTGAAGAATTACTGTTTTGTTAAGATTACATGTCTGTTTCTTTCGTAACCTGCATGCGGGCAGGGACATACATACTACGAATCCATACTCCATTAAAATAATATTATATACTGGTGACCCGTTCCGGCACAACACGGTTACGGTATACATAGACACCGTGAATCACACTATTTATTTGTGAAAACCGCATCAAAATCCGTTGCGTAGTTTGAAACATCTAAGCGTACAGACAAAAAAAGCGACTTTGTTTTATACTATGGAGTGATGAATTGAAAGTAACTCTGTCTGTTCCGGTATCACGTCGAAACCGACTGGTTTCGACTGTCAAGGGGCTGAACATAGGGTACTTAGTTTTTATCTCCAAAAGCAACCCTTAAGGGGAGAAAATGGGGGATGAACTGACTGGAGTGAGCTGGATGAAATTTGGTATGGATATATTTAATTATACACCATCAAGATCACCAAATACTTGGAAACGTCCAGAGTGGTCATTAATATCGACTAAGCCAAAGCGATCAATTTGTTCGGGTCATCCACTGAGGACAGATCCACTGAAGCATCTATAATTTGCAATCTTTAATCATTGTAATTTTAATTATAGAAGACAGCTTCTGAATGACGATGACAGAATGGCGATCTTGCACTTGACAGTATAAGTATATGTAAGTAATTGATTTTAAAATGAAGTTCTTCCATGAAGCCAGTGACTTTCTTTATAATATATAACCTATCTGAAATTACAAATAGGTAGTGTTTTCTATCTTGCAAACCAAGAACTGGCTACAGTGCGGCTCTACCACTAACAACAATATAATTAAAATAAAAACAAAAAAATGCTTAGTGCACCTTTCTGAGAATGACCCTAAACTGAAATACTCAATATTTACAAGTCAATTCAATCTAAGGACTGTCAAGTGCGTCATAGAATAATCGTGAGATAGACGTATGCAGTGACAAGTCCGCACTGTTTTCGTGAATTGTCAAATCAGTTAAATATACAACTTACAATTCTATGCCAGTCAGACAAGGTTTGTTGTTGCAGTCTGGATACATATTTATGAATCAAACGGCGTATACAAATATTTGCCAAATTGGTATGGTTATATGTATATGGAACCCATTCATGTATACTTATTTTTGCCTACGAGGTGGATACATTTAAATGGAATTTATTTAAGTATGCAACTTTCTGAAGCATTTTGTGATTACATAATACTGAAACAGTTTAATGAATACAATTTTTGGTGTCAGTAATAGATACATATTTATGATGAAAATGTGTGGCTACATATTTTTCAAATTTTTTGTGTATACATACTTTTAGACGTGACTGTACTTAATAAAAATAGAGTAATGAAATTTTTTATACTTTTTCTTAACACAATCTCAATGAAGACCACGATATACATTTTGGGATTTCCCAGGGGAATTTTGTAAAATCACGGAATTTCAATTGTAACTAGCAGATCGATTAGTTTACGCGTGCGTAGCCGCGGGTAAACTCTAGTTCAAAACACATTCAAGTTTTTTTGAAACTAATAAATCACAAAATGTCCCTTAATTAGTCACCACACGCATTGAAGCAGGGCAATGCAGTTAAACATAATTACCAGGGTTGCATACCAGAGTGAGAGTTTGTCGAACACGCCCGGCATCCGGGCTCCCGGGGGCGCCGTGGTCTTAATTACCGGGCGGAACCACCTAATTGACGCGATGGAGAAAAAATGCTGTGCATCTCATGTGTTCCTGGTTAGATCGGAGGAAGGAAGCGTCTCTGTTGGTCCCCTGTGAGCACAAATAGTGCGTGGGACAGTTTTTGCACGACATTTGTTATGCTAATGAGATTTTTTTATGTTTTCAGATAACGTTCTTTTATTGACTGCACTAATTTTTATTAAAATTATTCCGGACTATAATTTTAGGTTTTGACTAATTGGTTTTCAGGATTTTTGTATTAGTGGTTGACAAAATATGTGATTTTAAATCAAAAACATCAATGAATAACATTTACAGGAGGAACATATTCAGTCAAACTTACGCATGTGCTGAAAAACATATATATTATGCCGGTTAATTTAAAAAAAACATCGTGTTTTCATTGCGAACTCTTGAATTAAACATTATACATTTGTAGCATCTAATTTTAGGACACGTAAGCATTAAATCATCTGAGTTGGATTTTGAATAAAACATAAAAAAACTAAAATATAATAAACTGGTCCGCCAAATGTCTGGCCAAAATTGCTAATAGAATGAATTATTTCCTGTAACGTTGTGGCCTTAGCATTGAAAAAGTTTTCTATCGATTTGCGGGATCTAAAAAACAAGAAACATCCCGACCGCAAAACTTGTGTTGAGCACGCAACCAACTTGGACCATTCCGCGAAATATGTAGCGTTTTCATTATATGCTCCACACACGCTATCCAGAAAGTTAAACAAAAATGATTACCAAGAATTCAGAAATTCAAAGCAGGTGATGTAGCGAGCTATGCATCACTTTGATCGCCGTACTAAGCACGCGCATCTACATACGTAGTGCATTGCTCTGTCAATCACCTTTGCCCATGGCACGAGGTTGCCACGCTTCCAAACGCGGCTTTCAAAGGGCCGTATTAGAAATTAAACATCCTGTCTTACATCCCACTATGCATACGCGATACCGCGGTATTAGAAGCAATACCAATGCCAGCCTAGTCCCTCGCAGTAAGCGGCCGACCCCCACCGAATATTGATAAGTGCATTTAGTGAAGCGTATTAAAATTGTTCGCTTATAGCATCGGCGCCGACATTGCCTCACGTAACGGTGAGAATAAAAGACAATGGGCGATAAACAACCGCCGCGCAATATCAAAATAAAGTCATCTCGACACGTGATAAGAAAACGAACCGAGTATTTGAACACAATCAACGAAATATGCTAAATGTTCCTGGAAACGTATCACAGAATAGCGGAATTCTGTTCGTGTGAGATATCCCGGTTTGTGTTTCTCACAGTATTCGCCTGACGTACTTACACCGATTGAAAGTCAAGTATTGCTTGGTACAGATTGTGCCAGAAGTGAAGAGGATTTACATTGACGATTTGCTTGGAAGTGCCAAGTTTGAGTATCACTTTAAACTATGGTGATCTCTTGTTATGGTGAGCACCAAAGTGATCTCTTGGGATCACAGGGTAAATTTTCTATATTTTAATACTATTATTGTAGAGGGCCTTACTGTCGACAGCGCCTACAAGATAGAGTTATCCAATTAATTCCAAAGTATCTTTCTACAAAGTTTTGCTGTGCAAATAGAGTACAATCACGCTTCAAATAATCAAGTACCAAGTCCACATAGCATTTCAGGAGTCACCGTTACGGGTCGGAAAGGTAATTTCGCCATGCGTGGTCCGCGAGCGGACGCGGACAGCGAGCCTCGGGGCGCGCGGCGGGTGGCGCCCGCTTAGCAACATACCTTCTGACAGCCCATGGGGCCCGCAGAATGATTTGGTAGCTGGTTGAAGGTTTTCAAGGAAGGAAGGAACATAGTTGGCCTGAGCCTTAGTTACTCGATTCCCTAATTTTTTATGATTGCCTAATTTTTTTACGTAACGTCTGCAATGGCAATTATGGTAGAGCTCGTGTGTGTCGCAGAAATATGGTCAAAACAGAGATTTGAACTTCCTAAGGGATGATCTAATCTCTGAATCTGTTTAGGGGAATGACGAAACCAGCCAAAAAAGAGGCAACTCTTTTTTCTTTCTACACCAGATTTGTTTAGTGATTTGATAAAATCCCTGAAACACGACAGTTAGTTGATGAAACGAAGTCGCAAAGTCAACTCGTTTTATTCGTTTTTTTTTGTATACATTTGACGATCCTTTTGTGAATTTCTTATGATTACCTGACATGTATTGTGTTTATAATGTATTTTTTTAAAAGATAATAAATAAATCTTTCTATCTATCATTTCACTAATACATTCAGGGTTATGATAGAAGTCTCAACTCTAGTACAGATTAAGTTACTACGTTACAATAGAGACTTTCAAATTCGTATCACTGAACGTGTCTAGTGAAATGATAAAACGAGATGACTCACTGACATGTCGTCGAAATACTCGTATGTTTCATGTTGTTGTATTTTAAGCTGCGTTTCCACCAAATAATATGCGAGGATGTGTTGCGAGGAATGTGTTTGCCTCGCACAGCACATCTCTGGTGGAAACAACTGAGCGAGCGAGGCGAGGTAAATGAAGCGTTTATATTAGTTAATGTAAAACACATTCATTCCTCGCATCACATCCTTGCGCTTTATTAGTGGAATCGCAGCTTTAATAATTATGTCTGTGTCTCACGATTACTTTAATTCACACATTAAATCATCTGCTGAAATATCCTGAATTAATTTCTAATCTAAACACGGTTTTTAGGGTTCCGGAGCTAAAATGGCAAAAACGGAACCCTTATGGTTTCGCCATGTCTGTCTGTCTGTCCGTCCGTCCGCCCGCGGCTGTGCTCAGGGACTATCAATGCTAGAAAGCTGTAATTTTGCACGGATATTTATGTAAACTATGCCGACAAAATGGTACAATAAAAAATTTAAAAATATATTTTTTTAGGGTACCACCCATAGACGTAAAGTGGGGGTGATTTTTTTTACTATAGTGTGGGGTATCGTTGGATAGGTCTTTTAAAACCATTAGGGGTTTGGTAAGACGATTTTTTGATTCAGTGATTTGTTTGCGAAATATTCAACTTTAAAGTGCAAATTTTCATTAAAATCGAGCGCCCCCCCCCCCCCTCTAAAATCTAAAGCGGTGGATGGAATAATTTGAAAAAATTCAGGATGGTAGTAAGTATATCAAACTTTCAAGGAAAACTATAACGGTTAAGTTTGCTTGAGAATTATTAGTAGTTTATGAGTAAATAGCAGCCTAAGGTATAAAATATACCTAAACTATGGAAGATTCCGTATAAAATACGAAATCTTTAGAAAAATATTACTTAATTTTTGTGTAATGGCTACGGACGGAACCCTATTTCGGGCGTGTCCGACACGCTCTTGGCCGGTTTTTTTTATAACCAATGGATAACTCTGATATAAACCAAATGACTACCGTATTGATCGGGCCCCAAATCAATCATACAAATTTTAATGAGAGTCATCTCTTTGAAGCGCGAGTACCAGGCAAACATGAGCCACTTACAGTGCGTGCTCATCTATTACGTCGGACGTTATCCTGCATTCTTTCGGCTCATTACTTATTATTAAAAGTAGCTACCGTTACCGATCTATTGAGCTTAGAAGGTATAGATAGATCATGGCATCCTAATACTGAGTAGGGCCTGAGCGAGAAATAACTATCTCATCTCACCTCCGGCCTGTACACTCGTAATTAAATATTACCGGAAAATACTTAAATAGGAAATACTTAATGTGTTTAACATAAGCAGGTACTTACCTGCCATGACACCTTAGTCGCCCCATAGCTACTCTGAATACGGTATTTGATTATATTTTATACATTTTATAACTTAAAGCTTGACAATGCATGTTATCGATCTGAAAATCAATTTTTAAGCTATCTTCAAATATAACAGAGTTATAAAGGTTTGAAATTCGAGATTAGACAGAGACAGACTTACTTGCATGTGACGTGACGTCACGCGCAAGTAACGACATACTTGCTGCATAGAGAAAAGCGTTTTAGAAAGAGACATGTAGGTATATAGATTTTACAAAAATCGCTTTTAGTCCAATCTTCAAGCGATTTCATTTTTCTCTTCGCTAAACATTGTCAGTATGTCTATACTTTAATAATAATATACAGGATATAGTAAATTCAACAGGTTGTCAAATACCGTATTGTAGAAATGTGTTAAGTACATTTTTGCAATATTAACGACAAAACGACTTCCCTTAGTATCTGATTAATGATGTCTCAATAAATAACAAATTTAACCTTTTCATGATTAACAGCGTACCTATTACATTAACAATGGTTTAACTGATAAATATGTTTTCACAGGAAGTTTTCCATATTAAGTTAAATAAACTTCATTTTAAAAGTTCATAGACGCCACGTGGACTCCAATGAATGAAATAAATGGACTCACCCGGTTTTAAGTGACTCACGTTTAAAAAAATTCAACCTTTATCCTGCAGCTCTCGCGGGTAAAACATAATATTTCAATAAAGACATCTAGCTACCAAGTATCTCGACTAACGGTCGGCCATAAAAAAAACTTTCAACGTTTTTTTTTTCAAGCTTATGTTACAGATGCCAATGTCAAAACCTTGGAGTGCCTGGAGTAGGTACTACCAAAACTTTGGCGAAAAAAAAATTATGGCCGTGCCAGTTCTGTCACTCACCATGTCCGCGCGCAGCTTGTAATTGGTAATTTATATGTAAAACGATGCGCGGGCGGCGTCCGTCAATCATAACGAGAGTATGTATAGGATAAAACCTTCTACACCTTTCTTATGCCCTGGTACATAAGATCAAAAATTGTCTTGTCCCAAGGCACAGATTTTGTGTTATTCGAATTCGGTGCCAGCGATTAATGCCGTACAAATAAATAAATAATAAATCGACTACCGGGGATTCGGCTGCGCATACGATTGAAGAATATGAGCTTGCACTCGACCGGGCGTGACTGATTCGCAGAAATATTCGGAGAAATACAGAGAAATGGTTTGTGGTTCTGCTGGTAGAATTACATGCTGAGAAACAATTAAAAATATTTTTCTCCGCAAGATTTTTAGAAAGGCAGCATTATTTTTCGTTGACCGTATTTCACATTGTCATCTAAAGGCATTTCCATACCAAAAAAGTCAATCCGATCACTAAAAATGGATGAAATTCAACTCGTAAAGAAAGAAAGAACTAATTTATTTGCAAGAAACCACCTGATGATGGCCAAGTGGTTAAAGAACCTGAGTACGAAGTTTTAGGTCCCGGGTTCGATTCCCGGCCGGGGCAGATATTTGTAGGAATAATTTAATATGAATGTTTGTTCTCGGGTCTTGGATATATGAACTAAAATAAACATATGCAAGATATGCGTGTTCATGCAGTTCCTCCACCTCCACACTGTATTGGTCAGGTATGTATTCGATAGCTCTCTGCTTTTGATTCTGTGGTAGTATGCTCCAATAAATGGGGCCTTATTCCTGTTAAAAACGTTTTTCAATAAAAAGAGTCGTCAGAGTTGTTTACCCTTTTTTAATGCTAAAAAAACGCAGTATAATTTAGGTTGTACACGCACGACGATTGTAGGTGCCAGAACCTAACACAATCAAATTTTACGATTTGGAAGCGTGATGCGAACTCTCGACATTTAGAAACAAACACGCCTCCAGCTCCCATATTTCACTGCAAATTGAAAACTTTACAATCGACCCCATATATCAGCTAATTGTTATTTGGTAATTGGTCGTTAAAGTCAATTCTCGGGCATACACGCCGGGGCCTATAAAACGGGCGCCATTTTTATTGGCCTCCGTTGGTCCTCCGCCGTAAAGATGGTCGTTAGTGTCCCTCGCGCTGTTGCCAGTATATCGTGGCGTCAACAATCAACGTGTGCCCCTAGGACTGCCAACACTTGTTAAAGGTTTGACGAGACTGAAGGTAATTAAAAAACGGAATAAGTGCGGGACGAACTCGTGCGCTGAGGGCTCTGAATTTAAAAGCAAGCACATAAGTCATGTTTGTAAAATAAAGTTTTTTTTTCGGGTAAATGATTTTCTGACTATTTCTTATCATGATCGGTAGATCTAAACAAGAGTTTCTTACAGCGCGTTATTCTAGGCAATGGCTCGCTTTCCGAAAGCGCTGGTAGTATAAAAATAAAGTGACGTAAAAGAGCCGTTTGCGGCCTACTTTCAGAATAAACAATCGATTTTAAAGATCACAAGCTCCACATGGACCTCATTCTTAGTTTTCCACCGTTCTTTATTTCTTAAAATACACCCTATTTTTATCTTTAGCAGGTGAGGTTGGCGCCGGCGCCTAAAATAACGTCCCTCCCCAAACCCTCCGAAACATATTTGACTGGCAGACGCTTGTTATACGTAGATTGATTGCTTTTTGATGTCATTGGCAGGAACTTCATTAGATTGCCAAAGGAAAGAAAAGGGTTGAGTATCAGTTGCTATTAAAAATGCATATACTTAATAACTCTCCAAGAGTCGGACACCACAAGCATACCTAATAATTTAACAATACAAGGTGTACGCACGTAGTGCCTAAGTGCTAGACAATATAATGCGTTAACTCAATTTTCTTTCATTGATTTACTTAATTTAGAGTGTCTGTGTCCATACGCTTTTGTGACTTCATTATGAAAAAGTACATTCTAAATTTGATGATGATGATATGAATTGAAACAATTGAGTGAAACACGTTACATTGCCCAGTTTTTGCAAACATACGGGATAACTCACTTGGATAGTTTTGTCGTTATTAGGTAGCCTAAATATCCTAAGTTGAACAGGTTAAAGCAAATAGCCCTTAAATAAACCATAAAGCACTGAAGGTTAAAAAAACTGCCTGTAACACCTATTTTCAACAGGTCTTAACGTCTCGCTAAAACTGAAATATTTACGACCGTGCCAAAAACCCGAGCGAAACATCATCTACGTACCTAACTACCGCTCATATTCAAAGCTATAAATTATGAAACAAACAAACAAACGGACTTACATTTGTTATGCTTGACGTGTACACTTGCGTTGCGTCGTTAGTGCTGCTGACTGTACTTATATTTACTTGACTGTCATCCCAAACCACCTACGTGTTCAATCTCCAGCACCAATATCTGACACAACTAAGCGTATGAATAAATATCTGATACGACATCAGTGGATACGACCATAGATGGCCGGTGCCGGTAGGATCTGAGAGATATTTTTTCACGCTCCGCGCTCCGCTGTGGCAGATAGTAATGCAGGTGACTGTACAATGACTTGATGATGAATGGGAAATGTATTTGTATCTGTAAATGACTGGGCGTAAATGATGTTTTCATTATTAATAACGCGCGGCAATTAAAAAAAAGCAAAAACTGAACTGAAAAGAAACGCAGACTAGTAGTTTTTGTGTACTTTTTAATAAAAAAATCCCACGGTTACTTAGTGGTTTGACAGAGGAACGTGGTTTCAAACCCGGTCTCACACCTCCGAGTTTTTCGAAATGTGCGAAATTGCATTCGAAATTTACCACGAGCTTTACGGTGAAGGTAAACATCGTCAGGAAATCTATACAAACTTACGAAGCAATTCAATGGTGTGTGTGAAGTTCTTAATCCGCACTGGGCCTGCGTGGAAACTACGGCCTAAGCCTTAATTTTTGGGATGAATTTGAAAGTACTGTATATCGCTCCTAATACTCAACCACCCAACAGACCACATTGTTGGTAAGAGCATCCCTACGTTTATGGTCATTTACCTGTCAGAACATACTCTCCAAAATGATTACAAACGACTGAGAGGTTTTCTGGTTACGAACAAAATCATCTATAGAATACATTGCGAATCTTGAATCTATTAGATGATTACTAGTTCGTTACCCCGCAATCTATAGCTCTCGATGGTTCTATTCGTATTGTGAAAACTCGACTTTATTATATACAATTGGGTTCATTTTTCACATTCTCTTTCCTTATTATTAAACGACCGTTGAACTTAGATAAACATCTTCCCTACTTATGTTGTTTGAGTTGCAACCCCATAAACATGGTTGATGAAATACCGCATAGCATTAGCGACATGGATTAGCATAAACACGGGGAGTCTATACCAGGCGCCCTGCATAACGCAAGAGGTGGCAGATGGTCGGTGGAAGATAAGGGAAGGTATGATTCCGACGGGAAGGGTTGCGCCGGTAAACTTGGTTACAACGTGATTATGGAGTCCTAGTATGTTTTGGCGAATTCGCTATAAAAAATCTGCAAAATAACTGCAGAAATTTCTATCATGGACATTTTTTTCACACCTCTCCTTCAGAAAAGTAACTTTTCCTGCCTGACGAGAGGAAGCAAAGTGCAACTTTTCTGTTCAAGCTTTCTTAAGTGTTTTATTCCAAATGCAATTTTTTTTAAGTTGATAATTAAAAAACCACGCCATTGTCTGTGCTGGTTGCTCTTTAAGTATAAGTATTTAGATTTTTTTTGTTCAAGTTTCTTAACGCTCTGTATGAAAAGTTGTATGAGCCACTCGGGAGATAAGTTATTTTCATCTTGGGCGTTAAAACTTTAATCCCTCATTACGCTCAGGATTCTAATTTAGAATTGTAGAATCCTTCGCTACATTCTGGATTCAATATACCTCCCTCGCCGTAAATACAAAATTTTGCTCCCTTGTGACACAAATAACTATTTACAAGGTCTCTTTCAGTGGACATTGTGCCTGTCATTACGATCCGCGTGAATTAAAGTTTCTCATGATTTTATTTTGTAGTAAGTTTATCATAACGTAAGATCGTTCTAGGCGTACTTATTTAAACCGTAGCCAGCACACATTAGATCAGATGTTCCCGCGGAGCGCATTAACCCGACGGCGCGCTTATTAATTTATTTACATATAGTTTATAGTTTTAAAACTTTCTTAGGAATGCCCGACACTCGCCGCGGGGAATTCGGCTCGATTCTCGTTTTTTATTTGAACAAGCTCCGTAAAATAAAGTAAAAAATTAAAAGTGGTTGCTTTGGCTGTATGATGGATGGCGCAGGCGCGGCGGGGGCGGGCTGGCCATTAAAAAACAATAAGCCATGCCGGCCAGTGTCTGCCACAATTTGTATGCTCGAGCTCTCATCTCTATACGACTGGGGCACAGCCGATACTGACAAATGTATATCGATCTTTAGCTGCACAGTTTTAAGTCGAATATACATCAAGTTTTGGCGTGAAGGATCTATCCTAGTTTGGATAATGAAGATTGTTTTTGACGGGCGAATTGTTAATTTGTTTTTAATTGATGGCTGACACGCGTCTTGTTTGTTTCTTTGTTGAGTGCCTCGTTTTTAAGATATTATTGTGACCTTTGAGGCTTGCGATTGTGACCTGAGGCCGTATTGCCTAATGTTTCTGACGTTCGCGATCGCAATAAAATGACAGATTTCACATACAAAAACTGTCATTTGATTGCGATCGCGGGCGTCAGAAACTTTAGGCAATACGGCCTCCGTTTTAACACTACTTTATTAAAAAAACCTGACCTTTTTTAAATTGTATTTTTCTGTTACAGGTAAGTGTCTTTATCATAATGGCATCGTAACTTCAACGCGAGCGATATGAACACCGAAAGGCAAGTTATTTAAAACATTTATGTTACAACGCCCAAAATACGCATAAATACAATACAAAGGAAAAAAAAAACATTCTCACATTGGCTCATTATCATAAAAGTAACTTCTGGCGAATAAAGACACACTGAATGCCGTTGCATTCGTGGAAAACAATTGCACTGAAAATAAAACAATGTGTTGCAACAATTAGCGGGGACGTTAAATGCAACAATGAGACTGAAAAAATGCAATTCTGGTGACGTTATTGCTCTGAAATATAACTTAAATCATTACATATACTTTTTCGCATATTTATGCATATTTTATTGTGAGATGCACCTTTTAGTCATTTTGTACTGCTATTCGCGTATAGGTAAGTCAATTATTTGTTTATGAATGATATTTATTTTTCTTTTAACCTTTTTGGTACTCTAGCAACACTTCTCCTAATCTCAAATAATTTCTGGATCGAAACATGGTACAGTCACGTCTAAAAGTATGTATACACAAAAAAAATGAAAATTATGTAGCCACACATTTTCATCATAAATATGTATCTATTACTGACACCAAAAAATTGTATTCATTAAACTGTTTCAGTATTATGTAATCACAAAATGCTTCAGAAAGTTGCATACTTAAATAAATTTCATTTAAATGTATCCACCTCGTAGGCAAAAATAAGTATACATGAATGGGTTCCATTTACATATAACCACAGCAATTTGGCAAATATTTGTATACGCCGTTTGATTCATAAATATGTATCCAGACTGCAACAACAAACCTTGTCTGACTGGCATAGAATCGTAAGTTGTATATTTAACTGATTTGACAATTCACGAAAACAGTGCGGACTTGTCACTGCATACGTCTATCTCACGATTATTCTATGACGCACTTGACAGTCCTTAGATTGAATTGACTTGTAAATATTGAGTATTTCAGTTTAGGGTCATTCTCAGAAAGGTGCACAAAGCATTTTTTGTTTTTATTTTAATTATATTGTTAATTGTTAGTGGTAGAGCCGCACTGTAGCCAGTTCTTGGTTTGCAGTACGAATGGGCGGGCTCGACCGGGGTAGTACCACACTCTCACAGAATATCGACGTGAAGCAGGAGCTGGCTAGTCCTGCTACTGTGTTTCGTACGATGAGTGAGAGATCTATAATTAAAATTGCAATGATTAAAGATTGCAAATTATAGATGCTTCAGTGGATCTGTCCTCAGTGGATGACCCGAACAACTTGATCGCTTTGGCTTAGTCGATATTAATGACCACTCTGGACGTTTCCAAGTATTTGGTGATCTTGATGGTGTATAAAAAATTAAATATATCCATACCATATTTCATCCAGCTCACTCCAGTCAGTTCAAAATGGGGGCATTTTCTCCCCTTAAGGGTTGCTTTTGGAGATAAAAACTAAGTACCCTATGTTTAGCCCTTGACAGTCGAAACCAGTCGGTTTCGACGTGATACCGGAACAGACAGAGTTACTTTCAATTCATCACTCCATAGTATAAAACAAAGTCGCTTTTTTTGTCTGTACGCTTAGATCTTTCAAACTACGCAACGGATTTTGATGCGGTTTTCACAAATAAATAGTGTGATTCACGGTGTCTATGTATACCGTAACCGTGTTGTGCCGGAACGGGTCACCAGTATATAATATTATTTTAATGGAGTATGGATTCGTAGTATGTATGTCCCTGCCCGCATGCAGGTTACGAAAGAGACAGACATGTAATCTTAACAAAACAGTAATTCTTCAAAACGAATCAAAATATCAAATCGTGTTTACATATTTATGAATCAAACGGCGTATACAAATATTTGCCAAATTGGTGTGGTTATATATATATGGAACCCATTCATGTATACTTATTTTTGCCTACGAGGTGGATACATTTAAATGGAATTTATTTAAGTATGCAACTTTCTGAAGCATTTTGTGATTACATAATACTGAAAAAGTTTAATGAATACAATTTTTTGGTGTCAGTAATAGATAAATATTTTTGATACAATGTATGACTACATATTTATGCAACCTTGTTTTGTATACATATTTTTAGACGTGACTGTACAAGTATCATGTCATAATTATTAATCCTTACTAATATCAAAAATATGTCAGTCTGTATGTTACTTCTTCACGTTTAAACTGCTGAACCGATTTAAATTTAGTCTGAGACCCTGGGAACGATGTAGGATAGTTTTTATCCCGGAAAATTGTACCTATAGGTAGGTAGTTTCCACGGAATAGCGATGAATGTTTTTTTGCAGACGGAGTCGCGGGCAAAAGCTACTAAGAAGATAATTACACTAACGTTCCTCGTCAAAATACAAAAAAATCTTTCGCATCAATTGCGGCTCCCGACTGCCAAGTCGTAACATGTAATTAACTACTTCATAAGGCTGTTTACATTTTTGGCAAACGATGAGTTCGACTTTGATGTTGATGTTTTTGTTTTGTTTGGTTTAATCTGTTGATTTTGTGTCTTTCATGTTACAATAAAGAATTACAATAGATACATACCTAGTACAGTTACCTGCATTAATATCTGCCACAACGGAGCGTGCAAAAATATCTGACACGTCCTGCCGGCCCTAGAAACAAAGTCGTATCAGATTGGTGCTGTTGACTGCAATTCACATATTTCATCAGATTGTTATTAACACGTGCACTGTCCCCATACAAAATGATTTGACAAACTCACACGTTTGGACGTGCTTCCACTTTGGGGACAGTTTGAAGTTGTGAACCCGTCCGTAGTGGAAGGACGGATTCCAGAAAAACGCACTTTCTTTAACATTAGCGTCTTTGACCATTTCTTTGATACAGTTGGTATTCCAATGAAGTCGAATTCTGATACAGTGGACAATATGGCGCCAAACGTTTATGAAAGGGCTACGTAGTAAAAAGCTCGTACGTATGATGCTATAAATAATAATCATTGCAGATGCTTCCGTAGGTAGAACCCTGTTAAAAAAACTGACACTTTAGGGCTCGCATAGGTTCTTGTTGAAAGTTCGAACTTCGAATGTAATGATAGGATCAAATATAGCACCCCTCTTTTTGCGTCGGGGGTTAAAAAGATGACAAACGATGTTTTGTACAAACATTACAGTATGACTTGGAGAAAATTATGTGAACTTTGGCGCTCCCGATATAAATACATAACGGTCCTCGAAGTTAACGAGTTACAACTGATCGTTCCAGTGCCGCAGGGTAATACTACTTTTAGACTGTTACTTGGATATTTGTAAAATAGGGCATATTAGGCAAAGCTCTGCGCAGGGGGCGACACTAGCACAAAATGTAAAGAAACCGCCATGACAACGTCAGTTCTAAAAAAAATTGAAAATACAAACTGAAATATAGATGCACAGAAAAACCAGAAAAATAAGACCAGCACTGGGAATCGAACCCAGGCCCTCGGCATTCCGTGCCACGTGCTATACCGCTACACCACTGCTGGACAACGGTACAGACACGAATTTCCCCTATGCACCACATATCTCAGCTTGTTTGTTTCTTATTTAGCCACTTAAGCAGTGACGCTAGCGACATCTATACCGTATAGCCCGTAGCCCTCATCGTAAAAGTAAAAATTTTGAATTGAAATAAAAAATACAAAAAGATTCCAAAAAACCAATCTTAACGTCAGTTCTCTTTATATTTTGTCGCCATGGCAGATAATGACCAAAGAGTATTAAGTACCTAATACCGATATAAATCATGACATATTTATAAGTAACGAAATAAATGATATTCACATCGATAGTAGCGATAGAGCTATATTTCCAAAAAAATAATTGAAATAATATGATATTACGGCATCCTACGGACATTTAAGATACTCAAAAAACATAAACCATAAACATATGTGCTAGTGCTGCACTCTGACGGGATTAAAATGCAGTAATATTCCCTATTGCCGAATGCCGATGTGCATCTTTAATTAGAAAAATCATCCCGCCCTCTTGAATACACGTAACGTAAATGTCCCTACTTTAATCAATATATCAGCAACCGGCAATGATCTACAATCGGTCTGCTATAGTGGCAGTTTGCTGCTAGGTCGTGATCACTATAATCTCGTGGTCGCCTCGGAGGCTGTACATCATGTGAAGTGGACCAGCTGATGGCCGGTGCGTTTCCGCTGCGGTAGGACTGCCGCTTGGGTGGCGGTTTTATTATGCTATGGGAAGATGACATGCAATGTATTCTTATATAGCAGTAAAATGTTTCCAAGTTGATTTTGTATGCTGATAGAAGTCGTTGTACTGAAAATTACTTATATCGTCCTGGATCACGGTGGCGAGATTTTTTCTGGCTACTATAAATAGTGTCAATTTAAAATACCTACATTATCATTCCGTTGTTTGATTCACAAAGGCAGCGGTTGAACACCATATGAGGACATCTAAAACATTAATATTGTCATTTTCAGTCTTATTGAAAGCAGCATAATAGAACTTACTGTTTTTAGATACATACTCGAAAACATTATTTTAATCGACGTATGCATTTTTAACTTTTATACTGGGCACAGTATAAAAAGGATTTAAAAACACCGAAACAACGTGGATTTAAAACATAGTGTAATCGATTCTACACTCAATTCAGAGCAAACTACTTCGAAATAACGATCAAGAATCTCGAAAAAAAAATACGTCCGGAATTTTTAAATCTATGTTGGTTCATAACCCCGGATGGGTCACTTGTTCCCCGGGATACATATACGTATCTATCCGAGCCGAGTTTGCCTTTCGTTTCAATTTCTGTCAGCCAATCGACTTGTGCCTGACGGGAGTGCGCCGGCGCATGATTACAGCTCGCGCACCGCCGAGGGCCGATCCGCGGCCACGCGCTACCATCTCCCTGTGTGGTCTCTGCTGGCGCTACGGTTCAACCTCTCTAAGTTACAAAATAACCGTTTATTGCCGGCTACATGGCCCTTACAATTACTAGCTTCCAGACTAACATTACGTACTATTAATAAAACACAAAATATTAAAAATTAAGAAAGTGCCAAAACGGCGTGACCCCATTGCGTCACCGTCCCTGACGTCGCACTCATTCCCGGAACCACTGGAACACGAAGCCTTCCGGCCAGAAGGCAGCACTCTCGATGGTCTCCATCAGCAGCCGCGGCACGCCCACAAGGAAACTAAGTTTGAATGTTTACCTGGTCGTCTCTCCCATGTTGAACTCAAGGGGAATCATACTTTGTTTGCATCTTCATTGTCGAACTCTTCATTTCATGATTTTCGGTCTTGTTTAATAGTTTAAGCATCTCACCATTATGACTTGTACTGTACGTTGACTATGTTGACTAGCCTAGACCTTTACTTTCTATCGTCTTCTAAAATTTTGTAGTAAATGGTTATTCCTTTCCTGCTACCTAACACACACAAAATTTACGTGTACTCGTAGGTATCTTATACTTAAATAGAATATGCACTTAACGCGTTTTTGGTAAATTCACATAGCAATAACTCGCGACGGGCCATCGTCTGTGCCAATAAACAATAAACAACGATTTTCCCATACATTTGCTACAAAACTACTTATACAGATCCTTTAGACTTTAAATTCTTCCAAACAAGGTACTAAATCGCTTACTAATATTACCTGCAACCTTTGCAAGTTGTAGTGGTACTCAGTTGCCCAAATATTACGATGCAGTTGCAATAGCCTCTAATGTCCTTTGTGTAAGGTTGCAGTTGTCTCGACGCGGGTGCACGATGGTATCGCTGAGGGCATAACTAGTTGTCTGGGTGCGTATTAGCACTGCACTGCTCTTTTTGGTCGGGTCCTAATTGTAGGTTCTCTGCACTCGGTATGAGGGTATGACTGCACTCGTTAGTAGGGTTGCCCTTAAGATCTAAGATTTTTTATATGAGGCTGCCGTTTTTCGGGGGTAGATTAAAAAGCAATCGGGAAAAGCGATCGGGTCTCGAGTAGGTATACAAGTAATCAATTTGAATCCGAAATAAGGATTAGAGAGGTAGGCATAAATTGCTGAGTTAAAGATTTTTTCTGCTATATATAGGCAATGACAGGGATTCCTATCCTAATCTTTTTTTAACGGCGGTGCTTTTAACATTTTGTAAATTTTTACGATGCCCTTGTAAAAAAATGTGTACATGTAAATGCTTTAAATACGTATGTATAAGCGAACCAAAATGGTACCATTTCACGACGCCACTAAGATAGTGTTGCAATTATTTGCAACCTCTAGGCTCTGACAAAGCAAGTCAGCGATTTATTAACGAATTGTTATTGGTAAAATAGGGGATGGAAAACTCGTGTCGTTGTCGGCTCATTCCAGGTGAGTAGTGTATTTAGAAAGTTGTGGTTTTAGATAGCGCTTTGCAATTTATAAAAATACGTAGTAATCTTGATAACACCATGTGGAAAGTTCGCCGTGAAACAAAAGCTGTGAGGTGTTGTAAGCGTGCACGCGTCCCGAATTGGCGATAACGATAACGCAGGTCAGCAGGGCTACTCCGAAACTCGAAACTCGAAGTTCGTGTCGTGCGGTCCCTCTGACACTTATACTATTTAATACGAGAGCGAGAGGGACCGCACGACACGAACTTCGAGTTTCGAGTTTCGGAGTAGCCCTACAGGTTCGATTTCTGACTCCCAGCAGTTATTTCTAAAAAACTATACTTTCTATCTGCTGCAATAAGAAGCATTATTATTATTGAGATGACATCCATAACGAATCATACACAAATCAAACAATGACACAACCAGCAATTACATCGACCAGGGTCGCAGTACCAGGCAGGAGTTAGCTCTGGGCCGGGGCGGGCGCGAGCGGTAATCTGTTGGCGCCGTGTGTGGCGGCCCTAACTCAGCGCCGCGCGCGCCGCGCCACTGACGGCTTAAATTGAAAAATAAACATGCTGAGTGATGAGAAAACGAGCGGCTGACAGGCCGACCAAGCTACAACATCCTTTAGCCTACCCTTAACCGAAAGAGACGTGTGTATGACATCATAGAGCAGCATCTCCCTCGTCCGTTCGGAAAATTGATGCTTGCAGCAACCGCGGTGGACGGAGGTTGTTCACTCCTCGCGCGATGGGAATTTTGCACGGTTATTGAAAACAAAATATGGGTTTTGCGCGCGGCGATCGCTCATAATTGCGATTTGGACGAGCTCGTGTTATTAACTTTGGGTGCATCGTTTAAGTCTTCTGAAAAACTGACGTGTGGATATAGGTACTGGGCAGCTTTTTTCTCTCAAAAACAGCAATTTTTAAGTATCAATCAGACAAGCAATATCCAACTTCATTCGTCCTAAATTCATAAAGGCACTTTTAATGATGCACCGAAACCTAAAGCTTGATTGTATGCGTAAGGATAGATTTCAAGTATAAAAATCCTAAACTACATAAACGAGTTTTTTTTTGAAAATAGGCTATACAGGCCCATCCCCTCTAGATTCGAAGACAGATACATTACTGAGAAAGTTGCTAACATACGAACAGGCACAATGAACGTCCCTGCAAGCTTATTTAACCTGTAATATGTTTTGGTCAAATCTTACAAGTCGATTCGAATTCCACGGATGACATTGGCATTATAGTTAACAAAAAGTAAAGTTAGCAAATCTTATATTTTTTCTAATAATTGTATACTTAAATACCTATTAGTCTGTTCAAATTTCTTCAAGAAATGCATCTAAAGATGAACCATCGTTTCGTGCCAGATGAAGTCACATTTTTAAAAGCTCATCTCGTACCGCCAGATAAATAAAAAGCCTTTTTAATCCTGCGATTAATAAATTAATATCGGTGCCCGGTGGGGCAGGGTAAACAAAAGCAGGTCATAAATCGGAGATATGGGGCGCCGCCGGCGCCGCGGTTTGCGCGCAGCTCGCTGATGAGACGGGTTGAGTTTGAAACGTGCAAAGATCGTAAGGCTGTGAACTGAGCACCAGCGGGTAGCGGCGCGTCAAGCAATTTCTCTATTTATTGCGTGTGCTGTAGACATTGGTAATCTTGCCTCCAGAAGTGGTCCGATTCACTAAATCCAGCTTCGATATAGATACCGACTCCGCTCATCGACTCTGACACCTTTAGCGAATCCGGTTCTTTCCAGCAATCATTAAGTAGTCTATAGGCAAGTAATTCCACTCCGTCTGATCTGTCTGACTCTGTCCGTTCATTTCGGTACTGCTCAGGTATTGAAATACCGATTCGTCATAATGCTTCTTTTGAATGTGCGTATATATATATACTTCCAGCGGACTGGGCTCAGCGCCTGATCGAACCGAACCAAACATATCCGATCCGATCCGATGTGATTGAACGAAATCCAAATTAGTGCCGAGCTAGAACACTAATCTTGGGCCACTCGATCCAGTAGATTGGTCTGAGTTATTACTAACTCCTAGGAGTTGATAAGATTTTAAAGGAGCCGATAAGGGATTTAGATCCGCTTGAGGAACTGGCAATTTTGAATGTTCAGATCCGGATTTACTCATCTCTAGTATGTCTAGACAACCAGTATGCGACCAGCGTACGGCCGCGCAATGAACACAGCATACGCTCGCCGCTCCGCTCCCCGCCCCGCTGCCAGCTGGCGTCCAGTCCGTGTACTAAAGCCCAATTTAGAGCTGCAAGAGAAATCATAGGTAGTACAATTTGCATTACATTGCTATGCATCGCCCAATTGAGCACTGCAACCTCGTTCACTTTACGGCCTCGCAGTGTCAGGCACCTTGCACGATTGTTCTTAATAAGTATAACTTACTTACATCGCAACATACATACATACAGAAATGTCAGCTGGATATAATCATATCGGACCTGTTGTGGTCCTAAAGTATATTTCGCTAAAACGCAGTCTGTGGTTTAGATTTTATCAGCTATCTTACATTTAAATTAGACTCTTATCTCACGATTTCCAAAATAAGGGACTTGTAAGAGCACTCGCATCTCTGCTGATGACAAAGTCATGACTTTTGCATAAATAATGAATGAATTAATAAACAAAGTCATTCGTCATTTTGATGAAAATTGAGTACATATCGTATTTTTCACTTATAATAGTGCTTTTAGTATTCAGCGCCAGTTTAATGTCTTTGCTGCCTTTAATAGTCAATGACTAGGCTTTACGTCCAAACCTTTGACAACAAATTGTTTTTTTTTCTATATTTTGTTCGAGGCTTTAATGCACCTGTGTGACTATGCCAGTCTCATTGAAAGACATGAACAAATTGTAAATTGCATTTATTCTAAAGTGACCAACTCAAAAATTCTCAGTAACGAGTCCCGGCTGTTGAAGGTCAAATTACTAATAACTAGGGTCCTAGACTACTAGGCAGACTTGTCTCTTCCTTTTTATTTTGGTTATTATGAAAAAAAATAAGGCAGTTGTTTTTGTTTCTTGAAATATGTTTGTGTATTTCGTACTTTTTTGATGATCTTGTGAAAATGGTCGCATAAGTGTCATAATCATAGCATTATGGTATATTTGGAAGGGCTATTGCTATGAGCTTTCATTTTTATACCCGTATTGTTCATTATCGTCATATCAGCCGTAAGACGACCACTGTTGGATATAGGCCTCCGCCATGAAGGTCGCAATCGGGTAAAACCTAATATAGTCAAAAGCTGAATAGTTTTACGCGTTTAGCATCATTTGCTTAAGCACCTCATACGACAAATATGGAGCGAAAGTGATTAGTTCACCTACGAGCATGACTCACAAAACTGCAGTAGAATTCGAAGGCCGCGAAAACACGTAAGGAATCGCTTTACCTGCAGGTCGATGACCTTGGCGTAGGCATCGTGCATTTAAAATGCACTCCGCTAAGAGCTCTTTATCAGGCCGCGTCCTCAAACAGTGATAAATGCACCGAGTGGGTCATGTTATCCTGGTACACGCGCTGGGGTTCCGTTCATAATTAGACGTTTTAATTACCGCCCAACCGAAGTTTCCGATTCGGTTTTTCTGGTAGGATTTGTCCGATGCTAGAACTAAAACTGTAACTACTTTTCGCTAAAGTTTTTCGGTAAAACCAAAAGTGTATCAATCAGCCCATGCCTTAATTTTCAATGTAAATCAACTAAACCCTCAAAATATATACATAAGTAGAAAAATAGTTGCTCTTGATAGCCGCCGTACAGCCTAAATCGCTAGAGCTATAAATATTTGAAATTTGGCACAGATATTCCTTGAGATCTAAAGAGATGGACAAAATTCAAAATTTTCAAAATACCCACGAAATACAGAGCCATTTTGAATTTTTCACAGTAGCAAAGCCTCGGGAACAAACGTAGGTAACAACTAGGTGGGATGGGAAGCCGACCAAAACCTATCGCCTCTCAAGCAGAGGATCGTGGGTTCAAACCCCGGCTCGCACCTTTGACTTTTTCGAAATTCATGTGCGAAATTACATTTGAAATTTACAACGAGCTTTACGGCAAAGGAAAACATCGCGAGGATACCTACACAAACCTGAGAAGCAATTCAATGGTGTGTGTGAAGTTCCCAATCCGCACTGGGCCCGTGTGGGAACTACGGCCCAAGCCCTCTCATTCGGAGGCCGTAGGCCTCCGCCTGTGCCCAGCAGTGGGACGTATATAGGTTGGGATGATGATGAGGTAACAACCTCTTTCCACAAAAATCCAACGACCCCTGAATTTCGTCGTAATTGATCTCGCGTTATCGGCTATCGCGTTGTTTATTCGCTGCGACTGCGCAGATTGCGCTAAAAGCACCAATCCGTACCGGGGCCAATGCGATTCCAACATTACGAGTAACGGGGAGGCTTACATGGCCCCCTGTAGCCAAACTTTTTTAAGCTAAATAATTGGCGGGCGAATATTCATCGTTTTTGTAGCGTTTGTAGGGTTCCGTAGCCAAATGGAAAAAAAGGAACCTTTATGGATTCGTCATGTCTGTCTGTCTGTCCGTCCGTATCTGCACTTTTTTCCGATTTTCACACAAAAATAGAAAAAAAAAACAATACATTTTGGGGCTTAGAACTGAAACTCAAAAATGTTTTTTAATCAAACCCATACGTGTGGGGTGTCTATGGATAGGTCTTCAAAAATGATATTGAGGTTTCTAATATCATTTTTTTTTCTAAACTGAATAGTATGCGCGAGAGACACTTCCAAAGTGGTAAAATGTGTGACTAAAAGACATATAAAAACACAAAAATGACTTAAAAAAACTAATTAGGGGTTTTTGTAAGTAATCTTCGTCGCTACCCTAAAACGACGGAACACCACACGCTCCGGCCAGAAGTTGTAGCGCAGGAACATCTGCTGGTGCTTAGCAGGCACTTGGAGTCTAAATGAGCTGAAATTGTGAACCCTTTGAGACTCGAGCGGGAGGATGGACAGCTCTAGATGGGTTCCCTGTTACCGGGCCTATATGATATAACCCTTAATAAGGCCCCATTTATTGGAGCATACTATCACGGAATCAAAAGCAGCTATCGAATACATACCTGACAAAGAATATTTTTAAAGCTAGTCGTAATTTCAATCATTACAATGGAAATTGTGACGTATTATGATGTTAATAAGGTTCAGTTTCCAACTCAATGCAAGTGGTCGGTAAATCGCCTTATGATGGGTTAAAGTGTCGCTTGTGACGTCACGCGGAATCTAACCCTTACTTCTGTATTTTGTGAAAGTTGCCTGTAAGAGATTGCTCTGAAGCGATAAGGCCGCCTATTTCTTACCTTGAAATGTCTATACAGCTGTGTTTTCTGTACTGCTTACTATGTTTTGGTGTTCAGTAAAGAGTCATTTAATCAGTTTAACCCCCAATTTTTCACCATCCATTGATTAAATTTATCTAAAGAATAAATTTGATGCCGTCTCTGCTTTTTTTGTTCGAATACGGCATGAAACAGCCCCTAGACATTTTATTTTTGTTTAATGTACATATACTTACCTACAGAAGAAAAAATAGGTGTTCAATATTTTCTGATAATATCAAACTGACGGACTAAGTAATAAAAAGGTTGTAGGAAACATATGCTGCTTTTGAACACTATCTCAAGCAGAAGTTTAGGACACTAGATAATATGATTTACGGTGAAAGAAAACATCACGAGGGGAAGCTTGCATGTACTCGTATCTTCGAAGAAATTCAGTACCTAATGTGTGTGAAATTCCCAATCCGCACTGGCTACCCGTGGGTACTACGGCCCTAGCTTTTCCCAAAGTCCAAGCTTTCTCATTCTGAGCGTGCCTATCAGCCGGTCCACCGGTTTAACGAACGATTTTTTTAAGTGAAGTAGTGTAATTTAATTAACGCAATGGCAAACTGATTTTGAAAAACATGCAAATAGTAAGATTATTTTAAGTTCGCGTTCGCTCCATGTGAGCCTTTTGCGCCTAATGACCGCAAGTGCAAGCCGCCCGCGCCCGCGCCCGCCCCCGCGACTGCGCCCGCGGCCGCTCGTGATAAAAACGCTAATGAGATAATCTCTCCGTTCTGCGTGTATATCAATATTCAAGTAGGTACTTTGCGGGCATCAGTATAGTCGGCTAAGAAAGTTGTATTACTATTAGTTGAAATTTCAGAAAAAAAATACTGTCACATTAAATAGATAAAAAAAAAACATAGGACGGTTGACAAACTTAGCAAAGCTTGTATTATGTATGGGTACTAAAAAGACAACGTATAAAATATGCTTAATCGTAATCGACAAATACGTACGGACCGACTAAAATACAATTATATGAAACATCTAAGACTCGAGTACTAGCTTCGCATTTATCATCCTTATATCCGTCCTGATCGGAGATCAAAACCGGGACCTCACGCTTCGTAGTCAGGTCTCTAACCACTAGCCGTACGGCTCGGTCGTTATAAACTTGCAAGTTGTGCTGGCCTTTTATATTTTAAAGACTAAAGACATTGGACCTCCTAAACATTTTGCCTTATATTATTTAAATCTCTATTCAAATGCAAAGAGTAGATTATATTTTAAATTAATTTAAAAAAATTATGGCTTTTTTTAGTGTTATTGAGATTGCTAGAGAGTCAAGGGTTTTTCACAATTAAGTTTCGGATCATCAAATGGGACTGCTGAACGCTGTAATAATGTCGTCAATCTACTTCATTGCTCATTTCCATTTTAAAAATGTGTTTGAGCGTGCCTTGTTGTTTTATCGATTGACGGTATCAGGCCAACAGAGCTCGTTAAGAAGTAAAATACCGCCCAAATGTAATTAAAGTAAGTGCCCGTGTAACCCCTGAATTAGTTCAGCGCTTGATTCGTTTTTAACAGCTCATCGCTTTTTATGCTCGCCTTGCACAAAGTTTGATTAAACTTTGACTTTTGTTTGTTTTTCTATTAATTACATGCATTAAGTAAGGTATTATCAATAATTTTAAAACAGTTTCAACCGGAAAAGCGGAAAACCATATTTTATTTTTTGTTACTGTCAGTCAATTGAGTTAGCTAATGAATGAGTAACGGCATAAATCAGTATTAACTACTTAATTAGTATGTCAAAGCTATATGTATGTCAATAGTAGATTGTACAATAAGAGCATAAAACAAGCCATTTTACCCGATACGTTCATATAGGTGAATGGACACGACGAGGGGAAAATAGGTTGAATGCTCGAGTTTTACACTCTGCTTTTCACTTCGATTGCGAGGTGATTAAACAACGACACATCAAACATTGTTCACTTACTATAAGTACCTTTTATTTTTCATAAATTGCTAATATAATTATAAATATTGATTTATTTTGATTGATTTGATGGATTTTAGTTTTATGTAAATTAAAATTAAAAAAAAAAAATAGATACTTCTTTGTTTGTGGCTGTTTACACCTAATTACCTTGGTCTTAAACGAGGATTTTACTTTATAAACACGAATTTTACTAGCATGAGAAGTGAAAAAAGTATTTCGATCGATTGCTGATATGATATCCGATCCTATCATTTAGGTTCTTTGTTAATAAGGAGTAGGTATCCGATGCGACAGATTTTGACATATTATGAAAGACACTAGGGCAAAAACTCAGCTTTTATTTACACTTCGTAACCATCCACAATAAAGCTTCTTCTCAAGATATCCTAAGAAGATTATATGTATGACACAACTAGGTGCGTGCAATAACAGTGCATCTTAACGCAGCTTGTGCAAATATCCAACTCCTTATTAATTCAATTCAAGGTATGCCCGATGTTTTGCATTAATAAGCTATACATTGCCCCTTGGCCCTATTACCATTCCACCATCCAGTCTGCAACTATGTGCGAGCATATAATCATAATATTATTAACTATAAACTTTTGTCTCATCGATATAAATACATAAATTTTATTAAAAATTTACCACACTGTGACACTAATGTACAAATGTAGAGTTTTAGCCAAGTCTCTGCTTTTATAGATAGGTGACAAGTAAATTAAAATCAAAAATATATTTTTCAAATAGGCTTTTGCGGCCTTTTTGCATAATATGGCTCTTTTACATGTATAAATAAATGGCTTAAACATTTAGGTATAGTCTCTATATGTCGATGTAAGTAAACTTAATATAATAACTATCAGCAGATGTGTAATATGCATCTACATATGTCCAATTAGCATTTTATATCAAACTTGTATAAATCGTTAAATTTTTGTATTGTGCTGTATTACTCTTTATTGTACATAAAACACATGAAAATAACAGTTAACAAGAGAAAGAGATGTACAAAGGCGAAAAAGATTAAAGGGGTCAACAATTACAAAGTTCAAAGGTTAAGTGGAAGAGATCCCTTTAGGGATAAGTTCGCCTTTGTACATCTTATTATCCTGTGCTCTGTTATTTTCATGTGTTTTTATGTACAATAAAGAGTTTTACAATACAATACAATACAATGGTTAAAAATGGAAGTAAAGATGAACCTAGATAGTTATTATCGTCACTTATTCTAGACGACCAGATGGCCTAGTGGTTAGAGAACCTGACTACGAAGCTTGAGGTCCCGGGTTCGATTCCCGTGTCGGGGCAGATATTTGTATGAAAAATACGAATGTTTGTTCTCGGGTCTTGGGTGTTTAATATGTATTTAAGTATGTATCTATATCTATATAATTATATTTATCCGTTGCTTAGTACCCATAACACAAGCTTTGCTAAGCTTACTTTGGGACTAGGTCAATTGGTGTGAATTGTCCCGTGATATTTATTATTTATTCTATCTTTATACAGAAGTGGCTACATACGAGTATTGAAATTAGATTGTAAAATTTTGATTAAGCAAAAATTAGTCATATAGCCACAAGATAAGACTTGGCCTGCACTCTACCGCGGATCTAGCCATCATGCCAGCCATTTAGTTTAGCATACGAATGGCGCGCCATTTAAATAGGAATGGTCACAGAAATTAACTTGATACGCGTGAATATCTAATTTCCGATTTAAATGTATATCCAAATTCATTCGTCGTTTAAAATGGTAATTAATTACGAAGACTATATTTGTAAGAAGGCTCTTTATGGCGCGGAAATTGTTTTTGTTTGTATTGTAAAGGTGTGTATTGTTTTTGTGGTGTGCATTGAGGCGGCGGTGGGCCACGGAGAGAGCGTTTATAAAAGGGTAAAACGCCCCTGAAAGCAGTGCCTGCAGGGCCCTGCTTGTAGTGCTATTGCCAATCATTTGTATGCACGTGGCCGATATTTTACTCATAAACGCTTTTTTAAGAACAATGCCGCGTGTCTATGTCATAACTGTATCCTACATATACTTAGCGGCACATAATTTGGTCCACTCTACATACAAAAATAGCTTTTACTCTTCGATCAATAATACGTACTGCATACATTTGAGGGCCAGATTTTTTGCCGCTCAGTATAGTATAACTTGTGTGCGTACGTGTGTGTGGTGTGTTTGCAGATTTAAAGGTTTTCGCGAGCGAAGCAGCGGGTAAAGCTTAGTATAGCAATATACATATAATTTTAAGTTTGTCAAAAATTCATTGCGTTGCCATGATTCGTCTCTCACAGAGCTGTTACTTTTTTGTGGCATCAAATAGCAATTTATTGCTTAGGCAGTGCTAACGCTTGCTTACCGAAACTCTTGCTTGCCATCCCCAAATTGAGGCCCTGAACGTTTAGTGGCCACGTGTCACTTAACGTCAACTATAAAAGCACATTGTCCTTGCCAAAGAAAGGGGAATGATTGACCGCTTCCTCCTGCAAACGGTCGCTTTTTGATTTATGCGCTAGAGCCCTTTGTTTTATGCTTGCCTGGTACACACGCTCCTCTTTCAATTTCGGGAATTAATTTATGTTAATTTAATAAGGTCCGTTTGGTTTTTCTTAATTAAAACCATGAATAAAATAGTCTAAGTTGTAAATATCCTTAATTGGGGAACGGGCCAGAGTTCCGTAGTCGTTTATCAGATCGTCACAACTAAGTAAAAAAAAACATCTCTGTATTTTAATATCAACTAAGTATCTAAAAAACAGTTCCAATTAAAGGAAAAAGGTCAACGAATTTTAAATATATATTAAATGGAGAAACATCGGTCTTATCCGCACGGAAAGCACATTGATAGTGATTAATTTTGTTCATCCCGTTTAATTATCTCAGAAATCTTATTTTTTGGAGGCGTTAAGGGTGTCTCATACGCTTGGTAAAGAATGCTTCAACCTAAGCCT
This sequence comes from Choristoneura fumiferana, assembly GCF_025370935.1. Lineage (NCBI taxonomy): Eukaryota > Metazoa > Arthropoda > Insecta > Lepidoptera > Tortricidae > Choristoneura > Choristoneura fumiferana. The sequence continues at coordinate 15,475,258 of NC_133486.1, read as the reverse complement.
TAAAAAACTAGCATCAAATTTTAAATCAAACTGCGATAGCGATACTCGTATTGACGACAAGTTTTTTGAATGAATGAAGGAAAAAAGTTTATTCGACACACATGAATCATGATACACACAAAAATTACAAAAATAGTACAAATACATAATATGACATAAAATGTAAAAAAAAAATGTATTTTGTTTTGTCTGTAGTTCAACAAACGAATCTTATTGGGTACATAAATTTTACAAAGAATAATGGACAATCTTCGCAGAAATTGACAACTTTACAGGATTGTTATAGAATAAACTGCATGATATAAAAAGTTCGAACATTATTTGTTTTCATTAACGGAACGTTTGCTCAACGAAATTTAAGAAATAAACAAAAAATCTTCGAGTAAAAGTTTAACCAAAAATCACATTATATCAAAATACCTAAGTACTTAATTATTACTATCGTACAACATCATCATCATCGTGTATTGCGCCCATTATTCCTTTATTTCTTTGACACGTTTCGATTTTTTTTATGAGAATTAATTTTCGATTATGAGAATTAGTCAAAAAAACTTCATTCCTTGACAAAATATTATATAAATATAGCCTTGTCAAAATATTACAAAGCAGAGTTCGGTATGTTCGGCTAGATTTAATATCATTATTTCCAACTATATGTTATATCCCACTGAAGGCCATAATCTCCATGCGGGCCCGAAGCAAATCGGGAACTTCACAGAAATATTGAATTTCTTCGCAATTGTGTGCAGGAGTTTCTCCTTCATAAATTTCACTTGTAGCTTCTCACATAGATTCCGAAAATCTCTGAGGTCAAACTACTAGCATGCATTTCATGATTTCTAATAAGGTAAGTCAGTTTCACACAAATTAAACAATGATGTTCACATATGCCCTTATTTTCTAACACAATCAATCTTTATCATCAGAAGCTCCTTAATGACCATATTTCCGCTATAAATTATGATGTTTTCTCAACATTAAGTTTTTGTGGATCATCGTGTGTGACCAGGTTAGCATCAATTAAAGGTATATCGATGGTCGATAGCCTCCTACTGTGATGCCCTCAGCTGAGATGACTCCGCACGATTTTGTTTGAGATTCCGAATTCTCTAATCATCCTGACGATGTTTAATTTGATATTATTTTATCAATTCCGCTGGCTTCATTTTTACCTGAATAATCAATGACTTTATTGATATTTTGTTTCCCGTTATTTATCTTCATCAGTCATCTCATCACTAAGTCGTAATTATGCAAGACTAGATTATACATAATCAATTTAGTATAGTAACCAGGTTAAATCAGGCTAATGTGGTTACAATTTTTTTACAGCTGATCATTGAATTAGTAGATCAGTTTAGTAGGTCACATTATAGAAGTTAAAAAATTTAATTTTAATTTGCCTTCGATCACTTTTACCATATCTTTCTACCGACATGCTATACCGTGTGATAGAAAGAAGCAGTGACATTAATATTATTTAGAGTGCGTTAGACACCTAAGACCTCATCCCAGTTTAACTAAAATCCTTACTAAATAATATTATATCTGCCTTTCTGTCCGTTAACTCTTTACGCTTGAACCGCCATACCGATTAAGATGAAGTTTAGTATGGAGATAGTTTATGATCCTGTGACTAGTGTTCATCCAGTAAAAATGTGTATTTTCTGCGGGATTGCAATAAACAAATTCTTCACAGACGGAGTCACGTGTAACGGGTTTAGATCTGTAAATTCCTCTTGCATATTGCACTGTTTTGGAGAATGTGCATATACATGAACTTATTCATTTCCGTTTCACTACCATACGACCAGGCGCGGGAGGCGACTGCATATTACCCTTATGTCGTTGTTATCATTCCGCTCATTCAAACAGAGCGCTTCGCTTCATCATTAATAGTCAATTTAAGGCTATTCAAGATCAAAGTAAATGCTGCCACTGAACCAATGATCATCTTTGGGCTCATCTACTTTGATGGTAGATGCACAGCAAATATGTGTAGATCGCTGGTCAATCCTACTTCCTACTAATATTATAAATGTGAAAGTTTGTGAGTGAGTGAGTGAGTATGTTTGTTACTTCTTCACGCTGAAACGGCTGGACGGATTTGGATGAAATTTGGCAAAAAGTTAGTTTATAACCTGGATTTAAAATACTAGGATTAGAGTCATGAAATTTGGTATGTAGGTAGCTGGAAGTCTGGAATAACACATAGGCTACTTTTTATACCGATGTTCCCACGGGATAGGCCATAGGGATAAAATCTTTAAATAACAATCGCTGCGCTTAGAGTCATGAAATTTTGTATTTAGATAGCTGAATGTCTGGAATAACACATATGCTACTTTTTATCCCGATTTCCCACGGGATAGGGATAAAATCTCTAAATAACAACCGCTGGGTTTAGAGTCATGAAATTTGGCATGGGTGTTTTAATTTAACGTCACTGAAAACTACGATGTAAATTTAGGAAATTCCCACGAGAATTTAATAAAATCCCGGACTTTCAATTCAACTGTTGTATCTAATGATTTACGAGTGCGAAGCCGCGGGTAAACGCTAGTTTTAAATAAAATTCATATTATTTTCAATGGATCATACATAATCTAGTAATTGTGAGGTGAATTACAACACTATTACCAGGAATACGAGTACATAGATTGAAGACAGCCTTTGGACCTAATTTGACTCCTCTTGTCCTGACCTGAGACAGTCTCCCAGTGCGCAGCGGCATTTGGTGCGATGGAGCGCGTGATAGTGTTCGCGGAAACGCGGCGCAACCGTTGATGTCTTCTAAGGAGTGGAGGATGTTGCCTTTTTATGCCAGCCTGGTGGATTATTTTTAAATAAATAGACCTCTATGAAAGTTTTGACTAAGGTCTAAAAAAAACGGCTGGCTGGACATATTTGAATGGAATTTGGGTATGTAGATAGCTAGTTCGAGATTAAGGGGCTGTTTCACCATCCATTGATTAGTGTTAACTGACGGTTAAGTGTGGTGCCGTCTCCGTCTATTCGAACAAAACAATAGAGACAGCATCAAATGATGAATCAATGGATGTGAAACAGCCCCTAAGCATTAAGATACAGATCAAGTGAAATATTTTCCATCGTATTTTGTCGGATAAGTTCGTAATTTATATTGCTTTCTCAATCAGCTTCAGTAAACTTCAGTAAGCTAGTTGAGAAAGCACGACAAATACGATCTTTTCCGGTAAATTACGATGGCAAACATTATTCATCTCTCTGTTAGGAAAGTTTAATTTTCATGGATAGATAGTCGGAAAATTGCGTTTTCATCTCTAGGTGGAAAGTATTTTTTTTTAATTTTTACTCTAATTGAGTTACGTCAATGACACTTTTTTTTCACGTTTCGCCTGGCCATCTAGATACACGTCGTGACCAAGGAGCTTATATATCTACAAACCGGAAGTTGAACGCCAAACAGCCGGTTGAAACAAGAAATTTGACTTTTATTATGTCACGAATATATTCCATCTCTTTCTTTAGTTAGGATAAGAAAGAGGTGGAAGTCATTCTTGAAATGTGAAAGAAAGAGATGGAATATATAAATAAGTAACAAAGGTCAAACTTCTTCGTTCGGCGTTCAGCCTCCAGTTTTGTATACTTATAAGCTTCTTGGTCGTGTCGTCGTGACCAACTCGTTTTTTTTTATGGTCGGCCATGGTAAGTGGCCAGTGTGAAAAGGTTGGAGGTTGCATATCAGTAAATTTAATTTATTATTATTCTCATTTTTTGTAGTATTTTGCTTTCCTCACAGTCTAAATGAAAAGTAGTATCTAACTCGGGTGAAATTACCCATTTCCCCTCGAACTATTGGCGCTCTCACTTCGTTCGAGCGCCAAAAATATCTCCGGTGAAATGGGTCACTTTCCACCCTTGGTTATCAATCTACTAATTCACTACACCTGTAGGTACTGTTTATATTCAGATATATTTCCACGGAATCACGATATGCACTTCTATGGGAATTCAGCAAAATGTCGGAATTTGAATTTAACTGCCAGAGCCGATGGATCACGCGAGCTAAACTCGAGGTAAAGCCGGTAAAGGCTAGTAACGGTTTTATAGAAACACACATTCGAGTGTCGAACACCAGGAGCGCATCAATCGCTCACGCAGCTTCTGATCCCGGCCGGTAATATTTAATGGTCACCTCTGACCCGGTGATGTTGCCTGGGTCTACGCCTCACTCGCCGCTGGAAGCTTTGTTTTAAACGTTCATTTGTCATCCTTCGATTTATGGTATCCTGGTATTTCTGATGAAGGTATCCGTGATTGAATATCGTTAAAAATGTAAGCAACTATGTCAGGCTGTGTGGAGAAAGAGTTGAAATTGGGCATATTAAGAAAGCTTAAAAATAAAGTAACTAAAATTTTAGAGACTCGAATAAACTTTACTCCTTCTTCCTGTAGTCTTATAGATCCTTACAACAGATACACGACACGTAGTCGCAGATTCGTGGTTTTCGATATTCAGCGACAAAGGTCAGTCGAGTTCATAAACATGTGACGTGACTCTATTATTAACGGCATAGAAGCGTGTTCAGATATTTTTGATAAAATTTTTGCTCACATGTTCATGAACTCGACTGTACAAAATGCATATTTTCATCTCATAATATAGTTCTATTACCTATGCCCTGTCTGCTTTTTTCCGTCCCTCACGAGTGCAAAATTTAAAAAACTATGTAATTTTTAGATCGATGGCGAACTCAATATCTAAATTTAATTTTTCAATATTCGTCTCAGTGAGCCGGCGCGCCGCGCTCGCTGCGGGCGCTTGTAATTGCCGCCCAATGTTTGTTTTGTTCACCCCTTAACTCTTCACGCTATCCCGTTCTCATTTACACTCACCCACATTCGCGTCGCGCCGTCCCGCTCGCTCGCGCCGCTCTCGCTACTTAAGGCATATATTTTATCACAGTTAACTCTTCGTTACCTTGCGATGGACGTCATGCCTTCCACCAACATCGAAGTTAAGAATTTAAACTTCATGTTATAAGTTTGAGTTTTGGTTGATTAGTTTTGTTGGTACAGCGTTTTATTATTTTTTGTTTCGTTTCGTATCGTTAGATTAATAGTCGCTATTCGGTTTATATATCGTGTAAGCGATTATTGATTGTAATTATCATGGCGCCCTAAGTTAAATACCGGGCGATCACGCGATGCGCGCGATTTATGGCCGCCGGTCATTGCGGCGCTGCGCTGGCGCACCTATTACGTACTTACTAGAGAATTCAGTTGCATAGCTTTGAGTCTTTGAAGTGGAGATGGAATTACATTAAAAATCAAAAATTATAACGTTTATTTCGTAAGAAGCTCGCAAGGCGTTACCCCTTTTTACGTATGTCTGTTTTATACTACCAGCGCTTTTGGAAAGGCTATCTTTGGCAACAAGAATGCGCCGCAAGATACTTGGCATACTTAGAATATATTTTTAAAAAGCCAAAATCTATTACAACTGTTTAACAAGTAATATAAGCAAAGCGTAGATGCTTGAGGTAACTCAAGTATGTAAATAGTGCCTTTCTGCAAGTTACAATCAAAACATACATAATTAAATGTGTAGTCAAAAAATCCTTCTTATGTGGAGATGCCGATATTTAACGATAATATTTGTTTTCATTGTTTATATAAGGTTTATATTTACGTTCGGATTCATTATTCGAACAAACGAAAGTTTCCCAAATACATAGTTGGAATAAGGTTCGTCGCAGCAAGCCGGCGCGTGCCACGGAGATAAAGCGGCTACTAGACGGGTCTGTCTTGTTCATATGATTTTTTTCTTGACGTAGTAATCGACAGTAGTTACAATTGTATCTGTCTTATTTCTTATATCAAGCTTATCCGTACACCTATTAACCGTGTTAAGTAAGTATGTGAAAATTATAACTAAGCGAATAACTTAATAGTACTTATTACTACTAAATACAATGCAAAAATGACAAACCGGTGCAGTCAACAGGCAAGCTGAAAAGTGGCTCAACTTACTGTCATTAATTTTTGAAATTTCAAACCGTCCCAGTGTTGTTGTCTATTTTGTCACTATAGAGTAGGTACTAAGAGCTTCAGCTATTTTTAAGTTTGACTTGACTGTACACATGTTGCCGAACTATCACCTCGAGAATATATTCGCATTGAATATTATTTTGTTTTGCCCCACTTACTTGCCTTTGTTAGTCCACTCTCTTTCTCCTTTTGCTGACCTTTTTTCCTTCCGTAGTAGACATAGGCATGGTAGGCGTATTACTCATACATAAGTGCCCATTGAATACGATTTGAGAACAAAAGTCGAGTGCTTGATTATGATATTTTATTTATATGACAGCCATATCCAGCTCAACCTGCTCTAGGTGAGTGGTCCTGGCAACCAGACCTGCAACTTGGTATAATCAGGGCATCGATGGAACAGCCTCCACGAGCAGCCTTATACTACGAAATCTGATTTTCGAAGTTCGTTTTGTGCTGTCCCGCTCACGCTAATACTAATTAACAGAAGTATGAGAGAGAGAGAGAGAGAGAGAGAGAAGTTAGGAATTCGAAGTCCGTGGCATAATGTCCCTCTTACTCTTCTATTAAATACTGTTTGCGTGAGCGGGACGGCACGATAGGAAGTTCAAATTTCTAACTTCTGTCTGTGTATGAGGCCAGTTCAGTTCCCAGTAGTACTACCATGAATATTCACTGCCCCTCCATAGGGTTGTGTGTCAATATCGACCAGTTTTCGCTTCAGTCGAGTATAGTTGGTTAACGTTTTCGTTATTCCATCTTCATGCGCATATTCTAACAAAAACAGTGTGTACGACATAATTAATCGGACAAATGATCGCAACCGGTCCCAGGGGTACCAGGAGCGCATAGCTGCGGCGGAGATTTATCAGCCATTGTTGTTTTTGTCACGGCAGCGTGTTGCAGCAGCCGCTGAAGAAATGCCCCGAATTACATTAGCGACGGCTTTGAAAATGTGCGACGTGTTAGGTTTGTTGATGTTCCCTTGGTGCAAAAAAATAAATTTAGATTTTTTTATGTCATTAGGTGTTTAAATTTATAAACGTCGTTAAAACTCTCAACCTTATCATAGTTTAATTATATCGGATACCAGCGTATCCCGGGTAAGCACTAAGCAGCTATCAAATCTCAACCTGATTGAGTTTCTTGACGTTTGTTCTCAGTCAGGACTTACATAGTCTTTCCGACACTGTAGTAGCTTCAGCACCCTTCGGCATGTTAAGGGGCTACCCGTGGTTTTCATCGATATTTGACAAGTTTTGAATCGTATCTTCTACTTTTGCACTGCGAATAGAATTACAGGCCAAACGGCTACCGGTTCTTTAATCTTTTATCTCCATTTTTGTGTACCGGATTTTGAAAAAATGATTACTTCATTCTGTATGATTTTTTTAAACATTGTCTAAAAAACACTTATTTTGTATCTCTATTGACGTGAAAGATCTAACATATACAAAATCTACATATTTGGGTTCGTCTTTGACGTCGCTAAAAACGTGTCGAGGGTTTTCATTTGAAACTAATTAACACAAAAGTTATGGCCAGAAAACCAGTTTTTTGGCCTAAAATTTTTCAACTTTGATGGCAAATATCTCGAAGACAATAAACTTTAAAGTTAATATGGGAGACTATATTGCTTAAAGCCGTTGTTGTTAATAAGTATAATAAGCTACACAAAACATTAAAAAACTAAGAAATTCAGATCAAAGGTCATTGGGGCATGGGATCCCCTTAAATCGAAATTTCAATTTGTGTCTGGAAGATCGCTTTATCCCCAGTTAAGTTTGTCACCATTCGGGTACGGAACCCTAAAGAATCAGTCAAAAACTGCAATCATTTCAACAGATCGCCAACATTTTAGCCACGTTCACTTGCGACTTCTGTACTCTGCAAAAACTTGGACGTTCGTAGGGTTCATTGAAATTATAATTAACTGTTTAGTCTTAGGACATCGCTCAGTTATTCCCGCAAAACGCTAGCGATGCGTTGCGGTGCAGGAATCCGCAGCAAAAAACCCTTCTGTGTCCCAATCACTGCGACACATGTCTGTTGTATTATACATGATGTAAAAACGCGTGTTCGCGTTCTATCGCTCGCGGCACCACCACATTTCTCTCCTGCTGTTTGTAGAAAAACCATTTTGGAAATGATTACTTGTCATATTAAAACGAAGACTACAGCTTGGCAGTTTGTATTCAAGAAATAGCAACGTTTTTAGGGTTCTGTATGTCTAAAGGGGAAAAGAAACCCATGTAGGTGTTGGATCACTTCATTGGCCGTCAAGGCCCTTTTTTCAGGAACGCGTGGAAACACTTAAAACTATAGTATCTTATATAGAGGTACAACTGAAAAAAAAGATGTTTCCTAGCTCTCACAAATTAAAACATAGCTACAACTTTTTGAAAGTTTCTATTTATAAAATTAGGTACTTCACGTTTATCATCATATCAGCCGTAGGACGTCCACTGTTGGACATAGGCCTCCCCCATAGTGTCCCAAATATGAATTATTCAAGTTTAAAACGACTTTCAAAACGACTTTCAAAACCTTATGTGAAATGTCCAGTCAAAACATTAGACAACCATTATAAGTTTAAGACAGGTGAACAATGCTCAAACATAGCATCGACTACTACAAGCATATCAACTCATTGAAGCATGTAAATGTCTCAGCACAGATCAGATCGTCGGTCGGCGCGTTTGTTCTATACGCCGCGGCTATCGACGAGCGGACAGTCCGATGTGCTCGATAATACGGTGATTTGGCAGGCACGAGGAAAGCCAAACGATACATTATAAGTAATAAAGCAGATGGCTAGAAATTGAGGAAGAAGACTGATCGCTCGTGTTGTATGTAAGGTTTACAATGTTTAATCGGAGCTAAGAGTTGACAGCTAACGGGTAGATATAGAAAAAGACTGCCTCGAATAAGTACCGGTGTGCGAAATAAGGAAATCTTAATGCTTGTCATGTCACACAAGGGCTCTAGTTGGAACTAAATGTTTTTCACTAACTCGGCTATTTTTTTAACTCCACCAGTTTACTTAGATAATGAATTCGCGCAAGGATCGAAATCAATCGTAAGTGCTATACTCATAATCATAATGAAATACTTGTCATTGCAACCACCAGATTTAAGAAGTTATTATTTCATGAGCGCTATTTGAGAGTGGGCGCAGACGTTAAATAGGTAGGTTTGTTCAGGTATTTTTAAGATAAGTTTCCCACATTCGTCAGTTACTAAAACACGCCAGCAATGATACAGACAAAACAAATATAAATCCAGTCAGTGGCTTCATTTTACCATTAGGCGGGAATCTCCACCATCTCGGAATTTTCGGATAGCCAATGAATTTTTACTGCCGCGCCGCCTGCATAACTCGGGCCCGAGAAACCTCGGCGAGAAATAAGAAAAAGTCGAAAATTGTTCATCGCGCGCAGCGATCGGCGAGTTTCCCGACGCGGGCGCAGCTCGGGAATTAAAACATTGCATTTTTACCCGAGGAATGTTCGGCTCGAGATGGTATCTCGACCGGCAAGGGATTTATTGTACGTCGCCTTCGAGTCCGTCCGCTATTACCCGCGGACGGTAATGGTCTCGTCGCCGTGATTACGTATTTACTGATCTGACCGGTAGATAGCGGTGATCGAACGGACGTGTGAAGAGAATTCGTAATAGACCATAGTGACAAGCGATACGCTGGCCAACGGTGACATTACTTCTATATGCGGCTGCGTGATAGACCAGTTAGTATAAATTACCTACCTAGAGACGGGATATGGTTACGTTGAGGCATAGTACGAGGCGTAGGTGTCAAAGGCATCGCTGAAAAGATGAATTTGAACAAGAAATAGCGCACCAACACGGTTAGCTATGATACCAAAAATATCCTAGGTAAAAAGCTACATGTATATACTATCTTTCATCTGTGAGGTTACCGCTTTGATCAAATTGCAACATCCATACTATATCTACACTTACCCTAGAAATGACTATACCGTTACTAACTTACCTATTTAGTTTCACGCGCAAAAACTAGGTGGTGCTAATAGCTTCATCGGGTGCGTGCGCGCAAACGTGGGAAGCGCACGCTGAATTCGCCACAAAAACCCACCTGCCAACCTACCACCTTTCCCAACCTTATGTCAAACCAAATTGCGAAGTCATAATACCAATACTAAAGAACATTCACATAAAGTCGTTTATAGAACAACATAATCGGTAAGATACGAGGTGGTGATAATAAAAGTTGAAAATGGTCACCTTTTATTCCGCCAAAGACTTCATCGCAAGAAAAGAAGTGCTAAGGGCTAACGAGCCTATTAATAATGTTTTTTATAGTGCACACCAAGGTATTTGCGGCACGCCGGACTGTCCGGGTGAAGCGGGAATGCTGGCATGCGCGAGCTTGAAGGCCTAAGTGGTATTGAATGGATTCTGCAACTGGATCTGAAGACTTCTATTTCGCATGAGCTAAGCATACATAGATATGTCATATCATAGAACCGTGGCTGGTTTCACAGCCATATCAAAGGAATTTTAAGTTATTAAAATGACGTTGCAACGAGTCACGTGTAGACTTGACATGGAGGTTGGCAAATGTCAATCGAACAGTTGAGATAATTTTATCAATATATCCTCTTGGTTTAATCCCGGGTAGAGTATTAATTAAAAGTAATTATCTTGCTTAACAATCCTCAACTTCCACTCCAACCCTTCCAGACTTCCCCGCGCGCCATCATTAAGCTGTCTATGCTAAACATTCATTTTGTTTCCATTTCAATATTTTATTCGGCGGCGCATCGATTTATTTATCGCATCGATAAATCACTCGATCATTACCGATGATAATTTATAGTAAGCAGCCTGCAGGTTATAAATCATAGTGTACTGCGCTTGCATCTAGCCACAAGAACGCCTTGACTAGGATTCCCGAATCAGAAATCTATTGAGTTGTGCGTTTAGTAATGATGGCTGAGGTTGAGTAATTGTCGACCGGCAAGAGGAGGGCTAATGACTTCGACAGGGTTACTGCGAAGAATAAGATGCACAAGGCACTAAACCAGAAGGAATGGTATGCATTGGACGAGACCTTTACTTAGCATTGAGTGGATGATTTTTCCATACATCTGGAAAAGAAATCATTCTGAAATTAATTATGAAAAGGTTCCACCCTGGTACATGATTCCTCAAGTGTACTTGTATGACAGGATCAAGTTTACTACAGCCAGGTGCATACTTAGAAGCAATTAGACCGTTAAAGGACGAACAACTTGTCGCGCGGTTTGATTCAGCATTTCAAGAGACTGTCAACTAGTTTCCGATGCAACCCGATCTGGATCTAATTGTTGCCAGTTTGCATTTAATCACAAACATACGGTGCTAGTACGTACTGTTTGCCTTGATCATCTGCAGTAAAGCTACTCGCATATCGATTCGAATCACTCAAAGAATAATAATGCGAAGATGCGAAGTACTCAGTGTAGGTAGAATATCGATTTTACTGAGTACAAATCAAAATAGCTTACCGCCGCCGCTTCACTTAATTAAAATCATTATAAAAAATTGCTAGTTTTTAATATAGACGGAGTTTCTAAAAAATCGCTTGTAGCATTACCATTTAATACATACTTTAAAAACTATGCCATTTTAATTTAGTTTTACGTCGGTATATTGTACGAGCCCTTGCAGGGTGTCATGGACTGACTTACACAATTACAACATCTTTAATTTATTATAATGCGCTTGATTTTACAATGAAATAAACTAAAATAAATACGTACTGTCTGCCAAAACTCATGTCACTAAATCAAGTGGTTTACGCTGTCAATAGTCTGTTTGTTAGTCAGGCACAGAATAAACTAAAGAAATAATAACAATAAAGGGGAGTTAATCCATTTTCCATTTTTAGAGAGGATACACAAAAAAAAGGTCACTTCATGGAGAAGAATCACCGCCACGCATACACTGTCATAACTGTAGAGTGGTTTGAGATAGAGTATACCTACTGCATTTTCTTGAAAGTTCCAAATTGAAACCAAAATATGGCCTGGAGAGTAATTTTAACGATCAACTTCTCTGGCTTATACACGCCGCTACTGCTGGGCATAGACCTCTCAGATGGAGAAAGTTTAGGCTGTAGCCACTGCTCCCAATGGCCTAATGCGGATTGGAAGTTTTGCCCACATCATTGAATTCTACTCGTGACCACGGCAACTGTAATGTTGCCAAAACATCGAGGTAAATATTTCTCGGGTGTGTTAGCGTGATAAGTCCCGTTCGTGGTATTTTGTCTATGAGTGAAAATCACTAAAGTTTAACCCCCTTATTCGTGTTAAAATGCCGCTAAAATTCGTTTGTCCTTATGACTTCGACATCAAAGCATAGTTAACATAGGCTTGTTAAGTTTTATGACGTTATATGATTGAATTGCTTCGCATGTACGAGTAGATTCCTTCGTAACGTTTTCCTTCATCGAAAAGCTCGAACTAAATTTCAGTGTCGCCAGATTCAGAAGTGCGACTCGGAGTTTGAACCCACGACTTCTGCTTGAGAGACCATAAATAGGTCAAGCCGCTATGCTACCACAGCTTTTCCATTTTTTAATGATGCTCCAAAACTTAGACGCGCATGAAGAGTAAATACTAGTAGTCTCACTTGTCTTTAGCTTGATGTTAGTTAGTTGTAGTATTTTAGGTCTGGTGAGGTCGTGCGGTCGGCGCGCACAAAGGGCGGCGCCGGCGCAGCCCGCGGCGCGCTAACGATCCGCGCAATTGATTGGTGAATCGACGCCGCGGTGGCTTTGTGCGAGCCGCGCCGTGTTTGTTCAGTCGATGTTATTGGCTTGTGGGCCCGTACACTCTTGCTCAAGCGGGCCATGAACAACTTGCTGGGGGGCTACTACGAAATTCTAAAATCGAAGTTCGTATCGTACCGTCCCTCTCTCTTATTAACAATGTTAATACTTTATAAAATTTAAGGCAAGTTTTAATTTAGGTCACACTGGTCACCTCTTTGGTTAAACTTGAACCTGTATCATGGTAGGAACTATGGACCGTTACAGCCCTCTGGCTGCTTTATCAAGAGAAGGTTCACGGGTAATTAGAGCAATGTGTACAAGTGAGGAAAAATATTTTGGCGCCCATCCGAAATTTGACAGATCGCGGGTAAAAATATCTGCTAACAAAAATTAAGAAATTAAAAAAAAAAAAAACAAATTGGCGGGAACCTTGCGAATTTTCCGTGGTCATTTTTTGAGAGTGCGAATGTAAACTTACAAAAATGGAATCATCGAGTGCTTATACTTTGTTTAATTTAAGGTTTGAAATTTGAATGAACGGTCAAATTGTAACACACGTTTCTCGGTATTTCGAACACAAATGGACTAAAAATACCCAGATATACATTTATTAGCGGTATTTATTATGTTTTTAAAAGAAGTTAACACAATTTTAAATGGTTTCGTTGTTTCATTTAATAAAGTGCAAATTTTACCGTTAAGTTTCAAATGTTAAAATAAATGGAGTAGTGGCAAGCGTTCTTGTTTGGCAGGCTACGCTGTCAATTGAGTGGCAAGCGACCGGCTCCCGGTCATTGGCGGGTGACGTATTTCAATAACAATATAAACTGGTAGACCTATATCTCGCTTGCTTATTCTTGCAGAATGCGTTCATAAATAGACAAGGATGGCATTTATTAACGGCCGCGACAACACTACGGAAGAAATTTCGGTCTTATCGTTTACTCAATTTTCACTGTGTGGCCGCTGCCGTGCGCTGGTATTTTTGGAAACCTCGTATTATACTATTATTTGATATTGAAAGACTATAAAAGGGCTTAGTGACATTTCTTTCCTATTAATTGTTTAGCATGAGTTTTTTTCGTCTACTATTCCTGTAATAGTTGAAAGAAAAGCAGATTATTATATTGCCCTCGTGCCTATTATTAGTTTATGGGCGGTGGTGGGTGATCTCTTACCATCAGGAGACCCACTTGCTCGTTTACCATTCAGTCGAATAAAAAAAAATCGGCACTCGGTGCAATAATAAATAACTTTCTGCTTGGTGCAACAATCTACTATTCCTAACCTATTCAGGAAGCGGATTCAAACAATCATAATTTGTTTGCAATATTAATTCTGCTCTCCTAATCCGCAGTAATTTCTCCAGCGTCACAAATCATCGCCCCCTCAGCCCGGATGCGTCGTGTAATCACTTTAGGAGTGCACTCTGTAATCTCGTTACCTCCCTCTGGGTCATTAGCTCCTGGTAATCGAATTCGGATTTCATTACTACTGCACCCCCTTGCGTTTGTTTGTGCGTGTGCCTTTTGGGAATATTTTGCAGACATGTTTTTGTTACTCTAATGTGACGTTGTGTTTCAATCTAAAATTTTAATTTGATTATGTTTGGGATTGAGATCGATTTGAAAGACTTGAACTTTATATGTGCTAGAGAATACCGGAGAGACCTTTTTTTACGTCTTTTTTAGTCGAACAGCTTTTTCGGAAAGACCGTAGTTGCAAAGAAGAATACACCGGAAAAATCTCAGAAGTTTTTTTTAAATCTAGTTATACTCTAAGGGTCTGTTTCACCACGTTTCACCACTCATTGATTAATTTTATTTGACGAAATGTCATACCATCCCTGTTTATTCGGACAAAGCAAACAGAGACGGCGTCACAGATATCTGTCACATAAAATTAATCAGGGAGCAAAAACAATAAAAATAAAATAGTTGGAGACAATAACGGTAGATACCTACAAGCAAATGTGTAGTAATAATACCACAGCAAATAGGTACTTCTAATTTGCTATACATTTATGGACCGCCAAATCATTACTCCCTATTGTCATTTCATTCTAAAATACCTCTACACATAAATGCATGGCTTAGTGTAATCGGCAAGCATCTCTGATTTTACTCTACTTCATCACCCTTGCTTTATACTACCGTATAACGACCGATAGGTACATATAAAAGTCTCGTTGTTTCTGCAGACGATCAAACATAATTTCGACAGGCGAGAAGACAAAGAAAATCAACAGTGACAGTATCGACGCTCCTGGGGGGCTACTACGAAATTCGAAAATCCAAGTTCGTATCGTACCGTCCCTCTCACTTCGTATTAAATAATATTAGCGTCAGCAGAACAGCAAGATACGAGGCACGAATTTTGCACTTCGTAGTTATAGGGCCTGTTCTAGTGCGATACTTGCTGTATTGGTAGGGTCCAAATTAGATTACGTTCCGATAGTTCTGCACCGGGGCGGACATTAGTTTTCATTTGCGAACTTATTCCATTATTTATTATTTGATTAAATTCGGCAAAGTGCACTTCGGAGATCTCATTACTTATTGTTTAAAATAAAGATGCGTCGTTGGCAGGTATTTGTTGTACGTAGGTGCTATAATAAAACGAGTAAAATGTCTTACAACTTTTTTTTAAATCGCCAAACAACTGTGGCGATGGTTGCAAGGTCAAGCCGGACAATATATGCCCTCGTTCTTAGTCACTTGATGCGGTCATCGGTTGAGGGTTCGTAGCGAGTGAACCATCATGACGACTTTTTACTACCTACTATGCTACTTATACACTAAACTATACATATTTGTGAGGAATGTCAAAAGGTAAAGTGAAAATAATTTAAAGGAAATAAAAGACAAATGAAGATTAAGTAAGCAACTTGTCACCTCGGTCCGCTAGGTCTGCACTAGGGTCTGCCCATGTGTGAGATCGCCACGTGTCGGCGTGACCGGCACGCGCGTGCCGCACGCTGCAATTCGCGACTCTTGCACATCGCTGCTCTTCTGGTGCGTGAAACGAGATGTTACTATTGCTGGAATAAATTTTACGCTTGACTGGTTTAATTTTTCGCCACAATGAATAGTTCTTGTTTATCTTTGTGTAGATTCGATTGGATCTAGTTTCCTCTTGTTTATACATTTTACCTTTTAACACTTTCACTGTCCCTCGCTTTCGCCACTCCCACGGGTCGATACGTCCGTGCAAGTTAATCCACAAATGTACATAATCGTCCATTTCTGACGTAACGTCCCTAGATGTGACAGAGCTAGTTTGACGGTGAATTACATAGATATTTTTCACATAACAAGAAGACCATCATAGAAAGCTCATACCTACTAAATATCATTATCGTATCTTCCTTATTTTTCAACAGATTTTGATGACTTTTTCCATCATTCGTTACACTTTCCAATTTTGACTCGTGTCAAGTTAGTTAAGAAAAAAAGTGTACACGCAGATTCCCTGTTCTATCGTTGTGCGAAGCTCCCATCCAGCAATTGGCCCGAGTGGGAACTACAACCCAAGCCCTCTCATTTTAAGAAGGCCTGTGATCAGCAGTAGGACTTACATAGGCCGGAGACACCATTACGTAGGTACTCAGGTTAGACTTGCAAGAGAAATCGTTTAAGTGGCATTACACTGCGACGCTCCCAACTCGTTCACTTTGCGCCTTTACGGCCTCGCGATGTAATTCAACCAGCTAGCGCTTTCCTTGCAGTTCTAAACTAACCAGGCTCTTAAGACTACGCCTCACTTCCTCGCTTGTTAAACGTCTTGTTTTTTCCCCGCACGCCGCGGCCACAAATTGACATGTCACCGGGATTTCACTAAGCGCTGCTAAATCTACTGGATTAACTCCGCCCGATGATTTAATATCACCAGCTGTCATCGCCTTAAATGTTCTAAAAAAAGAACGCCGTTCCTGTCCCAGCTTGGCAGCTGCCTGTTGAAGTAACAAATAGTCGAAACTTAACGTTGGTTGTTTTTGCCAATGTGTAATTAATTGAATTTTAATGTCGGTTGTTGCATTAATGCGGACGTGTGTGTTTGTCAGTTCTTCACGCTGAAACGACTGGATGGATTTGGATGAATTTTGATAAGTAGGTAGCTGGATCTGTGTATCACACAGCCAACTCTTTATCACAGATAGGATTAGAATTTATTCTTGTAAAATCGCAAAGTCTAGAAACATGACATTTTGCGAGTGTTCTTGATGCAACTTAAGGAAAGACCGCAGTGTAAATTTTCTAGAATTCCCATGTTTGAGTAAAATCCCAAAATTTTAATTCAACTGCCGAAGTAATTATTGTGGTTCCTGAGAGCGATGCCGCGGTTACCCTTAAATTTATAATTCGTTAAATTTTAATACAAACGCGCGTTTTCGGCAAACGTAGCGTAGGACGTCCTCAGACTCGGTGGAGCGATGATCTTCGCAGGGCGGCTGGCAAGAGCTGGATGAGAATAGCCGAGGATCGTGCTCAGTGGCGTGCCATGGGAGAGGCTATGTCCAGCAGTGGACGAACATAGGCTGATGAAGATGATGATGATGATAAATTTTAATAGTAATATGGATGGGTAATTAGATATTGTACTTGTAGTGTTAGCCATATCTTGACTGCTAAGTGCGAGCAGGACATACGCACTTCGCTCGCTCCGTCCGCGTGAGGGGGCCGGCCCGTAGGGATGTCAAATAAAATTTGTCGATACTCCCGTCGCGTCGTAAGTCACCGACTTTATCGACTGTACTTAGATGTATGATAAGGGCCTGTACTAGAACGTTAAAATCACAACGGGGCGCTTTTTATTGCACAAAATCACTTGCCGCAAGATTCTTTAATAGAACAAGCTTTTAATTAGCTGGCACTGTTTAAGTTGTTTATGCGGCAGTGCTGGAAATTTATTACAGAATACGTTGTAAAACCAGCTCGGAATGACTTAACTTGGAAGAGCAGGGGGTCGTTGAACCATAGTCTGGTTGAACCGCCATCAAAAATTTATGTAATTCCAAGAGACCTACCTACCCGACATGTACTTGAGATGGAACATGGGTTTAATTAGTAATTTGCCATTGATTTGTCAGGAATTTGGCACCTAATTTTTATTGCGGCTATTTTTATGACCCTATAAATTGGCTGCTACTGGTGACTTTATTGGTTTATTATCCGCTTCTAAGAAACAATTGCTGAAAAAACGTTTTTAATGTGACGCCACAGAAAATGTTCTATTTTAACTTATTGTTACATTAGATACTTAAGGGAGAAAAGCAACCTGAGATATGTGTGCATAGGAGAAAATTGTGTCTAGACTCCTGTCCAGCGATGGTGTAGAGGTTTAGCACGCAGCACGGATTGCTGAGGACCTGGTTCGATTCCCAGCTTTTTCTGGTTTTTCTGTGCATCCATTTGTATTTTCGATATTTAAGGGAACTCACAAACAAAAGTCCCACAATAGAGCAAGATACCCTTTAGCATCAACGGTGATACCAAAAAAGCTTTTGTGTAGATACTTATCCGATGCCGATTAATGCCGATATCATACAGAGTTGTCCGGAAATCGACAATGAAACCAGAAACCTAGTAGGTATACCGAAGACTGTACAGACAGAGAGACAAAATCTTCTAATATACGTATAAAATTCTCGGGTCAAAAATGTTTGTGACCAAACTCCTTCGAAACGGCTTGACCGATTTTTATGTTTTTTTTTGTGTATATTCGGTAGGTCTGAGAATAGCATGTGAACTATTTTTCATACTTCTAGGCGGACGGAGTCACGGGCAACAGCTGGTATAATATAGAATAGAGCACTCCCATTTTCTCTATAATGCAAGACTCGGTTTTTGTTAACTGTACTTGAATTGTCATCCAAGCTACCTATTATCTGTACCACAAGATAATCCGAAGGGGAAATTTGACTCGAACAAACAAACATTACAAGTTAGGTAAATAAAAACTCATTCATATGGGAAAAACTTTTCTTTGAAATAATGAATTTGAATAGAATTGAATTAAAAGAGTCGATGCTGGATCAACTTATTACGAACACTAAAGACCGTACCAGAGTTTAAATCTAGTTTGATTGTACCTAGTTGTCGCGACATGCCTTTTCGTAACTAGTGTAATCGTGGAATGTTAATGATAGTACAGTAAAACTCTGTTCACCAAAAAAGCAAAGGATTGCAAATTAATTTCGCCGTCGGGGATACGTAGTGTCAAATGAGACAGGCACCGTCGGCATGTTGCCGTGCGCGGCGCCGGCCGCATTACGTTGGGTCTGGTGCGCGCGCGCGCTCCGCTGCACTCTGCACTGCGCCGGAGCAGGCGAGGCCGCGCAAGGGAGTGGAGGATAGCGTCGACTATTTAGATGGCAAGAAGGCAAAATATTCCATCAAACTACGTGTCCGAACTACACTTGGCTTGTCCGGTGAAATCTTATTCCTGCAGTGACATAAATCCTTTAATACTACTCCATAAAATGTTGATAATCGGACGGAATGATCTTTTCCTGTGAGCGGCCGTTTTGCTTTTGTATTTTTTGTTTCATTTGTGTCTTTTGTGAAAATGAATAATTGTCTTCTTTCTTTCTTTTATTTATTTACTACTAGCTGTTGCCCGCAACTCCGTCCGCGTAAATTTTCTGGGATAAAAACTATCATAATGTCCGTTCCCTGGACTCAAAATATCTGTATACCGATTTCATCTAGATGTGTTGTGGTAACAAACAAACATACGTACAAACTTTCACATTTATAATATCAGTGTGAAGTGGCATCCGCTCCCGCCCGTGGCTCGTCCCACGCGCTGATATCTTGATCACCGCCGCTTTGTCCCGCCGACCTTTGTCTCCGCTCGTCGCTTATCGACTATCGACATCTTTCATGAGCAAATGAACAACACTATCATTATCAACTCGTAAGTGGGCGGCGAGGGATGCGGCTGTATTAGTTTAAATTAAACTGTTTGACGACGTTTGTATGCATTAAGTTTAGTTGACAAAGATTGGTAGCAATGGTAACAATACGATTTGCTAGACCCGAAAAGAATGATGCTAGAACCAAAGAAATATGCTTGTTTTCAAGTAGGTAGGTACACGTGCACTTCTGTGATTAAAACCAAATACATAATTATAGACAAAAGTCCTCTACACAATTTTTCTAACGAAAATAAAACTTAGCAAGCAGTATAGCATTATTGCCGGTCTCTATTAGCACGGACATGAAAAACGTTGCATTTCTTTTTCCAGTCTCTATCAGAGTAAATGCCCCATTGTGTTAATGATAATAATGTCTCATTTCCTGAAGCTCTGTTTGTTAATGTCAGTTTTGCGGAAAAATTGTAATCTGCTGAAGATTCGTTGGGGCTCAGCAAATTCAAGACCCTGCCTTTTCCCAATGCCAACTAGCGAACGATTCCCTCGAACAATGACCTAAAACCACATAGCAATTCGAATCTACGAGTATTTGGAGTTGTTTTAGAGCAAAAGTACTGTTTCAGATAAAAATATGATTTTATAACATAGTCCCGCTCTTTTTTGCGCAGAAAATCAAGAGGCTATCAATTATTCCAACTCTTGCTTCATTAGTCCTGTGTTTTACTATTGAGCGCTCAAAGCCCTCCGTAACTGCGCCAGCGCCTCTTCGCGCGTCCTTCATCGTTGCACAAAGAGCGCCGAAAAGGCTTCGAGCAAGCGCGTACGCCGGTATGGTGTGGGGTGACAGTGCCAGCGACTCCAGCGAGTAAATAAAGTTTTTAAAACGCGCCGTTGCCACGGATTGATATCGATACAAACATGCGTCAGAGCTTCAGGCTTTTAGACGTTTTCAAACTGCTCTGTGGATTGAAAAACGCGTTTACGCGCATTCCTAAAGTGCATGCTATAAATTTTGACAAAAAACCCGACTCCGAATTCTGGCTAGTGTTTCATCGTTTTAAAAGAAGCAGAGAAGACGATATTCAAAGATCCCTAAGTATTTGTAATACCTATAATCCAATTTTGCAGGGCATTGGTATTACTGTAATGCTGTAATTTTTTAATAAATAAAATAAAAATCCTACTGTATAAATGGTTCCGCAAATTAATTTGGTGAATCAACACGACCACTCAAACAGATAATATCAATTAAACAATAATATTATGTAAAAAAATAAATATTGGTACCTAATAAAATCAAAATAGAAGTGATTAGTACATAAATAAAATGATATAAATAAAAAGCTACCATCTCATATTGGCACCTCACCTCAACTGCAAAGCGCACAACTCCAAGATTCCAAATTTAAACCCAGAAACAAAGGAGGCTCTCGTCCCAAATCCTGTGTAAGCCGCGCATTGTCCTGCGAGGTGGTAATGTAATAGCATTGTGGGGTATCGGATGATCTGCGCCGGCGCATTGTGCGCCGTGACGTGATGCAATGCGCACCTGGCGAACTGTTGTGATCTCGAGCCGTTGGTAAAAAGCGAGACGTTAAACGATTCGTGTTTCAATTGTTTAGATAAAAAGCGAATGTATAATAATAAATAGTACTGTAAGTATACAGTCGAGGAAACAACCGCGTGCCAGGGTGGAATCTTTTTGCAATCAATTTTAAGATTATTCTTACGCTGATGTGTGGAATATCAGCATGACGTTCGCAGGCAAAAGTTTGCACATTCAGTTCCGTCAATTATACAAAAACATGTAGGCATATTTCTGCATGGAATATATAAGTTACGAGTACCTACTCGTATTTATTGTAGACGTAGCTATCTAGCACGTTTACAAGCAAAGGAGCAAGTTAAAAGGTTTTAATACAATAAAAATAGCAATCACATATTCATCACCTTGCGATGCGACTATCTGTTTACTCGTATTGCTCTCGATCCAAACAAATAACTTGCACTTAACATAACAAATGGAATAACAATGACCATAATATCACGGCATTATGGCATTCATCCCCTGTCCCCGGCCGCTAAGCGCCTCGTCCATTGTCCGACCCTGCGCCGGCGCACCGTTGACTGCCATTGTCGTCGGTTCCATCCACTATTGTCACCGCCTACAATCTCCCGTAGATACTCATCACTACCCTTTGATTTGCCCCGCCGTCTGTCAACACCGACTTTTTATGACAATTTTATTTGGTAGCCTTTTTAGTTTTTAGGGTTCCATAATCTTAACTCGCGGCTTTAACCAGCTCTGTTAGTCGTTAGTAGTTACCTGGTTATAGCCGTGGGTTCACGATGGATGCAGGCCGCTTCCAACCGAACTAACTGGAGGTCTATTAGGAGCCCTATGTCTTAATTCTTTTAGTCTATATATACTATAAGGTAAACCGTAGGTGACAGGCTAGCAACCTGTCACTATTGTACCGTTTTTGTCAAACTTAAAACCTAAAATTGCTAATAGTGGCTCCGAAGCGGTAACGTTTCGTGTGCTCTGCCTACCCCATTTGGGAATACAGGCGTGATGTTTGTGTGTGTGTATCTATACTATAGACTCTATAGTATACTAAAAAGCGGAAATTTTGCATGGATATATACGAGTATATAATCACGCGGATAAAGTGGTTAAAATAAAATGAAGAAAGACTTTTAGGGTTCGTACCTCCCTTATACATTTAAAGTGTGTTTTTTTTTCTCGTCTAAACTCATAGTGTGATGTAGCATTAGATAGGGATAGGACATAATAAACATTTCAGGTTTTCAGGACTATTACAATACATAATACAATACAATAACTCTTTATTGCACACCAACACATAGTAAGCAGTAAGTACAGAAAATACTCTACTGCACTATACTATTACACTACTACCTACTATACGTACTATTTTTCGATCCAGGGATCCCTTTCCAATGTATTAAGCTCTTAAATGCTAATTTTTGTTCCAAGTATGTCTATTAGTACGGAACTCTACACTGCCCCGTCGCTAGACTCGCGCTGGCCTGGTTTTTTAATTGATAGCCAAAACCACTTTGTGTATCGTGATAAGGCGTTTTGTTTATTTTGGCGAGGTCGCTAATGTCAGGTGCGGGTTCGGTTATAAAAAGTGACCGCGCGAGGTCAACGCGCATCGCGGGGCTAGGTATTAGCGCTAATATACACGATTTGTGTTCGTAATCTATCAGTAGCTAGCTTATAAATCAACTATGGCAATCGAATTAAAATTCAATTTCTAAATTCCCATTGGAATGCATTGTTGGTTTTTGCGTTGCAAATTATCCATGCAATATTTAATATTCTCAGACTGGCGGTTAAAATTTTGTTACGTGGATTCCGTAGGAATATCGGGATAAAAAGTACACGCACTAACATCACGCCTGTATTCCCAAATGGGGTAGGCAGAGCACACGAAACGTTACCGCTTCGAAGCCACTTTTAGCAATTTTAGATTTTAAGTTTGACAAAAAAGTAGCCTATATATTACTAATTATAGACGCCCAGTTATCCGTATATAAAATTTTAGCGTAAATGAATAACAAAAGTACGCACTCACCCACGCACATTCTAAATATATAAATAGATAGGTACATAATACTTGTAAGAAAAACTGTGCACCATTTAGTGACTTAATTTCCTCAGCTTTGTGTGTTGATACATTTTTTGTCGGTACCAACTAATTCAATAACCTATCTCCGAAGACGCAGTCGACGACACTCGAGATGGAGCGCATAAAAATGTCGGGTCGTGTCTAATCAATCTTGCTCTCGTACCTACCTGGGCCGAGATCGGTACGGCCAGATAACCCTTCCCTAATGCGTAATACCATTAAAACAACGGTGACAATCCGACCAAAAAATATTTTTCAACAGCTTTTTATCTATACAAACCACGAGAAGGCATCTCTAATCCGGCACAAATAAGGTCATATTCGCCTTGCCTTCGCATCTCCAAGTCGAATGATTAAAAATGTGAGATGATGATCATTGCGGGGGCTCCCACTGTGAAGGTTTGTTTAACCTCTTTTGTTTTTCTGAATTCCTGGTCGTGGGTCCGTTTTAATTAATGCCCATCACGTATTTTTTTCGATGTTAGTTTTTCTGTCGTGCTCTTTTTTCGTTTTCCGTTTTATCTCCGTTTTTGAAATATGTCCGTGGGTCATGGCGTGTGATGCGATATCTCGATGTCTCCTATTGTTTTCGATTTGATATATTTATGCGTTGCGTTCCCGGGAGTGGTGTCGGCGTGTGTTTTTTGTGTGGTAGCGGCGAGCGCCGTGTGACGCGGTGTCGTGCCCGCGATTGTTCCTGGACGACAACTCCTATAATTTATGAGTCCCGGCCAACTTTAAAATCACCAATGTCCTGCTAGCCGTATTTTATGGGACACTATTCAAGTCTGCCGTGCTACTGACGCAACATATACAAAACAAACACCCGCCCACTTGTGGCAAAGACGAGATTCCAGAAGTAAATAAATCATGTGATATCGCCTATTATACATATTCCTTGCGCCCTTCCGCACTTTTAACGACACATCACTAAGCGCAATTAACTTACTAGTATGTTCCTCCACTACAGAACAACGACACTCGGAAAGCATTAAAACTTTTAAAACACATGATTGTCAGCCACATAAAGTCCGATCATAAAACTGCGTGTCATTATTTAGTAACACATGTACAGATAAACGGGGATAATTAAATTAATTAAGCTATTTAGTGTGAAGAAGTGAGATAAAGGCGGGCAGTAAATCTAAGCATCGCCCGGTTTGGAGCATGCTTCCGATATAGTCGAGATAAGAACTTGTCTAGCGCCCATTTGAAACCGATATACCATTGCCTATCAAATCCTAGGCGGCAAATATTTGACGGAGTGCGTAAAAAATCTAAAGCTGTATTATTTTGTGTGAAAATTCGTTCAAGAAATCACAAGACTAGAAATTCTCAGGGCTCTACTTATCCTCACTGCACGCCACAGACTACGTACGTCGTTTATAAAAAATCAGGACTTACAAAGGCTATATTTAGGACAGCCTATCTAGGATGTCTAATTCCCAATCGTCACAATTTGAGAAAGGCATAAGCCGGCACATCGGTGTTAGACAAATCGAATGGTAACCGCTCAAATCCCAAATGATACTTTATTTTCTTATAAAGACACGAATCCAGGGTAACTGATATTTTCTCAGTGTTTATTGGCGTCGGTTGTAATGAATCTGTTTTATTTTTCCAGGTAAGTCGATGAAATTTGAGCTTTTTAAGCTTTCGGAGACGACCCAGCGTGCGTCTGGTCGAGTGCGGGGTAAGTTTACGCATATTTAATTGTGCGATAGCAATCTTGACGGTATCCTACCTTTTCGCAGAAATATTATTCCCAAAGGTTTCATTTGCCAAACTGTTTTATTTCCCAACTCGCAATTTTCACCAAAAGAAAAAACTCAGTGTATTATCTTATGGTTTTTTTAGAACACAGTAGGTTAGGTTTGTTTAATGAAAGTTCCGAAAAAAATATGGGTTCAGAAAGAATAGTGTGTCGAGAAATGAAACAGTTTGGCAAATAAAACAATTCGGAATAATATTTCGCCGAAAAGACAGAGAACCAATCTTGACATACATACATATATTTTATGAAATTATTAAGGCAAGATAAACTCTCGTAAAACTTTACGTATCACGATTTAATAGACAAACTCCAATATTATTTTGATGCCTACGTCCTAATTTCGATAGTAATTTTTACGTCTACTTACGTTACGAATATATTACAGCAAAATAAAATGTACGTTTTATCTGTGTCTAGGAAAGACAAGGTATCAAAGTGATAGTTAAAAACAAACTAATATTATACTTAGTTAAAAAAAAAACCTTGACTGACATGCGTGCTTGAATAAGGGGGGGGGGTAGACTTCACCAAAACTGCGAGGAAAAATAGCACGCAAAATAGTATCATATTTAATTTAAAACTTTTATTTTTACGACGTTCCAATGATATTTCATAGGGTAAAATAAAATACAAATTTGCGCTATATTCTAATGCTTTTTAAGCTACAGGTTCGTCTTGCTAATTTCCGTATTTCTATCCACTGAATCTACTAGGAAGATTCATCAATTGTACCTATACTATATCTACTCATATTTAGATAGTGTTTGAACCCTAAAACGTGTCGTATCCTCATACAACACGACCTTATCCGTCCAACATACCCTACGTAGCCGGTGAGTTAGTGTTATGTGTGTACAAATTTATCTATTTGTCCCGTTCTCGCGTTACGGCTCCCGGAGGACCGCCGGCGTGGGATCCTGGTTGCCTACCATCTGTTGGTTGGAAACGTGTGTTTGTTGAATTACTTAATATATTGATATACGTTTGTGAAATTAGCTCGAAAATGTACCTACCTAATGTCGTTGCAGCCTTGCACTAGTTAGGCATAATGATTCATCTAAGAATTTCATAATCGCTTATTTACTGTTTGCACTTTACATTTTCAACCGCAACAAAATAGCGTTTTGCAATGAATTCTTGCTCTAGTATATTATTTAGTCGAGTGCTTCACTAGAGCAAAGTTCTCTTCTGATGTTTTGATTGCGTTTATTTTATGAATCTTTCAATATTTTGTACAAAATGTCTGATCTTTTGTGATAACCACTTGATATTTTTAACGTTATTTTTATCACACCAGTGGTGACTAGGACTACCTAACCTAGATAGCGATGAACTGGCTAACATATACCTATTATTATGATCAAGCAAGGAAGGAAAAGAATTCTTACTTAGGTAACATAAAAAAATACTATTTGTAGCAGATTTCGTAAAACCTGTTTTTGTTAATTACAACATTTGATAAGTTACATTACTTACAACATTCTGATATACGACAGTGTCTAATCTCCTTATTAACAACATCATTACGTTTGATGCATTCGGGGTCATCCGACATCTGCGAATCCTGACGCAGCATCCAATCTCAGCCGTCGGGGCTCGCTGATCCGGAAAATTGAAACTAGGGATACATAACAATAGCTACACTCGTACAATCTCACTCCTTCATTTCATAAACCCCTGGTACCACCGAATAGAGCCTTTAATACTACAAACAAGCAGAACGAACGAAAAGTGAAGGTACCATGTATTTTATGCATATCCTATGACAGTTTGTTATCCTAGTACCACGGTATAGGGTTGTTATTGTTTTGGTGATAGGAACATGAAATTTGGTAAGGGTTGAGATGGACGTCCCTTGCGATTTTGAGGATTTAGTAGATTTGAAAGTTTATTGCGAAATAATTTGGCCCCAGTTTTTGTTTGGTGTTAGGTTACTCTATTGTTAGGTTATTCGTGGAGAGGGTAGATACAGAGAGTTTTTGATTTTAATGTATTCATCACAAAATTTACTTTCATTTTATAAATAACTAGCCGTTACCCGCGACTCCGTCCGCGTAGAATTTTTTAACTATCACGCGGGAACTATTTATGCAACTTTCCGGGATAAAAACTATCCTATGTCCTTCCCCGGGACTCAAACTATCTGTATACCGAATTTCATCTAAATTGATTCAGCGGTTTATTTATTTATATATTTATTTATTTGTGATACACAGGTAAAATACATTGAGTCGTACAATAGTAGAATAAGGAAAAGTTCTCTGCGATCTACCTAAAAGGCGTACAAATTTTCAACTTAAATCTAAAACAATATCTAATACAAAACAATAAAAAAAAGAAAAAAATTACGACGAAGACGTGATGAAGTAACAAACAAAAAAATAAACAAACAAACAGAATTACACACTTTCGCATTTATTATATTAGTGGGTAATTCAACTAACCAACTTAATAAAACGGCCAATAAGTACAAGTGTACAAGTATCTAAAATATCGAAAAAAGTGGATCTCATGTACAACATAAATGATTGCAGTATAAAAATATCCTTCAGAATACGTTACTTGAATGGCCAATCAAAATGAATGCTCTCATATTTTCCCCAAAATGCAAACTTTACTTATCAAATTGCTCTCCGACCATAAATCACGATGTCCGAAAGGAAAAAAAACGCGCCATCTTTCGCCCTCCGGCCCTCGGGGCTCAGAAAATCGCAACACGATCGTCATTTGAAAAATAATGATGTCATCAAACACTAATCCGAAAGCTTTCATGTGGATTACAAATCGACCACCTTACACTTTGCCGCTGGAAAACCAAAAAATGTTCAATATGGACTCTAAGCACAAGTTGCCAAAGAGTTGCGATCGTATTTTCAAACGTAAAGGCATTTTTGTGCGTGCACTGCACTCACTATGAAACCGCTATTGTGCGTAAACTGCAAAGGAAAAAGCACCCTAAGGTATCAAAACATGGATGAAATAAATTCACTCCTACCCAATTTCTAATACTAATCCAGTGTACTTCGATCCCTCGAGCAAATTGCGACCCTGGCGTAGGGTAGCGAGCGAGGGTTTCAGCGACGATGGCTAAGGGTAGTAATACACTTGCTGGTGCGTCATTTCGATACATTAGACGTGTGATTTACGCGCGGGAAGTGGCGGAGTCACAACATGCCGCGGACCCTGCTTTGCTGTTAGGGTTGCTTCTTGTAAACCATTAGTAAACTTAAAATTGAAGTTTATGTGAAAAATTGGACAAATTTGAGTTCCCACGTGGAGAGGGAGCCAAACTTTCGTAGACATCACAGGGATTTACTGTATGACTTTAAATGCCATAGAGTTCTGATTAGTGTTCCTGTCATCTATAGGAACAATGATACTTTTGTATTATTTTTTTTCAAAATTTTAGGCCATTTTCACTATTTTCTGAAATAAATTCAAAACTACCTATGCAGGTATCTCTAAAATGTAATGTCGTAGGTACTTATATTTTTTTTATTGTAAAAAAATCTGAAATAAGATGTATTTATTATTAATATTATGCCCTGTATTTGTAATAAAAAGTAAAATACAAAATAAAAATATTGAAAAAACCTAACCTAGTTTGCCGCCGGTAACGGGCAGGGCCCAAGCTACCGGTGGTCAGTGCCGCAGATTGAGGAAGCTGCGGCCGATGGGTGCCGTGTCCAGAAGTACCGCCTTCTGTATCTGGCCCTTAATCCAGCCATCTAGCGAGAGCATCTTGAGGTGTTGGTCGAGACTCTTCGCTATTGGACCGTTCACCGAAAAAACTATCGGGACAATGATCGTTGAGTCAACATCCCACATTGCGGTCACCTCGTGAGCCAAATCAAGGTACTTGCTTAGTTTTTCATTCCCGGATTTATTATTATTCATAACCTACAAGCTACCAGTGGCGTAGAGTAAATTTCTTCGTTAGACATCGGGAGAGTGGCGTAAACAGTATCAAAATTAAGGCATCTTGTTGAAATAAAGGTTTTTCTGACTCCACGCTACTGTAACCTAGTACACATAATAAATCCAAACTACATTTGCCAACCCTGCGTCCATCTGCGAAGAACCCGGTCCCGCGGGACGTGCCGGGCTGCGCGGGCGCCGCGCCCGTTTCCGTCGACAGCTCTGGAGCTGATCTCTTATCTATTTCTACACAGGTGCAGCGAGGAAGCATGAGAGTTTTTAGTTTTAAAGCTTACGAAGTCGAATCACTTTGCTTCCCTATCACTTCATTTGTCATAATTCACTTGCCATACCAACGTTTGCCATAAAATACAGAGCCGTACTGTTTTCTGGATTTTTTGAAATGCCTTATAGAATGCAATAGGTCAGGTAAGTTTATTAGCAATTCTGAAGGAAATGCGGTATCAGGAATAAATAACTTTACGAAAAATGAAAGTTTTGGAAAAAGATAAATTATGGCACAGTTATGAAATTCGGGCAAACGATAGAGAATTTAAATAAGATTTTGTGAAAAAAAAACATAACTGATTGATTCAGGCGTGACTTTTCATGTCCACTCAATGAACACTAATTTACCTTGCATTTGTGCAACAAAACCATTTTATACGGTTCATTTTATCCATTTATTTTAATAATACTTATATGTAACATCATTCACTCACGTAATATTACATAACAATAAAGTCAAAGTCAAAATATCTTTATTCAATTTAGGCTATAACCAGCACTTATGAATTTCTAAAAAAATCTACCACCGGTTTGGAAAAACCTCTGTTAATATAATAATATAATACAATACAATACAATAACTCTTTATTGCACACCAACACAGTAAATATTAGTTCTGTGAGTATAACGGTTACGAGTATGAAGAAAGTTGTGGTCCTTATTTAACTTCTCCTGGCCCCTGTACCACAAACCCTACAAGAGCTACAATTCTACATAATTGACACTTTTTTTGTATGAAAAAGTTAACAAATATTTGTATTTGTAGCACTTGTAATTTTTCTGGTACAGGGGCCTGGTCGAGTTGTACCTTAAAATGTGTTTAACCCGTCTAATGCTTTAACAAATTGCATCTGTCTATCATAAAGCATTGCGCCCGCGACCCGAGGGTGGAGGGTTAATGCGTCCGCGTCGCAAAATTGTGTTTATGCTTTTTAATTTGGTTTGCTGCGAATTATTCAAAGGGTTTGTGATGTATGAAGGGGTGGATTGTTTTTGACGTTTGCTTTTTGTTGCTCAAATGTACCAATTGTATTATAAACATGAACCATCAATACCAATGAGGGTTTCTTGTAGGGTTGTAACGGAGGCGTTCTTAGCGGAGGCGGAGGCGGATGCGGCGGCGACGAGTTTCGCCTCCGCGGATGCGGAGGTTAACGGAGGCGGATGCGGAGGTGAAAGTAAATGTGAAAAAAATAGTAGGTTGTTTTATTCAACTCCTCCAAAATTTAAAAAAAAACTGCTAAATCTCACTTGTTTTCGGCGTCATCGTGCATGTGACTTAAACAAACCTTGTACAAAATCACTTAAAAAAATTGCGGTTCAATCAAACATAATAATATATACATTACAATTTCATACGTCCAAGCAACGAGACAGGTTGATTCCTGTCGTGTGTTATTTGACATACGCCCGCCCCCACCCCGACCGCGTTCCCGCTGCGCGCTGAAATAATGAAATGAGAAATGAACCTCCGTTATAATTCCGCAAAAAAAATTGCAGAGGCAGAGGCGGGGGCGAAGATACGAAATCTTGCGGAACTTCCGCAGTAACGGAGGCGGAGGCGAAGTTCCGTTACAACCCTAGTTTCTTGTAACAGGCTTGCTTGTAGCATCGTGTGGTCGTTTGACAGCTTTGACATTAGCATCACGTTTGTGATTGGTTAAATAACTAAATGATCAAATCGCATTCAAGACTGTAACGTCAAACGGACCTCTCGATAGGCATTAGTATCGATATCTAGCGATATTCCGTCTGTCAACAAACCCTCATTTGGTTGTTATTGAACACTTATTCCCATACAGTGTGTGGCCCAGAACCAGGGATAATTATTAAAACAGAGACTCTATAGATCACCGGTAATGGCGGTAATGAGGGCTATCGTTTTTTGTCTCACTAGATGGCGCACTGTTGCGTGAGGTTTTTAAGTATGGCTTTCAAAGTCTGTTATTACGGGCGTGAATACAAAGTTTAGATTAAAATCATATTTAATACACCTTTAAACCGTAGTATAAAAATATCGAGCATGCCACAGTGTTGCAAAGTCCCCGTTTTGTTCGGAAAAAAGGGAGGACAAAGGTTTCCGAAAGACAAAACTGTCTCAAAACACAGACATTCATTGCCCCGGAACGCATATTTGCCATAATTAGTTTCAGATATTGCAAAATATTCACAAAATTATTCTAATTATAAATAAACCCGCGTAGCTCACCCAAAAGCTATGAGATTTGACATTTCGGAGACCTCACGCTACACTAGCGCCTCTAGCGGCGAATTCATTCGCGATAGCCCTCATTGGATCATCATGGTCCCACTTAATTAAAATCAACTTTTGGTATTTTTCTAATGCGGGGGCACTTCACTTGGTGTTGTGTATTCGCGTTGCGCTATTGACATCTCCATCGTTCATGCTAGAAATGAAATAGTGCATCTCATTCGTACACGAAAATATTTCGGTGAATATGCCAAGTGAAAAGTGCCAGCATAACAAACTTAATCGTAAATTGAATGTACGCCATCCTAGAACCCAACTGAGTCGCCTGTCACGCTACAAATATCAAATATTTTGCTTTACATTGCTTCTTCGAATTATTTTTAAAAGTCGCTAAACTATTTATTTATTTATTTTTATTCGACTGGATGGCAAACGAGCACGTGGGTCTCCTGATGGTAAGAGATCACCACCGCCCATAGACAACTGCAACACCAGGGTATTGCAGATGCGTTGCCAACCTAGAGGCCTAAGATGGAATACCTCAAGTGCCAGTTATTTCACCGCTAATGTTGTTTAGTTTGACGAGTTCGATCTGTTTTAATTATTTGCCTGTGTTACCACGGGCCACACCCGGTATATTTTGTACATCACCCCTCAGAAATATAAATAACTAAATAACCTAACCATTAAACAGTTGGAAAACCGCCGACTTTGTCACTTCAAAGTTCAATATCTCAAAAACGGCTAAACCGATTTTGATGAAACATGTCTAAGAACACCTGATTTGTAGTAAAATAAAACTCATTCAAATCGGTCCACCCGTTTAAGAGTTACGGTGCCATAGACAGAGACACAGCCACACATATTTAGCGGTCAAACTTACAACACCCCTCTTTTTGCGTCGGGGGTTAAAAAAAATTTGGTAACGTAGGTATAGAGTGTATTCCATCAGAACATTTTTGAGGTCAAGATAGACAACAGACTGTACAGTCAGCATCAAAAGTAGCTGTACACTTTCGTACTTTGTCGTTTTACAGCCACGTACTAAACGCCATGCAAGATTATCAACGTGTCAATGCGACAGACTAAAAAAGTGATCCGCTACTTTTGATGCTGACTGTACAGCCGCACATAGCACGGTTCTATTATTTGTTTTATGTACTTATTAAACTTTTGGTGTATAATTACATATATAACGTACAAAACCGGCTAAGTAAGAGTTTGACTAGCGCACTAAGGGGTGAGTTCTTTAGGAGCAAACAATACTTTTTATTTATTTCATAGTATTTCGAAATTAACGGAAATAAAAGAAACACAGTGTTCTTTTTAAATTAAATAAATACTAATAACCGCAAACATGGCACCTGTCGTTAATATGACTCTATTGATATTTTCAGCCTGTTTCGGTATCGTATAGATAAAAAAGCGACCAATTACAATCAATTAACAATGAAATTTCCTTAAATTATGTGACGTCCCGGTCCTTTAACGATCCCGGCTATTAAGGAATTACCTTTAGGAAGTTAAGTGCACCTGGTGTTGTTCTATTAATATGCAAGCGCTTGAAGGCGACGCGC
This sequence comes from Choristoneura fumiferana, assembly GCF_025370935.1. Taxonomy (NCBI): domain Eukaryota; kingdom Metazoa; phylum Arthropoda; class Insecta; order Lepidoptera; family Tortricidae; genus Choristoneura; species Choristoneura fumiferana. Next base: position 15,442,118 of record NC_133486.1, on the reverse strand, counting down.
TTAATGTTTTTCTTCCATTAGCCGAGACCGTAAATTAGAGCCTCCTTTGACATCATGGGTACCTGGTACTTTAAAGGTACTTTAGATGCTCGTATCGCGCTAACTATAGTAACTAATAAACGGAACTGACGCAAAACAAACATGTTAACACCATGTCGCAATCACTGGATAATTTAATAACAATGTAAGATATTTACTGTAATCGCGTGTAGGAAAAACGTGGTTTACCACGAATTCAAACAAAACCAAAATATGAAATAGAATGCACGCGGCTTGTCGTTATTTTTGTACACCCATGAATTGATTTTTTATGGGACGCGCGTGAGACGTTGTCATTTGTTTTCATTACGCTACCCTAAGGAAAAAAGTTTGTGATGCTACAGTGTATGACAGTTTATTGGAGAGCGCAGTTGTATTTTGTGTGCTATCGCTGTTATTTTGTGTTTATACAGAGTACACACTTTGTCATAGAGTACGTTAGCACTAATAAAAAATCGAAATCCACCACAACGTGTTCAAAACATACAACTGCCTACTCGAATTAAATTTAGTCGACGTTTTCATTTTGTCTTAACTTTGCGGCTGCTTCTTTATTTACTGTTCGCGTATTATATTATAATGCAGCAATCTGCTAGTGATTCACGGTCCGTGAGACACATTAGCACTTGTAGCATGTGTTGTGAACAATGACAATAAACGTCCTCTTTTATTATGCTCTTCTGGTCCCCTAAATTAGCGATGAGTGCTGTCCTCGATTCAATAGCGTAATGATACCATCTGTAGTGTACTCCACCCGAGAGCGATCACACTTGACTGCCACCCCTGTGTTGCTACCACTTATGTTTTAAAGCGTACTTCGTTTTTATTAACTTTAAAAGTGCCGTTTCGGAAGCGGCGTTTTAAATTTTAAACATGTTTTCTTAAAATACTTCAGTGTTTTTGATGAAATAACCATCGGAAGTGCAACGCAACTAGATGAATAACTTGACTCCGCGTTATTTAGAACTCTTAAAAACAGAGACGTACTTTTGCGTGTCTACTAGATTTTGTATTTTGAACGCTCCATTTGGCATTAGGCATTTGAGTTAGCAGCCGAATTGGGTGAGTGATTATGGCTAGTTCAAAATGATCACACTGTAATGAGAGAGTCCTCCTGAGTTCAGACTTTTTTTTAACAAACTTCGTGCAAACTTTCGTCTAGACGTGGTTGACCTGCTTTGTTATTTTGGATCATCATCATCATCCAAGCCTATATACGTCCCACTGCGGGGCACAGGCCTCCTCCCAGAACAAGAGGGCTTGGGCCACCATAGTTTCCACGCGGACCCAGTGCGGATTGGGAACTTCACACACACCATTGAATTGCTGCGCAGGTTCATGCAGGTTTCCTCACGATGTTTTCCTTCACCGCAAAGCTCGTGGTAAATTTCAAATGTAATGTGTAGCCGTGGTGGCATAGTGGTTTGACCTATCGCCTCTCAAGCTGAGGGTCGTAGGTTCAAACCCCGGCTCGCACCTCTGAGTTTTTCGAAATTCATGTGCGGAATTAGGTACATTTATTTGGATATTATTTCAAAATTCTTAGATTTATTCATTCAATGAATAATTTGTACTTTATAAAGTACATTCGGCTGTTATTCTTAGTGTTAATGGTCCTTTATAAAGTACGCGAGGACTCAGGAGGATATAGTTTTGAGCACCAAAACCGCTAATCCATTTCTGCTACTGACCGTAGCGCGTCGTAAAAAATATCTAAGTAAAGAGTTTTACTTAGACAATCTTTAACTCTTTGTGATCCTGGTACTACATTGTTAAAGATACCACAATTTCGTAGCTATGTACCTACCTAGAATGATGATGGTAGAGATAATGTAACTTTTCACTGAAGAAATAACTTCTCACGTATATTTACGATAATGCTACTAATATTAATCATACATTAATGTATAATGAGCTTCAAATCCTAAAGCTACACCATTTTTTTCATATAGACCCACAGGCCTCCGTCGGCGCCTACCGCCCGCCGCGCCCTCTGTGGGGCTACCGATGAATACCAGGACGTGGTTAGATTCTTTATGTTATTGTCATCAATAGTTTTAAATCTGGAGATAATAGTAAACTATCTCGTTTTTCAGCCCCTTTAACAATTTATGATTAGTTTTGTCAAACAAAAGCTTGCTTTACAACAGTGATCGGCGATAAAGCGGTGGGGAATGTTCTTACTTGTGATTAAACGGATAGCCTAATGTTTAGAACTTCGTAAGTTTTATTTTTCAAAACGTCCGGGTTTGATTCCCGAGCTGTATACAAGTTTTTTTTTTAAATATATGAATGCAGTTTTTCTTGTTACTAAAATCAATGACATGCTTCCTAAGAACAGATCTTTGTATGTCTTATACTTTCAGACTTTCCCATACTGGCCGATCTAAATGAGCCACGCTGTATAGTGTCGTTAAGTTCTCTTAAATAGTCCAATCCTCTGCGCAACTTCCTTAATTTGTCCTTAAGAACCTTCTATAGGTAATGTATTAGAAAACTTTAAGAAAAGATGGATGAAATTTTCTATTCTATTCTATAAAGTGGTTCTTAAGTTATAACGTGACCAAGGAAAAGGGGGATTCATTTTTAGTATATAAATAACTTTGCACCAACAAATAATTATTTCCGTTTGACATCGACTCTTTACTAATCGATGATCCATTAAACAACATACCTAGTCCTACAAAACTACATATAACAGTAAATCTACCTTGTTGCCAGCAGTAGTCAACTAATTATATCCACTCAAATACACCTACCATTACGGTTATACACCAGAGACAACCTAGGTATATAATGTAAAGTACTAGCTGTTGTCCACGATTTCGTCTGCCTATATTAACTTCTCGGTTTTGCGGTATAAAAAAGAATTAAGTAAACCACGCACCATATAAATCTGCCTAAAAGTTCATTACTTTAATACTCAGTTTTGACGCATTTTTGAGATACATTTTTTACCTATGCGACGTCTTTACGTTACTCGGATTGTGTTAGAATCGCTTAACGGTATAGTGCCTATTCAATTATTGGAATTATACCTTGATAGTTTTTGTGGTACTAGTCGTGGCAATGAACTTTTAGGCAAAGTTAGGCGGCGGAAGGTATATATAGCTGTTAGTGAAATATTTTTTCAAAGTCGTTTCAAAGAGATGTCGCGGGCTACAGCTAGTTTTTTTACAAGATTTTTCAACAAGATTTTTTAGTTTATCCTTTTAATTCAGGGAAGCAAAACATTCAACGATTAAGTACATTTAAACATTCCTTAGCATTTACGAAATTTTCATATTCACAGTCATATACGCCTATGAATATGAAAATTTAAGTGTTATTAAGTCACAGGACGTTCTCGTAACAGTAATAGTTGAGGCTTTGCCGACGAATGACTTAAAAAGAATGAATTATTCGTCGCCTGCGCCGCCCTAATGGAGGTCAGCGGGTTCAGTAGACAATTACGCCGGAAGCCGCCCATAACCAACCGCACTTAATATAAATCATCCACTTAACACTTTTTTTTACCGCTGCGACAAAATCTAAATATACCAGGGATGCATAAAAAGTAAATGAAAGTTTATTTCAGTGATGGGGATGAGATAGTGTGCGCGGGCGCATGAGCTACGAGCCCGTCGCGCCGCGCGACGTCGCCCTTCAATCATAGCGTCGCGCATCCCGCTCGCACGCCATAAGCTAACCCGTAAACTGTCCTCCTCTAGCGGACCATGCGTGAACTTCTTAAAACAATAGCGACGATAACTGGCCGGATATAATTTAAAAATCGTATTTCAAATTATTAGAGCAGATGCAGACCTTTTTTATTTTTTACGGCTTTTAAATTCGGAATAATAAAACGGCCCCGATAAAGGCTCGATCCGAGATAGCGAGTATCTGCCTCGTGTTTTGCCCAATTTATCTTTTTTTCGTCGATATTGAAAAATGTGTCGTCGAATGCGTCACGGTCGGCCTGTTTATTTTTTTATTTCTGGCAGAACGACACAGAAATGCTTTTGGCCGTCGGCTGTTATCGCTGGGAACCGCAATAAAAAAGTTTTGCGGATTCTGTTTCGATGCGATATTTTTGCGCCGAAATTCCTGTTACATTATAATTAGGGTTCCGTAGGTTACCTCAATCGGCAAAAAACGGAACCTTTATAGGATAACTTTGCTGCCTGCGCGTCCGTCCGTCTGTCAAGGCCTTTTTTTCTTACGAAAGCATTTGTCTGTTGCACCATTTTTCTAAGGAATTTGGTATGAAGATAGGTAGTTCTGATAGCGCAACCAGAATCATTCTTAATTGTTTATGTCTGTCTGTCCATGTCCATAACCATCTAAAATAACGCTGTATACAATTTGCTTAGGAGAGAGGCTTTGCTAACACTGGATATTCATAGATACCTACAAATTTCCACGAAACCCTCAGTGCGTGAGTCCGATTCGCACATGACCGGTTTTGTTTTTTAAACGATCTCGCATCTGGATTAAGCACGTCCTGTTTGTTAAAATTAAATTTCATAAATATGTAATTCGTCTCACGCTGTACCTACTTACGTTTACGTATTGAATTGTTGCAAAATCTTGCCTGAGTAACTGCGTATTTTAAAATTGCTCAAGCGTTTTGAAATAATAAAGGCTTATTGTGGGGCACAATGCGGGCGCGGAGCGGTGTTTTTGTGCCCCAGTCAAACATTATCCCGGGCAACAATGCGTTGTAATAATTTGGAGCCGCTCCGTTTGTACTAAAATTCAATATTTTCCGGGCGGACGCACCGGGTCGGGCTCCAGTAGCTGCGAAATACAATTTTTCTTAAAAAATACATAACCTGTTCAGTTAAAAGTATGATGTACCTGATCGATTCTGCTTCCGATTCTGAAGAAAGTAAGATTCAAAGTTTTCAGTTATGTGTTATGTACCACCGTATCAACAATGACTAGATTTTTCTTATATAATAAATCAATCACACGACTTTTATATACTAGCACTTTTGTAAATGGTTATTTTGAATGAATGAATTATAATTAAATAATTCACTAAAAGATAATTTATTGAATCAGGCGTTACTTTGCGGAGGTCCATATCAATGAACTAAAATAATTTCCTTGCTCACCCGCAACCTTACGATAGCTAAGCTTATGCAAAATATGCGTGTTCATGCAGTTCCTCCACCTCCACACTGTAAGAACACACACAAATCACACAAACCCATCTATCACTACCACCACACTACACTGACGCGTTTCGAACTCAACCAGAGCTCATCTTCAGAGTGACACAACCATACACCATGCTACCAGTTGTGTTGAGGTGTTGTTGTTGTGTCTAACAACTGGTAGCATGGTTAGGTTAGGTTAGTTCACTAAAAGATGTTTACAATTTTTGGAATATAAATTATTCTACCTCTACAAAACATTATTACCTGAACGTCGGTGGTCGCACTTAAAATTCAGGCCATTTTAGAAATTGCCTAACTCTTCATCTGTTATTTAGTCAGAACATAAGCACTCAACATTTGAACTTTTCTTACAAGAGTAACATCAGTTTATTTATATTTATTTAATGCATAAAACGCATCGGATAGTATATGTAAGTAACTAATACCTGCAGTATCATAAAATTTAGAAACACCAAAAATTAAACCATGCCTGCCTACCCACCTATATCACTTCATATCTTCAGCAACATTTCGTTCCCGCTCCCGCTCTTGAACCCGCTTGTCGCGCCCGCCGGCAGCGGGCCGCCGCGGACGTCGCGTCGCGTTAGCCGCGCGAGCGCACGCGACGCGATCTCTTATTATACGTTATTAAGCCCCGTGTTTTGTTACCTATTTTAATATGATACGCCACATACTATAATATTATCCAGCTTTTTTAGGTTGGTTAAACTCTCCATTTCAAACGAGTCTTCCTGGACGTATCAGATGCTCTTTCTATTAACATCTTACTGTTTGATATTAAAGCTTTGCGGGCAAGAGTGTTCGGTTTTTGGAAATAACATCTCACTATGCCTTATGTAGCGAAAGTTTTGTTTGTCTGTATGTGGCCTAAAGATCCAGAATTAGTGCACATAATTCAAATCAATACGGTTTAGCAGTTGAATTTCGTAAACTAACTCACAACCAAAGCCAAAGCGTCCAGGTAAATAAAACACGAATCTCTAACTGCCACTATGCTGCTCTACTGGTCACTTACTTTTTATTTTATTTTATTGGTGGAAAATCCAAACTAACCTCAAATGGCCCGTAGCACTTTGCCTTTCATGATTTTATCTATCATCATTTAACTAAGCGACATTCCTAAATGTTTTATGATAATAATCAATAGCAGTTTAATATTGAAAAATACAATATAGTTAATATATATTTTTGTGCGTCATATTCACGTCACTTTAAATAAATAAGCTATCCTGACTTTTCCGATATTATTCCTAACGCGAAGCGGTAAAATATAAATACATAAATAGGGAACGAAACGTTTCAGAGTGTGATAATGATGTAAATAAAAATAAAGATAAGCCTGGCTTTTTAACACTTACATAGGTTCTTTAAAAGGAGTCATTAAACGGGTACTTCTATAAATTGTATCTTTCCCCTAGACCAGGGTTTCTCAAACTTATGGCTCCACGTACCCCTGTTATAGTTTCTAGACGACAGCGAACCCCTACCCCAACTCCCCCCCCCCCCCAAAGATAGTAAAAAAATGGGCTGTTGGAGAAACTAAGTTTATTTATATTTCAATTGTCATCATAATATAATGTATATTATTTATTTACAATAAAGTAACAAGTATAGGTAAGAATCATCTTGCCAACGAAAATACAAACTGAAACAAACAACAACAAAAATAAGTAACAAATTTGGAGTTGAAATAAAAAATACAAAAAGACTCCAAAAACCAATCTTAATCATCTTGCCAGTCTTGCAGTCACCATCAAGTAAACCTTGTCGCGAACCCCCTACCGTCGAATAGCGAACCCCTAGGGGTTCGCGTACCCCACTTTGAGAAACCCTGCCCTAGACCATATAGGGACTCGTAAGTGAGTGCAACTGATGAAATAACGTGCCTAGAATTGCTACAACCTAATGCATATAAAGATATTCAACTCAATGATCTTGAATCGATGTAATTCTTATATGCACCCGATGCTGTCCTAGATCTAGATTTTAAAAATTCCACTGTCTAGACAGTCTGGATTTATATTCTAGTATTTGTAATACAATGACTGAAGGCTAAAACAGTATGACGTGGTCACATTTAGTGCACCTAGATGTCCTGAAGCTAGCTTGACAACAGCTTAGAAGTTGATCGCGTCGTATATGTGTGCTGTCCGTGAGATATCATAGAGGTTTCAGGTAGTAATGCTTGTGAATTACTGACTCTACACCCAGTATCATGTGATAAGTAGTATTTCCCAAAATCTTGTCAATTTTAGTAATATGTCAACTATCTACGATGTCATAAGGAGGACGGCAATCAGTAAGCAACATTCAGTCTGTACCTACTGAAGTATGTCTCATGTGTGTGTAGAATAGTCCCAATTAGGAAAATAAGTCTCAATTTATTTTTAGATACACAATTATAGGTAGTCATTCACGATGACGCGTGCCGTGGTTCTTATTACAATGTCATCATCATCATCATCATCCCAGCCTATACACGTCCCACTGCTGGGCACAGGCCTCCTCTCAGAACAAGAGGGCTCGGGCCATAGTTCCCACGCGGGCCCAGTGCGGATTGGGAACTTCGCACGCACCATTGAATCGCTTCGCAGGTTTGTGCAGGTTTCCTCGCGATGTTTTTCCTTCACCGCAAAGCTCGTGGTAAATTTCAAATGTAAAAACTCAGAGGTGCGAGCCGGGGTTCGAGCCCACGACCCTCTGCTTGAGAGGCGATAGGTCAAACCACTAGGCCACCACGGCTTCAATGTCATTTACATTACAATGTCATTTATGGCTTACTTTGACAAAATCACGCGTCTTCGTGGATGGCACTAGGTATAAGGTACAAAAATGAATCAATACCTTACTGATACGCAAATTGATGATACTACCACTAAGAAAGAAAGAAAAAGAAAGATAAAACATTTATTCGTGATAATTACAAAAAAAACAGAAGAAAACTAAAAAATACGTATCACGGTCACGAAACTACCACCACACCACCACTGACTACTATTATTGTCTCAGCTTTTTACTAACTGTACAATAGATGTAATAACCAGTCCTGGCGCTTTTCTACTTCAATAGTACCTACGTCGCCTTTGTGACCAAACCAACCTATCGATAAAGTTATAGTTTTCTATTTTATTACGATAACTGTATGGCATATCCATAGTAGGGCAGAAGTACCGCAGTCATAATAAATAAATAAATAAATAAATAAATAAATAAATAAATAAATATCACGGGACAATTCACACCAATTGACCTAGTCCCAAAGTAAGCTTAGCAAAGCTTGTGTTATGGGTACTAAGCAACGGATAAATATAATTATATAGATAGATACATACTTAAATACATATTAAACACCCAAGACCCGAGAACAAACATTCGTATTTTTCATACAAATATCTGCCCCGACACGGGAATCGAACCCGGGACCTCAAGCTTTGTAGTCAGGTTCTCTAACCACTAGGCCATCTGGTCGTCTATAATAGAAAGATATAGTATTAAAATAATATGTTTAGTGAGTTTTCAAAAGTTTATACTGAAACGTGTGTTTTTCTGTAATTTTTTTTTATTTGTGTTAATTTTGCTGTAGGTATATGTGTGTCTTCTGTGTAAGTGAATAAATGTCTTCTTTCTTTCTTTCAAACGTAACGCCTATTATTTACTGAAAATTATGAAATTAATTAGTTTTTAGAATATGTTAGAATAATTTAACAAAATGACATGTAATAATGATATTACCAATAAAGGAGTATGAGTATGAGTATAAAGTTTATAATGATTTATTACTATAAATTTATTTCAAACGTATATTTAAACAATAAATGGCCATAAATAGTACAGTGGCCACAAACGGTACTTCTGATCTTATATTTTAACATGTGACACGGCATAAAACCAGGTTAGGTGGTTTATATGCTCGCTGTTTCTGCCCATCTGTATTTCTCGTCGACTATAAGCTATACCTATGATATTTACCACCAATCAATTATTGATTTACCATTATACCTATTCATATTCATTTATTTATTCCATATCACATTTATACATAGCAGTTGTTACAATTCGGTATATAGTCATATGTGACGCCCTCTCCCTCAACCTCCTCTTCTCAAGCTGCTACATTCTTGACAGTGGTTGTAATTTTCGGTAGAGAATCAGCAGTGAACCTTCATGACGACTTGCTTGGGGAAATAGTGTGGTGGTTCCCCCTTGCCTTCCACGGCGCAGAGCTTGGGTCAGGAGTTCGTAGTTGGCAATAGAGAGCGCTCCTGCCCACTTTCATATCAGGTCCCTTAGTCACATTTTACGACACCCACGGGAAGAGATGAGTCCGTTCTATTTTAAAGTAATATATTCTATAGTATTGTACGAAAAATTTACGGTTAATTAGAAATTAATCTTTTTTTTATCTGAGACAGGCGGCGGGAAGCGACTTTGTTTAATTGAAGATCTGTTTTTTTTTAAAGTTAAATGCCTCGTTTATTTTCATGCCGGGTTTTTCCCAACAGATTTTTCCGAACCGGTAGTAGATTTTCTGGCATTCGTAAGTGCTTGTTATAGCCTAAGTTTAATGAATATATTTTAACTTCAACTTCTTTTAAATACCATATTTTAAAATGTAGATAAAGATTGTGTCAGGTACCTACCTAAATATTTTTCTTAGCAATGACATTACTCTAAAACTCTAACTCCGGGTAACCCACGTCGTTAATCGTGTTTAGCCCGACATGTTTCGGGTTAATTCGTAGCCCTTCGTCTCGGAGCACACGCCACGGCGGCTGCGAAACGCGCGTACTCGTAGTTTCACGTTCAAATCTAACTCCAGCTCTAAAACACGACGACTCCAGTACCACTACCATGAGTTTACAGTGACCGTACTCGATAGCGGCGATGTAAACTATTTGTAGAGGCGCTGTACAATTCTCCATGCGAAGAGCCAAATTCGAACTTCTTCGTCGGTCTTGCCGTCCCGCTGACGCTAATAATAATAATTAAATAATACGAGAGTGAGGGGGACGGTACTATACGAGCTTCGATTTTCGAATTTCGTAGTATTAGCCCCCCAGGTCACCTGCGCAGTGCCACCTACGACAGGTTACACTCGCTATGCGCATAATGTTCGGTAATTGAATAAAGATCCTCCCACCGCCTTGCATTATTCATAGATAAATTGTAATGTAACGGGTTGCATTGATATTGGTCGCCGCTCGATCCGGGTCAAGCAGGATCTAGCTTTGCTAAAACCAAAAAGCGTAAATGTTACCAGGTTTAGGTAACTTTTTGCAGAATTAGGGGCTGTTTCGCCATCCATTCGTTAGTGTTAACTGACTGTTAAATGTGATGCCGTCTCCGTTTATTCGAACAAAACAAATAGAGACGGCATCACATTTAACCGTCAGTTAACACAAATCAATGGATGGTGAAACAGCCCCTAAGTCTTTCTAGCTTAGTCAAAACTGGATGTCATTTATTATGGAGTGTCCATAATTAAGTTTGTGATTTAATTTCAACAAGGTATGAACATCCTGCATCTTATCACATTAATTTAGCAATTGAGTTACCTAATACGTTATACTTATTGTCAATTTTATATCACGTTTAAAATGTCACCTCGCACAGGTACTAATAGAGATACCTACCATGACTGACAGACACCGCTCATCCTAAACTTAGAGCTAAAGACTTAAGACATGGCATAGGTAAATCACAAATCTCTTAAAGGTCATCTAAAGCGCTTACTTACATCTAGTGCGCAATTTTGACGATAGCTGAGCTTCAGTTTTCGACTTAGCGGCATCGGCAACTGTGACTCAAAAGTAGGCTTTAAGACTATGTGTGATAACGAAGTATCAATTTCTAGCAACTTCCTTTGCCAATAGAAAAATTACGATGCTTTTGCAACTCGTAGACATACAAGTCAAGTATATAATGATAATTTGGTGACACTTCTTTTCACAGTAAATATATTGACATGTTTATTGTTTTAAAGTTCTCTATTTTACTTCGTCTTCTTTCCTTCTCAATGTTTTACGATATTAATTGTATTTGTGCAACATTTCCTGTTGATCGTGTCTTGGGCAATAGACCGGGCTCGCGCCTGCGCCGTGAACCCCGCACGTTATAGCGCCGCGGCTGCGCAGAATCGATGCATTCTAATGGCCGCATTGCGCAGCCTGCCATATATACAATTGAATTATAATCTTTATTGACTGTGCCGTAACTAGTTGTGAGAGGAAATCTAGAAATCTCGTAAACGGTGTTGCCAGGTCTCCCGTTTTTACAGTAGATTTACTGTTTTTGTTGCCTAATTACAATTACATCAAAAAAAAAGAGATGTTTACATTTTCAATTAATATTTTAATGTTATTCAAAGTTTCAGTTTCATCAACATATCAGCCTACGTCTACTATTGAAATAAACCCCATATGCAAAAAGGGGTGAAATTTGACGTGTCTGTGGCATCTTAGCTCCCAAACGGATTGGCCGATTTTGATGTAGTTTTTTAAATCGAAAGCTAATTTCGTCGAGACGATTCTTATAGATATTTATGATATATGAATTTTGAAATTACAGTGGTGGGTGTTTTTCAAATTGCAAAATTGGACCTGGCAACAGTGTTGCTAAAGGTAAAAAATAAAAATAAATAAATAAATAAATATCACGGGACAATTCACACCAATTGACCTAGTCCAAAGTAAGCTTAGCAAAGCTTGTGTTATGGGTACTAAGCAACGGATAAATATAATTATATAGATAGATACATACTTAAATACATATTAAACACCCAAGACCCGAGAACAAACATTCGTATTTTTCATACAAATATCTGCCCCGACACGGGAATCGAACCCGGGACCTCAAGCTTCGTAGTCAGGTTCTCTAACCACTAGGCCATCTGGTCGTCAAAAGGTGCAGGGTATAACTGATGGTTTGGATGGCATGATGTTACAGAAATACATAATACTAGCTTTTGCCCGCGACTTCGTCCGCGTGGAATAGTAACTTTGGGAAGTATTTTATTTATTTAGGATACCTATTTTGCCAATAGACACATAGAAACTTCTACGTTTTACTGAAAATAATCTACTTAAAAACATTGCTATAAATATAAACTTTTCAAAGGGAGTACTTAATTCTTCATCGTGGACTCTTGACACCTTACGTCCTTTATTGTAAGTTAGGAGGAAAGGATTATAATTAAGACGGCATTTTTACTAAGCATAGCTATACATATTTCCGATAAATATACTCATAGTATTTGTTTGGAATTCCTTAAGAAATTTCATCCCCATATTTTCAAGTAATAAATAGGTCAAAATTTGAAAGCGCCGGAAAAAATGCTTTTTAGGGTTCCGTAGCTCAAAAGGAAAAAATGGAACCCTTATAGGATCACTTTGCTGTCCGTCCGTCCGTCTGTCGGTCAAGACCCTTTATCTCTTAAACGCGCGGAGTATCGGTATCGAGTTGAAATTGAAACCCTAAACTCAGGTCAATAGTCGCGAAAGCTGTGAAAAAATCAAACTTCTAGGTAAGTCAAGGCAATCAAAAGCTACAGTCATTAAAAAGGTGTTTCCATGTAAATCGCCTTAACAGAAAAAGTAATAGGGTACTACCGGCTATCCTGGAAACTCGGAATTTTGCATAAAGAGCTCTTATAGGAGCACAATAAAAAATAAAAATCTGAAAATTATAATTTTTCATGTCTGACTGTTGCTAACACTGCATCATCCCCTCTGCTAACATCACCTCACAGGTAAAATTTTCAAAAACGTGCCGTGCGTGCGTGCCGTTTCACGTGCCGAAATGCCAAGTTTCATAAAGAACCATCGATTTATCTTCGACAATGACGATCTTCCATATAAACTTTCATCCCCTATTTCACCCCCTCAAAGGAAGAGTTTAAAAAACGCGCGAAAAAATATCTATTTACTTCTTATCACGTGCCGAAATGGCAAGTTTAATAAAGATTCATCGACTTGTCTTCGATAATGACGACCTTCCATATAAACTTTCATCCCCTATTTCACCTAACAGATCGAATTTTAACAAAAGCTCAAACAAATTTTAGATTTATTTCTTATTAAGTGCCTAAATGCAAAGTTTCATGGTTTTATCTTCTACAGCGAGGAACTTCCACCTTATAAACTTTCACCCCCTATTTCAACCCCTTAAAGCCTTTATTTCGCGATAAAAGATAGCCTATGTTCTTTCCCAAGGTCTATTCTATCTCTGTACCAAATTTCATCAAAATCGGTTCAGCGGTTTAGGCGTGAAAGCGTAACAGACAGACAGACAGACAGACAGACAGAGTTACTTTCGCATTTATAATATTAAGTATGGATTAAGTGCCTAAATGCAAAGTTTCATGGTTTTATCTTCTACAGCGAGGAACTTCCACCTTATAAACTTTCACCCCCTATTTCAACCCCTTAAAGCCTTTATTTCGCGATAAAAGATAGCCTATGTTCTTTCCCAAGGTCTATTCTATCTCTGTACCAAATTTCATCAAAATCGGTTCAGCGGTTTAGGCGTGAAAGCGTAACAGACAGACAGACAGACAGACAGACAGAGTTACTTTCGCATTTATAATATTAAGTATGGATGTAAGTTATATTAAGCCTTCGATGCTTAAAGCCTGCTTTACCACTCAGTTAAGTTCCTGCTAGTTTATGTGGCATATAGATGTGTGTGATACCAGACACAGTTATACGAAAGTGGGATAAGGGTTTGTCTTAGGCTTATAAAACCACTTCCTTTTAATGTCCATTTTCTCTTATAGCAAATTTTTAACCTCCACGCAAAAAGAGGGGGGGGATCTGTGTCTGTGTATCTGTCCGTGGCACTGTAGCTGTTAAACGGATGGACCGATTTGAATGCGGTTTCTTTTTGTTTAAAATCACGTTTTCTAGCGATGGTTCTTAGGTATGTTACATCAAAATCGGTTGAGCCGTTTTTGAGACATTGAACTTTGAAGTGACAATGGGGTTTTCCAATTTTTTGTTGGTTAGGTTATTCGAAAATGTACATGTTTGTGACAAGACACGACCGTTAGTTGCGAAAGTGAATAAGAATGTTGTTTAAATTAAAACGCCTTTATTTACCACAAGAGAATTCTTAACCAGGTGGATGGTATGCTCGATCTAAGAAAGTACACTTTTTCACCCGACTACCCGAAGAAGGGTTATATGTTTTCGAGCGTATGTATAAATATGTAATATGTTAAAAATAAGTGGTGGGTTGGATTATTTTTGCTATACTAGGTAAATTTATTTATGGGTAAGCCTGATGCTGGGCTCCAGCTTCCATCATAGGAATGATGCATGTACCTACAATGAATACGTAGGTCAATTTGCGCAAATAGTGGTCTCAATATTTACGAACACTTCGGAATTAAAAATTACAATATAATGTATTGTATTAAAACGTGATTCTTGATAGTAAAAATCATCTAGTGCCAGCAGGCGCCGGCGCCGGCGTCTCGCTCGCAGCATACTGATGCGACTTGATATGATACGCATGTCTCGTATGCGTTATGAAACTTGTAATAATTTGATATGTGTCAGGACTACTATGTAAGCGACATGGTTTCGAAAGGATTTATAGAATTAACGGCTTAAATTATTAGAACTTAAATGACATTTACTTGGTTTGGGTTCTGTATTGATCGGAACCCTAGCAAGGAATCTGTATCTGTGGTAAGCCACAGCCAAAAAAAAACTGAATCATTATAGGATCGCCTGTTGTTCATCCATTCGTACAGTCGCCATCAGAAGTTCGGAGCAGCCAAGGTGATCAAAAAATATCGGAGCATGAACTCTAATGCCTTGAGAATAGAGTACATGCTCCGATATTTTTGACTACCTTGGCCGCTCTGAAATATCTGATGGCGACTGTACAGTTGTGAGCAAAAATTTTGATCAAAACTATCTGAGCACGCTTCTACGCCGTTAACAATAGAGTCGTGTTCAGATATTTTTGATCAAATGTTTGCTCACAAGTTTATGAACTCGGCTGTACGTCCGTCTGTTAAGACTTTTTTTCTTGGGAATTCTGATATTATCAAATACTCAGGTCTTGGAGAAATGGAAAAAAATAAACTTCTAAGTCAACGCATGTCAAAAAATAGAGTCGTCGAATAAGTGAGTCCATGCAAATTGCCGGGAAATCAAAATCTATTGGATACATCCGGTTGTCCTAGAACCTTGAAATTTAGTATGAAGGTATCTGTATAGCGCATCCAATAATAAAAATCTGAGAATGTTAATTTTGTACGTCGATGTCAGTGACCAATCTGAAATGACCTCGCACTGCACACTCGTTGCTTAGCCCAACTCGCGCTTGGCCGGATTATTTACAAGCTCTTACATAGCGTGTCCTGTTTGTTGTTGGGTGTTGATTTTGACTCACTTCCAATGGTCTGATTGACAATGCAAGTACAGTAAACAAAAAGTATAGTCAGCAAAAAGTATACCTATTACAATTTTCCATTTCTTCCGTGGATGTCGTAAGAGGCGACTGAGGATAAAGGTTAAGGTATACCGTAGGCGACAGGCTAGCAACCTGTCACTATTGTAACGTTTGTTGTTTTTGTGCAGGTTGTGCAAGGTCCGCCCGGATTGCTACCACCATCTTGCTCGCTAATCCTGCCGTGAAGCAGCAGTGCTTGCATTGTTGTGTTTCGGCGTGGAGAGTAAGACAGCCGGTGAAATTACTGGCACGTGAGGTATCCCATCTTAGGCCTCTAGGTTGGCAACGCGTCTGCAATACCCCTGGTGTTGCAGATGTTATGGGCGGTGGTGATCTCTTACCATCAGGAGACCCACTTGCTCGTTTGCCATCCAGTCGTATAAAAAAAAAAAAAAAAACAAAACCTAAAATTGCTAAAAGTGGCTCCGAAGCGGTAACGTTTCGTGTGCTCTGCCTACCCCATTTGGGAATACAGGCGTGATGTTTGTGTTTGTGTGTGTGTGTGTGTGTGTGTGTGTGTGTGTGTGTATATTAAAATTTTAATTTATAACAGAGACTTATTTTTAGATACCTACCTTTATGGATGTATCATGCGATCTAGCATAAACAATTCCGTTCATTGTATCTGTTGCAATAGCCATGAAAATGCCCTCGTTAATGGGCTTAATAGTGCAGTGAAGTGATTGATTGGCTGGCAGCTTGCTGGCAGGCTATGCTCGCCCGGTATCGGAAATTAGCGGTTAATAACTATCATGGCGGGCTCGATCGAGAAACAATCAACGGACAGACAGATGTCACGCAAATTGAGTTTAAGGCTGCATTTCCACCAGAGATTAAACTGAATAAAGATTATTTGACTTTGACTTTTTTGACTTTGAGATGTGCGAGAATGTGTTTTTCGTGAATCAATAGAAACGCGCTTCATTTAAGTGCCTATACTTGCACAGCACCGCTCTGGTGGAAACTGCTGAGCGGAGCGAGGCGAGGTAAAGAAGCGTTTCTATTGGTTCATGAGAAACACATTCCTCGCCACACATCCTCTGGTGGAAACGTAGCCTAAGGAACGGTTTTATTGCTATACTACCTGGTACCCACGGCTTTGCTCGCGTAAACTATTATTCCTAGCAGTCAAATGGATAGGGGTGTTAGTAAATAGGTATTAGAATTCCCAAAACCGTAGAAATACCCGTGCAAAATTTGATATCTCTTTACTGTAGAAAGAAATAAATAAATAAATTTATTCAGAACACAACAATAGACAACACTACACAAGAAACAACAATATTATTAAGTAGGATATTATAGATAAGTAGGTAACTTTAGCGATTATGATTGTTGGGATTCCACATAGATTCCGTGAAAATCGGAATAAAAAATACGTGTATCCTGTGTTATTCCGGAGAGGTACAGTTACCTGCATAACAAAATTTCATCCATATACATTTTTATTGGCGTCAAAGAGTAACACACACGCATACACTTGTTAACTTTCGCATTTATATTATAAGTAAGAATAAGTAGGATCTATCTAAGTATATCCATTATAATGTTCTTTGTGAAACATGGAAAGCTAAGAACAAGCGGTGAATTGTAAATACGACGCGACGCGATACGAGTACAACTCAAATTCGAACAGAGTTACGTCAAATGAAGTACTCACTGCATATGGGACTGACACCATTATTATTATTACTATCAGCAGTAAACACGGTTACTAATAATTAATACCTAATTAATTGCATCAGGGGAAGTAGCGACTGTGCGGAGGTTCGTATCAATGAACTAATTACCTACTTTGCTCACCCGCGACTAAGTAGTTATGTAGTTGCGGGTGAGCAAAGTAATTGTTTTTGTTAATTAATATTTACACCTAAAGTGTCCGAAACATCAGCGTATCCACAATTTTAATATAATCAATAAGTAACTTACCTACACCATGATCATGGATAGGCGTACAAAACTAAACTTACTATCACCGTTTTATAACTCGAAGTGAAAATAAAATTTAATTATTGTTGTTTGAACAGGATCAGCTTATAAATTATTCTTGTTGCTAACTGTTAATTAATAACCATAATCAGAATCAATAAAAGCATCAGTCACCCCGGGGCTGTTGTAAACTACCAATTATCTTCTAAAACTGTTTACTATCCCAGGCCCATCTTTACGCGCCTACTAAAACTCGTGTTGGACTGTGGAACCCGTTATTTTATATTACAGAGCCCTTCCGAGATTTGAGAACATTTATCGCAATGAGTGAGAGATATTTTAAATTAAGTGACGTTTTATTCGGAAAAGTCATTACCGAAAGTTCATCGATTACATTTTAATCTATCTTCTATTTATCTCGCTTCATTTTGTTGGCTTGTCTTGAATCGTCCTTAGAACACTTTTTTTTGTAAATAAAATAAAAAATAAAATTAATATAAATAATAAGAGCGCTTATTTTTTCACCTATATTCACATATTACTTATTATTCCTAGATATGTGAAACGGTCTGTGTCAGGGCTTTATTCTTGTGCTCCATTCTTTATCTTTTTGCTCAGTTTTTTTCATAAAAAACGCTTCAAAAGCCCTTCTTTAATGGTGTGTTGTATCATGTGTTGTGACGCGCGACCGCCCCCTTTCGCCTCCTCGTTATAATCCGCATCGTGTCCGCCCATCATATTATTAATATTATTTATAACTGTTGTTTGTTATTAGAAAAGCATTAGTTTGTAAGTTTTAAAATGTTTTTATAAGGGATTATTAAACACAGGTGAAGCGTTTACGGTTTCACACAAGGCTCTGTTCTAGGTACCGCGTTTATTCTTTTACATTGAAATATAATTAAACAAGTAATTAAAATCTACACAATAATTATTAATTTCCTAGATTTTATCGCTTATTTGATAATATTTACAGATATTAATGAAATATTGTAATTTGTTTGATTTTATGAGATTCTTAATTAAGTGTAATATGTAGCTAGTAAGATAATTTATCTTTACGAGAATGTAGCTTCATAATTTTATTGGTGTCTTAGGCCTATTTATTAAGAAGTCCTAATATTTACTTTAGATATTTAAACAATAAAATTTAAACTGGTTTGAATCTAATTCATTGTGATAAGATAAATAAATCAAATATAGATAAATTAACTAGACCAGGATTAAATGAATGAGATGAAATGTCATCAAATGAATACGTAGCTCGTAAAATAGGTGAAATACGAGTAGAAGCGTTGTCTTATCTCTGTTTAGAAGAACATTCAATTGACACTTCACCGTTTTACGTTACGACTTTCGATACGTCGTGTTTTACAGAGACAAAAAATGTTTTATTGGTCTAACTTTTTACGAGATTGGTCGTTTGGTTTCTAATTTATACATTTTATTTATTTAACAGTCTTATATTCATCGATAAGCCTAAAAATAGTATATTCTTATATATCGTACGTGCGTATTCGAAAGTTCAATAACACTTTCGTGTTTGAGCAACATAAATGTATGCGTCAAATTTCAGATTAAGCAGTCTAAATTTGGTGTCACAGACGGGCAGATAACCAGAACTGGTGTGTCGACCAATGATCCTTTAAGCGGATAATTATACAGAACCCTGAAAAACAGGTGTAGTCTTGTTTGTTTTTGATCTAGATCAGTGATACACCTACGGCTTGTTCGGTTTTGACGCGTTCGTGTTACCATTACTGTTCGAATCTGCTGCAACAAAACATTACGTGGCTCCAACCTTATTGCGCCCGATTCGACTGTTAAATGTCAAATAAGGTAAAAGCAAAAACAAGCGCGTGCGTGGGCGCATAGTTTATGCGCGGTGACCACGCCGCCGGCCGCTCGGAGACTTTTATTGAACTGTCCCCGGTTTTGTGTGCCGTGAGGATTTTTTTATGGCTTTATAAAATTTGTGGGACTGATAAAAATAGAAGTTGGCTTGTCTAGCGGATTGTTGGGAATGTTACAAATAGAGTGATTTAATTTACGGTTTTGAGCTTGTGCCGTCGGCCGGGGCTGTGCTGTGAAACGTATTTAGATTTTATTTGCTTAAATTCGTTCATTTTCATAGTTTTTTTTATAAAAATCGTCAAAAAACGTTAAGATTGTTTGTTATATTCACTTGTACCTAAGTTATAATTAATAGTCTTTGATGTTTGAAGCCGGAGTACAACTGACATTAAGCCATTAGGTGGAAAAGGAATTAATTGGCCGACTAATAAGTACCTGTCAAAACTAAGAATGAAGCCTATGCTAACCATTGTCTGTTCCTAATATTAAAATTAGCCACCTGGTCAATATTTACAAAATAAAACCTGTCTTGCCAAAATGTAATAATAATAATCTTTATTTTAAGTAATTTAGGACTTATTTTGTTAGTAGACTAGACAGGCTTATTTCTAGAGTTAGTAACAGAATAAAATAAATGAAAATACAATTCAATTTTCGCAGAAGTTGTTCAACAGCGAATTTTTTGCAATTTGTAAAATTGATACAACCAGAGAATTTATTGTGACCGTATCTCGTATTAAAATTGCAATTTCAAGAATGCAGTATAGCCTCGTAAGTCCCGAGTGGTATTAAAGTAGGAATAAAAATCGCAATGGTTTAAAAGATACTTATTGAATTTTTTTTTATGAAAATTTAACTATATTTTTATGAAGCTTTAAGCAGGTATAATGAACTGACTGTACCGGCCTATTCATCCAATTAAACACCTACGAGATATCGTAAAGCTCGGACAGACGTGCTGTAACCCGATCCGCCACGATTCCTCGTAGCAGGGGCATATGACTGCGGAGGAGGTAATACGATACGTAGGCCGAGCCATACAAATGTCCTGGCGGAAAGGAATGCCGTCTTGAATAGAGTTGGGCCTATGTTTTAGAACGGGTGAAGCGTGCTAGGCATTTTTGCGCTTAAACTTCAACTGTGCCTAAAGAAGTGTTTAGTGATTCGGTTGATGGGTAAAGTAAGGTTAGGTTAGTCAATTCCGCACTTATTTATGGCAATTTAAAACTTGTGTAAGCAGAGATAGAGTGAGAAAAAGATTCTAGTAAAAAAGAAATGATAGCTCTACTTTCTTTGTGGGTAACTGTCGCATTTTTGGCGTGAAATGATCGACTGTTGAAGTTGAAAGACAGAAAAAAGTGCTCGTTTGCTAATATTATGGCATGAAGGTTCATTTTCTATGCTGGTATTTACCTATACCTACGGACGTGGTTGAGATACTTCTTATTTATAGTTGTTTGTGAAGTAGGTGTAGAAAAATTACAAAAATCATCTTTCCAAATTATTTATTGTAAATTATATATATATTTACCTACTTAGAGTTTCTTCAGTCAAATAAATACACGGTATCTTTTAAATTAAATATTAATAAAATTGTACAACAACTAAGCTATTTACATTATATCACAAATAATAGTTGAAAAGGCCCTAGTCTAGATAGTATCACCTTCTACTTACAGTCAGATCCAAATGGAATATTCGAGAACCACAACTCCATATACAACTGTCACTCGTATACGCACTGTCTTATTACAAACACTCGTCTTAGAAAAGTCATCTAAATCTACTGAAAATGACTCGATGTAATGCTAGCGGTGAACCACTACGCGCACTCACTCCGCGTTATACTAGGCGTGTGTACCGTATCGTCCCGAGCTCAATCCTTCACCTAGCTTAGAGCTTCTCAAAGGCGCGCGAGTTAGTCAGCATCTCCCTCGTGAGCCGCCACACTTGCTTGGCGGCATTCTCCAGAGCCGTCGGCGACTTGCCTTTGAACAAGTCCACGTGCGGCAGGAAGTAGTGTGGGCAGCGGCGGCACTGCAGCGAGGATATCAGCTGCAGGAAGATGCCGTTGATGCGGTCTCCGATGGCTGCTTCATCCCACTCGTGCTCGCGCGGGTGCTTCTCACACTCGTACAACAGCAGCGTCTTCATGTGATAGCAGGTCACCGGGTTCCCCGGTAAGTCCAAGTGCCGGTCGCGGATCGTCTTCAACGTGCTCAGACACTTCCGCCGGCACCCGCCTTGCAGAAGCCGGTTCTCCGCTTCGAGGAAATTCAGAACCCACGCGTCGCCCTCCATCGCGGAGTTCTTCCCTTGCAAGGCTATACATTCCTTTGACAGAAGGTCGAAGCCTTCCGTTTTGACTTCGGCGACTATGTTGGGATGCGGCCACGGGATGGCCGGCAGCGGCCAGTGCGCGGCGGAGCGCGGCCACAGTCCCGCGCATTTGAACGCCGGCGTTATTTGCACTACGTATCGTTCGCGGATCCGCAGTTTGACCTCGGTGGTTTCCGCTATCATTTTGACGCAGTCCCGATAAGAACACTTGTCGCAGGCCTGCGCCACTAGCGTCTGGAAGCGCGAGCGGATCTTCCGCGCGGAGAGGTAGCCCGACGCAGTTATGAACTCTACCCAAAGGGACATAGAGCGTTTGCGGCCGTCGCTGAGCTTCAGCACGGCGCAGCCTGGCAACGAGCCGTCGTCGACAAAATTGAGGACACCCATCTGGTTTAAGTATATGACTATCTCGAACTCGTGTGGGGACACCACTTCTAAGCCATCAAAACGTCCATTGTAGTCCGTGAGCGAGGAGATAAACCTCGGCTCCTGAAGCTCGACTTCTTTCAGCACGTCCTGCACGATCCGGCAGACCTCGTGTATGGTCTTCGCGATCTGCGCCTTGCGGCTGGCGACGCGCTCGTTGTAGTACTTGTTCATCTGGTAGACGAGCTTGGATTGCGCCGCCATCATCTCGGGGGGCACGAGCATGGTGGCGCGCTACGCGGGCATGACTCGCGGACGCACGCGCGCGGCCCGCAGCTCCGGTCGACTGAGCGCGCGGCGGCGGGCCGGCCGCACGCCTTCCCAACCACGGCCTGCGAATGAGGAGGGCGTTTACTTTCCCACTCACACTTGCACAGTCGCTCCGTTTGCAAGAGTGGGACGGGCGTCGTTGGGCCGGCCTGTTTGCGGCCGGGTATTGATCGCGCCGCCCCCGGTAGGTATCGGTTCGGGCGCGGCCCGTTAATTCGGTAGCCCGTAACAAGCCCGGGTACTGATGACGGCATTTTTATCTATCAGCTTAATAGGCATCTTGTTTGTGATTAGATATTGTAAATTTTGGTGTCGCTTGATGGTTTATTAATTATAATTATTCGTTGTTAATCTCGGTGCGTCTCGTTGTTTATGCGTTGGTTAGGTACCTAATCAAAATATACATGTGCCACGCATTATTACAAGCGTTAAGCTTTTAATTGCGGATTAATATACTTTATCAATTCTGTATTTCCATTTTTTTTATTCGGTATTATAATGAGATCTTTGATACCTAAACCCACAAGTCTAAATACCCATTGCCAAAAAATTAGAAGATGGGGATCACCCACCCTACTAATAGTAGGTAGACTAATAGTACCCTCTACCTACAAATAATTAGGTAAATTAAAGTATTCAGGATTATTAGGTATGGATAACGTAACACGAAACCTCACGTTTACTATATTTTTCATTAATTTTCACTCAAATGTGTTGGTAGAGCCTTTTGACGCACAGCACAAGTCTATCAAACTGACATTATACCTAAATAAGTAGGTAGGTAGGTAATATCTACAAAAAAGTCAATAAGACTAAAACCCTTTTTAGATCAAGAAACAAAATTTATACCTAATCTGCAATATTTATGCTCTCTACATTTCTACCTACACTGTATCTACCTTTTTATAATTTTTTAGTTTAGTTAATTTTTGGCATACCTACGGGCATTTCTCATTTATGTGCACACCTTCAGTTCCATGGCTGTCACTACTATGGATGTAACTGCTCTTTGTCGTAGGTATGTACTTCAAAAAAAGTTAATCTTAACATTACCATTATTAACACATCATAACATTACCACTTTTTCAAGATACCTATTAGAAAGTGTAAACGTAAACGTCCCGCGGTGGCCATCCATGGAAGTGACATTGTGCACAAAAATTAGAAATACCTAAGTACCTTACCATACCGAAGATACTCTTCAATAATTAATTTGAGTATTTATTACATAGGTACAATCTAGAAGTGATACTAATAAGTCTAAGATGTGAAAATTTGAAGATTTGCTTTCATTAGTACTGAAGTATCAACACAGAAACTTCCATTAATAGATTACTTCTATGCATTACAAATTTTCTTTATTTAGGTACCTACTTAAAAATATATCTCTATTATGTGATGAACGATCAACCGTAATTATGAAACTCTGTAACGCTGTTTTGGTTTATATGATCCATTGCTGGCTTTGCTTGCGATTTCACAGAGTCCCACATTGAGTCGGGGTGCGATTGCGCTTGAGTAGCCTAGGGAGTGTGACCCTAGCACTACATGTCGAGATTGGCATTGTTTCAGCCCGATAGAGGGGAAGGTGTCCTCTTGAATAATCCACAATAGCTGACCTAGGCGTATTGCTTCAACGAGTGAGGTAGAATCCAGGCAGCTCTTCCCTCAAGTCACTGCTTCACTGTGTAGAAACGGACTCCCTATAATAACAGTTGAAAAAAAACGATTTTACTACGGAGCAATTTTTATCTATGCAGTACCTATTAATAGGTACAGTTGTATTCCCGCTCACGCTTATGTCATTTAATACGCGAGTAAAAGGGACGGTGCGCTCCCAACTTCATCGTAAAATACTGTCGAACCAAATTAATTGTGAATTTCTAGGTAAGTATTATATTATCATAATGACATGATATGGCCTGAGAAGCAAATCATTATAGCACTCTTTCTGAGAACGTTCTATTATAGGACAAAGGGATGAACGTTCAAACGATTGAACTATACCTACCGTTAGCTTAAAAGAAAGATTATGCCGAATTTTTACGTAATAAGTTGAAGTAAAAAAATATTTTCAGTACAAGTTTTTTTGCTGACTGCATTTGCAATTAAAAATATAGAGACTGAAAATTGTACAGAAGGTAATAGTTATTTAGATAAAATTAAGCAATCCCGGGATGTCTTTTAACTGTTTTCTGCATTTTACGAGATTCACAGAGTCTGTATACTAACAAGGTTCATATCATATCGTACCTACTAGCTCCTGTGAATCGACTTGTATAATGAATGTTGCAATCCATAATGATAAGTTATCAGATAACCATTATCAACCACAGTTAAATAATTCTAAAATACAAAAATGTCCAGTAAAAAAAACCCAACCATCTGTTGAGATTTCAAGATTAATTTGTGTGAGTGTCAAAGTGTTGAGGCCATCATGATAATAACGGAGATTAGGTTAGGCGTGAACAGATATTATTTCGTCCAATTAGGTAAATAACTAAATCTTATTACATAGTCATAAAAAAATACTCTCGATTTACCTTTTCTCAAATACTTTCTAAGACTTTCCAAGGCTTGTTTAATTTTAAAAAATAAGGTATCTCCCAATTCCTATACCCAGCACGCAGGATAGGTGAGGACTTTTCCAAGTTTAGTGTTCTTCTATTTCGGTCAGGATTAATGGCGCGGCGCCGCGTGATGGATGCCCTACCGACGCTTGATTTACTCCGCTGTCTCCTGGCGATTCATGTGTCCCTGGTACCTTGAGAGTTCGGATGCGGGAGGAAAAGGATATAAAACTGAAGCGCTGGTTTTTTTGTGTGTACGAGACGGCCGCTCGCCCATACAAAGATTTGTGTGTGAAATTAACTTGAATACCTCTGTGTTTTTCGGGAGACACTCTTTCCCGGCCCGGATAATACCGACACGGAAATACCGACCCTGTTTTTCGTGTACACGCCCATAGAACCTCATGTCAGGTTCTATGGGTGTGTACACGAAAACAGATTCGGTATTTCCATGTCGGTATTATCGGGGCCGGGAAAGAGTGTCACCCTGTTTTACTAGATAAAAAAATTGTTTTTTTTTTCAATCGATACTTTAACCATTTGCTAAGCAATACGAAAATGACAACAAGTCTAAATTTTACACTCTACTGACCCTAAATCCGAGTGCTGGATAAACAAGGATAAAGAAATGTTTTTTCCTGATTCAAAATAATATTGATAGGTATTGGCGGAAACTATTTGCCAGGCATCCGTTTTAAAAATCAATTAAAATATGCCAGTTAATCACTCAAATTCACGAGCCCTCACTCCCGTGGTTTGACGCGCTTTATCTTTGTAATTTTTTGTTTGATTGAAAAAAAAAATACGTGTCTTATACTTTCTGATAATGTAATTGACGGATTGAATTATTTTTGTCCAGGAAACTGCCCAATTCAATTATCATTGTATATGTAACATTTATCTAAATAAACAGGTTCCTATACTTGTTATGATAGGTATTTAACAAAATGTAAACAAACCTACGTCAATTGGTGTCTTAAATATTGAAATTCCCCCATTAAACTATCTAAAAATTTACATTTCTATATTAAAATACACTAGTCTAGTTTGTATTACAATGATAGATATGTAAAATGTTTAAAATCCTTAAATTTACCAAATCTGGTACCTGAAGTTTGTTTACATTCCGCTAATTACCTAAACGTTTAAAGTTACTTTGTATGGGAGAGCAACCATCGTATCGTAACAGGGCGGTTTCACATGAGCCGGAATGTCGCCGGCTGACTGGATCTGCATGTCATCTCGATCGTGCGCTCGGAACCCGCTTTGATCCCTAGTGGTTGATGTCCCTTCGAATTACGAGCGGCGAGTTTAAAGCCCAGTTTAGACCTGCACGAAAAACAACGCAAGTTATATTACGTTTACATACATTGCGACTCCGAAAAGCACAAGACTTTAAAGTGGTCAGTCGAGCGGCGCAATGTAACGCAACTTGGTCGATATTTCTTGCAGTCCTAATTGGTATAAAGCGAGGAAGCTATCGTGTTGAAGCAATCTTTCTGTTTTCTATCGAGATGGCACTGTCAATATGTATAAAGTGGGTACTGTTCAAAAGAAAATAAGAAAAATTTGAGTTTAATTGGTAAAATAGACATAGGTAGGTGCAAATAATATTATTATTTCCGTGGCATTCCTTGTCTAAAGTAGAGTTTTATTAAAACAACATATCTAATATAATATCTACTTATATGTTGTTGCATTCAATGTAGGCATTCAAATATGTACCTAACTAAAAATGCAAATGTATTTTCTATTTTCTTTTTACCGACTAAAAGTGACAATCGAAAACTATTAGTGACCTTTTAGATTACTTTGATTTTTTAAGGATTGATTTCCAGTTATTTGTGCTGGCTGACTTAACAATAAGTAGGTACCTAATTAAGGTTAGATGGAATGGTTAACACTACTTTCCAGCTTTTTCGTCACTATTTGGTTTAAAATGACACGATTCTAAGGTTAAAAGAAAAAAAATCTCATGTAAGTAGATTTGTTGTTCTTTATAAAATATAGCTAGTCACCCTCCTTCAACAGCTCGCTATTTGTTTGAGAAAACTCATAAGTACTATTCTTTACTTCATTTGATAAAAAGCAATAGCGAACAGTGTTTTGATAACTATCATAGTATACCTACTTCTCTACAGCGGCAGGTTGATCACCCGCGGTTATTTCTTATAGAGCTTGTTTAAACTAAAATGATGTGTCTCTCACTCAAGTAAATCAGTTCATTATGACTGAGTAGTTAGACATGATAATAATAATGAACTGATTTAGTTGAGTGAGGGACGCGTCATTTTAGTTTAGGCAAGCTCTACCTACCTACAAAGGTATATTACCAACATAAAATACATAGGGGCAGTTTCACAAAAAAGTGCACCTTTTCTTTTTTTTAAATTTTAGAAAAAAATATAGTTTTCTACTCAGATTTTCTGAATCAAGAGCACAATAGTTTAAAAAAATGGCAGTTTTTAGCGTCACAAAACTGACTCTGATTTTTTTAAATCGTTTTTTACAAGGGGACCTTTATAAAATCAAGCTGCATTTAGCTTTTTACTTTGGAACAAAAGAATCGCGGAGCCGTCGGCGCGCACGCGCGCGCAAGATGGCGCCCGCCGCGCCCCGCCCACTTCCGCCGGAAGTGCGCCAAGCCGCGCCCCCTCTAACCCTTAAGATTTAATCTCCATTCCTGTAAATATTTGACGTTTTCAAGTAACACCGCTCCGACGTTGTTAAATATTAAAACCGGGCGATTTTACATTAAGGTTTTTCTTTTTTATCGTATTTGAAATTTGGGCAACTACGCCGATATAAAATCATTTCTCTTTTAACTGTGAAATGAAATTGCATTTGTTTTAATGTGATTTATGTTGTTAATGTGGAAGACATGTCCGATGTCTGCTTTAATCTGTTCGCAACATGTCCCACGGTCCGCAACAGGCGAGGACGTCTATTAACAAATTGCCAGTAGGTATTAATATTAACAATCCTCTGGCATCAGCTTAATTCACTAAACTATTGCGATCACGCAGTCATTATTTATGCAGTGTATACTACTAGCAATGTTTAAACACGTCACTTGAAACTTCGAAATGGTCAAAACAGCGCATCCAATCCGATCGCCTGTTTGTCACAGAGCAGCTACGAATATTATTTATGGCGGACTGAATTCGCTATCGTGTAAACGTACGTATGAGGGATGTGCGCCGACACACATCTATCACCCCCCACCGCTCGAGTGCGACTGACGGTCGCCCCTCCTCTCACCCGTTGACAAACACGGGAGGGGATAGACCCCGCCCACTCAGGGAAAACGATACCGAAAATAAAGGGCCCTAACTCCCTAGCATAGAAGCTTGAACCTTACGAAGTTCGAGTCGATTTATTTTTTGCAAAGGTGCATTTAAATTTTTTTGTGATATTTTCGTTTGGTAATTGGGCGCGGCTCGGTGCACGATTGAGACATTGGGAACGCGTACCGTAATTATTATAAAGATCATCGATAAGATTCGGCGCTGGAACCTCTTTGTTTCGTCTGTCTGTGCTTGTGTCGGAATGCGGATTCGTTTCGCTTTTTATTTCATTAGCGAGACGCAGGATGCATTGTTGGGAATGTCTTATTTAGTGAGGTACTTATTAAGCTTGAAAATATATTACCATTTGACTATGAAGATACATACCTACTCATGTAGAGAAGAAAATAAAAAAATAAATCATGGGATGTAGCTTGTCTGTCCTTCACCTACTTACCTCCTTTGGATCTACTCAGTCCACTGTATCAAGACGTCCACTGTGTCATAAGGTCCATTTTAAAATTGCGACTCTACCTAAAAGTTCTCTTTACTTTACCCAACATCCACTCTACCAAAAGTCCCACTCTACTGACACTGCTGATACGTCCACTCTAACCAAACTTAGGAGGTAGGTACACCATAGTTAGGTCTATGGACGTTTCAGTACAGTTGATGTTTCGTGCCATGAATTCTGTGCTGTGGATCCAAACGACATACCCCGAATTTGTGACACACTATACATATAGTGTGTGTCAAAATTTGTGACTATTTAAGTGCTCGCTCTTGTAGCAAAATGTTTACTTAGGTACATCTGTTTAGACACCTAAACTTCCTTCCATCATACCTAAGAGATGAAACGTCACTTAATTGTAATGCATACCTCATACAAGTTAATTATACAGAACAGCGCAATAATGCAAATTCAAAGACGATATTTTAGTCAACATTACAATGGCAAATTATCGGCTATAGAGTTGCGTTCTTTAAGTTAGGTATCTATCTAAAATGTAAATGAACGGTAAGTTTACCATGCATCATACTAAATTAGACACAAAACGCATTCTTGTCTTTCCGTAACTTTATTAACCAGTAGTAACCGTTAACTATAGTCATAACTCTGCGACGCGTGTCGGAACTGCCCGCTATCGGCTCAGATAACGAGCAGTAAACCTGAGAGGAACACGGCCTTATCTCCGCGTGTTCTTGTCACCCTGGTACCTTATCGCACCTTTAACGAGGCTAATAGAAAACCGATTCATAAACTATGCCTACCAACGGTTGGACAGCGGTTAGCCGTTGTAGCTGGCTAATATTTCCGTATTTTATCGCTTCTGATTACTTTTTTAAGGAGTTTTCTAAAAATAATGTGTTTATTTAGACACAGTTTAGCAGTGCCAAGTAAAGGAGCGGCCACACAAAAAACGGTGATGGTACGGAATCAGTGACGCATCGTATACGGACAGTTTTTATCGCATTGCGTGCCTTCCACCCGCTGCTTAAAATACGCAGACGGTGCGGAATCGCAGTGACTTGCCGTAAACGTCACGACTTTTGTTGGAGAGTATGCGGTAAAGTCCAGCAGGGCTACTACGAAACTCGAACCTTGAAGTTCGTATCGTACCGTCCCTCTCGCTCTCGTATTAAATAGTATAAGTGTCAGAGGGACCGCACGACACGAACTTGGAGTTTCGAGTTTCGTAGTAGCCCTGCTGTCTTGACGGCACGTAACTGCGATTCCGCACCGTTTGCGTATTTTACTGAAGCAGCGATGTGGAGACCATGGAATAAAAACGGTGCGCATACGATGCGTCACTGCGATTCCGTACCGTCACCGTTTTTTAAGCAGCGGTGTGGTCGCACCTTGTATAAGTGTAACCGTGGCGGTATTGTATAACGCTACGGCGCACGCGATCGCATTCACCGTCTCTTTCTTCTCCCATCTTACACTTAGTGACAGAAAGAAGTAGTGGAAACGATTGTGATTCAGAGCGCGTTAAACGATAAGGCCTCTGATTTAACGACTAAATTAAGCTATTGTAAGCAAGACAGTCTTGGAGGCTACAAAGGCATTTACCCTCATATCTCCAGCGTCTCTTGCGGCTGGCTTTACACAGAAAAATATATTTATACTTTTTTCAAATCTCAGCTTCCTGTTCCTATAACCGAGCACAGATGGCGCTACCGGAGCGCACGTGCGTCGCATTTCACGCTCGCTCGCGGCATAATCGAACGCGACGCCCGCGCACCGCCACTTGCTCGTTTTGCTCGGCTCCGCTTCGTGGACGATTCCATTAGGAGACGGAGTACTGTCTGGGTGGAATTAAATTAGATTAAAGGGACGTTCTTGAGGCACGCGCCTTATTTGTTTCTTAGAAGATTGCGATGCAAGTTCAATTAGGGATCTTTGCACAATCAACCTGTTCCATTTTCAAAGGCGGTGTATCTTTAATATCCAATCAAGCTCAAAAGTGACTATTCTACCTTTGTCACATAAACAAGAGTAGCAGGGTCCATTGCCTCGTAGTGAATCGGTAACTGTCAAGCTGACCTTACTTGACAGACAGTCATACTTCTACAAAAAGTAAAGACACGTGTCAAACGAATGACGAAGGCTCCATTAACCAAAACAGTACAAAGACAGTTTGAAAATAGCGACTGGGACAAAGTACTAAGTTCAACTACGTTTGAGCTCGCCTGTACCTACCTGGCTTTACATGTGTAATAGCTATTGCTTTGCATCAGGCGTCCAACCCAGCTGCATATTGGACAGAAAAAACTAAACAAAATCATAAATAAAATTTAAGGATAGAAAGTATTACTTACGGATAGCCGGAAATAATTATCCGTAACCTGTCGCCAGAACTCAAATCTCACTTATAAATCTCGTTGCATCTCGGAGTTCTCGAAGTGTCAGCTGAACATTTATCGCTATTAGCAAGGATTATCACTTAATCTCGCGCACCACTAACGTCGGGAGCGCTCGTAAATCACTATTTGGGTTTCTTAGGCCTGTTGACAATGTTGACGTCTATTCGCTCTACCTCATTGCTATTGTACTAAGTATAATAACCAATAATAAGTTTACGGGTACTCCAAGGAAAATTAAACTCTTTGTATCGCAAAAAATCCTGTTTTACCAATTATAGCTTACCAAACTTACATTACCTGCAAGTGGTTGCATATGTTCTATCTTTGTTAAGCAATATCAAGTTTATTTTTAAAATCAGTAACTCAAATTACCAACGAAAATGAGGGTGCAATTTTTAACCGTCCCCTTTGCCTCTGATTTGAATGAATGATGAGAAGTTGCCTTTATATCACAATTTTTTGATTATTTCTATCAACTATTTACAAACTTACGAAACAAATTTATGAGCTCTACTATTATCGTGTTAGACTAAAATCAGAAATAATTGGAATTTCTAACAAACACAGTGATAATTCCGGTATGCAACTCGTACGTTTTTGGACGCTGAATTTATTGACGAAAGGTGAAGGAAAAAAGGCGATGGAAAAAAAAAGCGGACGACTCCGGGAATAGGCTGCGATGACGGGGGATTTATTAACCATTCGGCATGATAAAGTGCGCGTGCGACGCTACCACGTGCACCGCGGCGCGGGAATCCAACTCGATGCTAATACGTTTGGCGACATCTCGATAAATACATTGAATAAGGCGTTATTGGTTATGTATTTTGTGAACAAAAGGGATTTTTCTCAAACATGCTCGGAAATGTATGCGTTAATGTCACGAAATGGAGACATGAAGTTTCTCATTTATGGGTCCCTACATAACATCTTGGCCTAGGCCATAAAGAATGTATGAAAATACATTATTGTCCGCTGCTCTAACTTTCAAAATTTGCTTACTAACATTAAACTGACAAAGGAGAAATTACAAACAGCCAACCGCCACTAGACTCTGTCAGCATTTGCGATATTACGATGCGATGCGATGATGGATGGATGGATGGATCCATGATGTAACGGATGATCTACGCCTTTTTGCAACCACCTTTGCGAACCTTATAAATAAATAAATATCATGGGACACTTGAGACCAATTAACCTAGTCCCAAACTAAGCAAAGCTTGTACTATGGTTTTTTTTATTCGACTGGATGGCAAACGAGCAAGTGGGTCTCCTGATGGTAAGAGATCACCACCGCCAATAAACATCTGCAACACCAGCCAACCAAGAGGCCTAAGATGGGATACCTCAAGTGCCAGTAATTTCACCGGCTGTCTTACTCGCCACGCCGAAACACAACAGTGCAAGCACTGCTGCTTCACCGCAGGATTAGCGAGCAAGATGGTGGTAGCAATCCGGGCGGACCTTGCACAAGGTCCTACCACCTGCACTAATACCACCTGCCTGCATGGATACTAGGCAACGGATAAACGAACTTATATAAAAAAAACTGCTTATTATAAATCAGAATAACATTACAAAATTTTATAATTACTTAGTTAATAATCTTTATTTAAATACCTATAGATAAATACATACTTGAATACATATTTAAACATTTAAACACCACCTTTGCGAACCTAATCTCATTAATGTACTAACCCCTTTAAATGTAATCCTTTTTGAACCACCACCATCATCATTATAAGCCGTAGGACGTCCGCTGTTGAACGTGGGCGTCCCTCTTAGAACGCCACAATGAACGACCACAACCCATGTCCTTGAGCAGTTAACTTCGTTACCTAAGACTAAATTGGGAAAACAAATACATGGCTTTTTGGCCACAAACTCGCGGCTTTCAACTCGCGTAACGTTTCTATTCCTCTCTGCTATTATTTCTGGTATTCTTAAACTCGAGCATTTTCTTTTTTGTAACTATTAATGAGAATGGATGGCACCCGGCGCCTGCGCCGCTGATGTATGGGCTTTTAATTAGGGCTTCCTCCCGCTCCTGAATTAGCTTCATTTGCGTGTGCGCATCTCTAAACGCGTTTAAATCCGTCTTTGTTCGGCGCGCGCACGACGTTTAATTCTCGCCGTATTGTTTTTGATTTTGTTGCAGCGCGTGATCAACCATGTCATAATTAGTTGTGACGTCTCAAGCTGTCTTTAGAGTTATTTTAGCTATCTA
This sequence comes from Choristoneura fumiferana, assembly GCF_025370935.1. Taxonomy (NCBI): domain Eukaryota; kingdom Metazoa; phylum Arthropoda; class Insecta; order Lepidoptera; family Tortricidae; genus Choristoneura; species Choristoneura fumiferana. Next base: position 15,408,676 of record NC_133486.1, on the reverse strand, counting down.
ATAATACTAGCTGTTGCCCGCGACTCCGCCCGCGTATGAAAAATAGGTTACTTCCTATTCTCAGACCTATCATAAAAATCGGTCTAGCCGTTTCGGAGGAGTTTGCTCACAAACATTTTGACACGAGAATTTTATATGTTAGAAAAAATAGCACCAACCCAACCCGCTGACCTGTTTTGTGCGGACCTGTAGGCTAAGTTTCCTCCAAAGATGTGTGGATGCAGTGCGGGGAATGTGTTGTCAGTCATGTCATGTCATCAACCAATAGAAACGCTTCTTTTCCCTACCCCCGCTCAGCTAAGAATGCTCCTATTGAGCTTGAAACGCTAATTTTGGATCATGATTTTAGTTTCAACCCGTACTTACAGAATGAGCTGGAATGGAATGATTTACCTGATACGAGCATGACGATGATGATCCTGAGCGATAAAGCAAGTTGATCCCGGCTCAAGTGTCCCGGCCGTTCGGGGAAGCGCGCGCGCACCCTCATAAATAAAACGCGTGCACTTTAAATTACCTTTAGACAGAGTAACAATTGAAAATACAAACTGAAATATAGATGCAATATATAGATTGTAAATATAGATGGTTCTACGGGTGACCGTAAAAGTAAAAATTTGGAATTGAAATAAAAAATACAAAAAGATTCCAAAAAACCAATCTTAATTAGACCAATTAATTAATTAAACCTGCCCCCCCCCCCCTCGTATTAAATAGTATAAGTGTCAAAGGGGCCGCACGACACGAACTTCGAGTTTCGAGTTTCGTAGTAGCCCTGCAGAGCCGTCTGTCAAAGTTAACAGAAATCAAGAACAACATGTATATAGTGCATAGACAGAGCGAGTTGAAAGTCCAGGGGAGAAGCTTCTGTCCAGCAGTGGGACACTACTACAGGCTAGGTAAAAAACAAGTATCCACATTTTTACAAAAATATAGGCAAGTTTGATTAAAGATTCAGAATCTAAAGGTCAAATGCGACCACAACCTATTAACTGGAGTCTGACATTTGGATCTTCATTCGATAGTTACTAATTCATGGCTTGTAGTAATTCACGTTTTTAATCAGGTACGTGTGGTTTAAGTAAAACTTTATAAACTTATAATTAATTAACACATAACGCGATGCACTTTATCACCGCCACACGGCTGCTTTTATCAATAATCTATGGTCATTTTTAATCCCTCGCCTCCCTTAATTCAAAGAACCTTTAATAGGGTTCAAATAGGGTATTATAAATATGTATACGTCGGGACTACGAACACGATAAATGTTATTAATTCAACACCTTCCCTTAACGCTGCGATAACTGATATCAATTAGGTGTGTGACATGACACTGTGCGGTGACACTTAAACTATTATAGAATACTAGCTGTTGCCCGCAACTCCGTCCGCGCAGAAGTATGAAGAATAGTTTACGTCCTATTCGCAGACCTACCGAATATACACAAAAAAAATCGTAAAAATCGGTCAAGCCGTTTTGGAGGAGTTTGGTCACAAACATTGTGACCCGACAATTTTATATATTAGATAGAGGTGGCGTGATCTGCAGACCTGCCGTGTCTTTTACGTTGACAACCCTCAGTGGTCGGTAATTTTGAAAATTCTCCACTAGCTGGAAAAATCCATTATTATTGTCGAATCTGTGGCCGTATTGTTAAACGGCCGAGCGCTGACGATCGAGTGAGTTCACCATATATTTTATTTTCATTCTGGACATAATACATTGTGAACATAATTAAGATTTTGGATATTTCTTTTTATATTTTTCTAACTTTTTTAATATCACTATATTAAGAGGCTGTTTCACCACCCATTGATTAATTTTATTTGATAGGTGAATGTGACGCCGTCACTGTTTGTTTTATTCGAATAGACGGAGACGGCATCACATGAATCCGTCAGTTAAAAATAATCAATGGGTGTTAAACACGGGTGTTAAAACAGCCCCTAAATATACTTAGTCTTTAAAAAGCCGGCAGCGAACATGGCTCCTCTTGACTCATTCATTTCATAGTGCTCTTAGGTGGTGGTGATCATTTCCCATTAAATGAGCACTCGTTTTCCTCCCTCTCATAACAAAAAAAAGACCTCTTTGATTTAATTTAATATATAAATTGTTCTCACTTCGACTTTGCGCATCGTATTATTTCGATAGAAAGCTTACGTTCTAGAAAATCACCCCGCAGGAAAATGTAAATTTTACTCACGTTCGGGTTTTTTCTTCAAAAGTATTTTCTGTACTCGCCGTATATTTCAATGTCCAAATAGAAACCAATTAGCTACTTATTCCCGATCAAAAATGAACTGAGTTTACCAAAATTCCTTATAGGAGCTAGCCGCATGCTAACCCTACCACTCGTACCGTCCGCAGCATCGAGCAACGAGCACTCCGAGCACATATAGCGCACATATTATATATTTTTATTGCTTTTTCTGGGGCACGCGAAGGTGACAATTTGTATCCAAAGGACTGTACGCAAAATTATTCGAGTTTAAAAAAAATCAAATGTAAAAAACAAAAGATAACAGAAAAGATACAATTTAAGTACGAATATTCTATTGAGCACCACAATTCAGTACAATGAGTTTCCAAAAAAAGACAAATTGCATGACTAGTGGGTCTAGAAAAATGTGTCATGCATGTGTGAGTGTTCAAGATAACAGTTTTTAATTATTGTGTTTTTGATAATGACTTTATGTAGAGCAGACGAAAATCATTTTGAGTTTGTGACGTGGCCCTTTGTGTCATAAGTAGACATGTATTATTTTATGGGGAAAAGTACGAGGGGGGTCTATACATACTTATATACTAGCATATTATGCTTCCACGGACGTAGCTGTGGTGCACGGCTGATATCGAAAAGCAAGGATAATTTTATTGTATAATTGATACAGACCTACGCAAATAACGCCCAAACCAATCAATTACTCGCAAACGTTTGAAGCGTAAATAAATACTAACCACCCCGGCATTTATTACAGTCTAATTAATAAGCGCTTATAAAAACTTTACTATCCGTTGCGAGCAGGTACGGAGCCCGCCACCTGCTATCGCTACGGCAGTTGGTCGCTGTTTTTTTTGCCCTTCTCGGTGTCGCCCTGCGCCGTAATGGGCGAACTTGTCTCCGTCACTTGCCTTATTTACGGTGCCTGATAGCATCACCAGCGTTGACAAGACCCGGCTGGCCTTCAGCGCGGAGGTTTTGTCCTCATTGTTTCTGCGAGCCTGGTCCTCATGTTAGCAGAGCGTGTTTTAAAAAGGGGGTCGCAGATCACCGCGGGGGGTTATTGTATGTTATTTATCGCACAAAGGACAAACGGGCATGCGGTACACCTGATGGTGAACAATCTTCACTGCCTGTGGACACTCGCGTCGCGACTCTATGGGAGTCAGTGGTGCGGCACCGATTTTAATAAAGAAATACATTCCATTCTTTAGGGGTCCTTATAGAGTTGTATTTTATAACAGTATTGTAAAAACAACGGTTTTTGAACTATGGTGGCGTGGCACATGACTATTGATAAGAAATGAAAATGTTCTCTGTTGTATTTCCTTCTAGAATTGATGTGACTTTGTCCCTTCTCGTTATACTTAGGCTGCAGTTTCCACGCAGGTACTTGTACCTACTATTATCTATTCTGTGATGCAGGCCCAGTGCGGCGGCGCTTCGCATGTGTGCGCAGCTTTCCTCACGATACATTTCTTCACCGTAAAGCTCGTGGTGGAAAATTATTTATTTATTTACCAATAAAAAAATACAGCATTACAGTAAAACCAATGCGCTGTCAAATTCAAATTATACAAAATAAAACACAAAAAATACATTAAAAACACAAAAAAACCGGCCAAGTGCAAGTCGGACTCGCGCACCGAGAGTTCCGTACAAATATTTTTATCATAAGATGTAACTAAAAATTTATCCTTTTCGGAATTTTCCCTTTATCTGTGCTCTATCTAGGACGTTGCTTCGTACCAAGTACTTGATATGAATTTCAGCTTGATACCTTCCTGAGAAAAAAGGTCTTGACAAACAGACAGACGGACAACAAAGTGATCCTATAAAGGTTCCGTTTTTTCCCTTTGAGATACGGAATCCTAAAAATACGTACCTTACGTACGTTCCTCTACATGAAAAGCCCTGAAACCACTATTTAGGCTGCTACGGTTATACAAAACATTTACGTAATTATTCTATGATCATGTATCACCACACAAAACACTGCTGCAAATCCATTAGATATCGCAACCATTCATCAAACCTCCTAATACCGATGATAAATCAGAGCAGAGCACGTGTTGCATTCGCATGCTCCCGCGCATGGCGTGACCGGCCGCCGTTAGCGCGCTAATGCGTGTTTCCTAACCGCCGACTATTCATAATCTCCTGGTACTCTCGGTCGTTAATGTCTTCGTTACATCCGATTTTAATGTAGGTTTTATAACAATCAACAAAACGGACAATATTTTGGAAATGAGACTCATCAGACACTGAGCACACCCAAAACTGGTAGCGTTTATAAAAGATGCATTTTACACCGAGAAATGAAGTTTTAGTATCTAAATGCAGTCTCGATCACAAATTTTAGCGTAAAGTTTACAGAATCTAATTAAAAAATGTTTTTTAAATATCATGGGACACTTGACGCCAAATGACCTAGTCCCAAACTAAGCAAAGCTTTGTACTATGGACACTAGGCAACGGATAGACATAACTTATATAGATAAATACATACTTCAATACATATTAAACATCCAAGACCCGAGAACGAACATTCGTATTATTCATACAAATATCTGCCCCGGCCGGGATTCGAGCCCGGAACCTCAAGCTTCGTAGTCGGTTCTCTAACCACTTGGCCATCCGGTCGTGCAAAAACATAATATGCACTGACAATACCAACAGAAAATATATCTGTCTTTTGAGGACGATCCATCGTTATAAGTCTCCCGCATGAGTCCTGCTCTGTCCGTGGTTTATCTGTCGTGGGCTCGACTGCTTGTTTGCCGGCCGCACGTGGCCGCGGCGCAATGCATGGCTAAGAGGGATTATTAACGCACTGTCAAGTGGGGTGACAACAATGTTGGCTACTTTCATAATTTTTGAAACTTGAGAAACGTTTTTCGTATTAGGTAGGCCTTTGACAAGGAAAGGGAAAACTTAAGACCAAATAGAAGGAGAATACATAAATAAATTAGGGTTGACAGTATCATTGTTCTAGGTTAACCAGGTAAACGAAAATAAAGTGTGCAAAGAAGAACGAAAAAAAACATTTACTAGTGACATTCAAGAAAAAAAATACGTAGATAGGTATTACGGTCATGAAATGGTCCCAAATTAGTGAAATACTGCCCTTACCGAAGGCGCTGGTCTTTCTTTGGGCCCATCAGACAGAACTGAACCTACTTAATCTTACTTAAGAAACAACAAACAGTAATATGTGGAGTAACTTGCAGCTATGAATAGTTATCCTACTTAGTACTCATTCAGTCCAAGCACGCTAGAAGAACCTACTCATGAGTAAAATTCAATTATCGTCAGCGAGAAGCTGTTTTTCTTAGGCAAAGGTTCTAAGAACAACACATAGCACACTTTTACGTAGATAATTTGCATTATCATGTTTCAAAATTTTTTGGAGAATCGACGGCGACGTAAATGTGGGCGTAAACCCTGGCTCATTTTGGTGATATTCACTTTTAATGCTTTTCAAAATGAGTCCCCCCATTATTTACGTTCCCTTTATAGTTTTCCACTCACAAACAAACAACACTTGTATTAGGGCACCAGCGAGATGAGCGGGCAATGCTCGAGGGTGCGAGGGACTTGACAAATTGCATTACAATTGGACAGGACGTTTATACTCCGACGCGTCTATGGGGGCCTGGTAGGCGCTGGGAAGGGGCCATAATTTAAGAGAATTTTAATACCGAAAACAAAGTTTTCCTGGCACCTAATTCAATGATTCATATGAATCTTATTTTTGCACGGTACACATTGAATAACAATAGTTTGCTAGTTCATGCTATATTATGGAATTAGACCTACTATCACGCACGACAAAAATGTGGAACCAGCTTCCTGGGACAACATTCCCGGAGCGATACAACTTAGAGATCCTTAAAAAACGAGCTTGCTTGTCAGTCTCTCAAAGAGCATTGTTTTCCCCTCTTACACAAAAAAAAATCGTTCTGTCTCGCCTTATGTTAAGACACGAAAAGCCCTCAACGAATTTGCTGATAGTTTGATATGAGTCATGAAAGCTGAATTAATTCTGCATGTGATTAATCGTAACCAGATCACACACGCTCTACTGACGAATCGTACTTGCTTTGCCAAACTTTTTACTTGCGATGCCAATCGCGCGTGCCACTTGCGTCTCTCTCCCGAAGCGATGAATGAGTTTCGCACAGTCACTGCCAAAACTATACTAGTGCGTGCTCAATGCTCATTTGCTCAATCGCATCGTCAATCAGTAACGCTTTGCGCCGACAATAGCCGGGTGCATTAGTGGGTGCATTTGCATTGTCCCGGCCCACGCGATCCGATTAGATGCCTGCTGATTGGGGTGGAGAGAATAGATCTTTGTTTTATAATTGTATTGTGTAACAACTGATTGGTCTCGTTACACTGGCGAAATGTATTGTGAGGTCATTTATAGTAGTTTGTTCAGTATCTAAATAATAAGATATTTGGACACGCGTTACAAATAAACATCAATCTGTATTATGCGTTCAATAAATTATACTGTTCACATTGTCTTGGGCTGCATTTCAATGCTAATTTGATTTTAGATTAGTATTTACATAAGTAGATGTTTGCTAGGCGCTAGGACTTTTATAATTCGCTGTTTAAATTTCTTGCCATGGTCTTTCTATTATAGCACTGCATAATTTGACCGGTAACCAATATCTAGCACAACAAAGCGATACAATAAGGCTAATTCCTAAAGCCGGTAGGACACGTCAGATATTTTAACACGCTCCGCTGTGCCAGATATTAATGCAGGTGTCTGTGCACTGCCTGAATGTTCTTCAACAAATCCTTGTGCTTGCTTACAGTACAGAGAGTATTCAAACTGCGCTGTGTTAGATACGTGTTGTACTACGACTATTTGTATGGACGAGCGACCATGTCAAACAGGTACAAATAGACGACAGCCCTCGACAAAGACATTAAAGCGTTTGATGGCGATCGCTCGTCTTGCTCAAGCCGCGCCGTTGTTCACATAAATTACCGACTAACGAACTCTTTACGACTCGTGCCTTGTCGTTTACGACACGGTCGGCTAGAACGACTTGCTATTTCTCGTTTTGATATCATTGTCTAATTGGATTAGTGAGACAAAGATGGAGAACGACAAAGTGAGTTGTAATAAGCTGTAGGTATACAAGGCGACATGATACCAGGGATCTATGCAACCCAATGTCTTAATTATAGGAATCGTTGGTTATTTGTTAGTATAAAATGTGCCGAATGAAGCAACGACGGCGTCATTCCTATTTGTAATTATAAGGAAAAGATTATCGGATCTTTATTTATTCACGCTTTTGTCGCTGTTGTTGTCGTGTGTTTTGCCAACGGACTTCCAGGCGGTGGGAGCGTCTTTACCCTTATGTAGTTAAGTGTTCCATTGGCCCGCACAAAGCGGTTTGCTTCATCTTTCATAGTTAATGCGAACTGCAAGGGAATGGAATTCGCTCCCATCGTCTGTATTTCCGGATAAATACAATTTAGTGCTCTTAAAGGTTAGAGTGAATAGACTGAACCAGTGAGATGCACCTTTGACCTCATCTGCATTTTACATCAGGTGTGCTGTTGTTCACGCACTGACTGTTGTGTATTGTTGTTGCAGGTGTTGAAGTACTGCGAGCACCTGCACGGCAAGTGGTACTTCAGCGAGATCCGCGCGATCTTTTCACGGCGCTACCTGCTGCAGAATGTGGCGATCGAGATGTTCCTCGCCAGCAGAAGTAAGGGCTTACTAATCTACATACACATGTTTTGGTAGGGTCTAAAAAGTTCGCGATACCATTAAAGCCTAGTTGACCTGCAAGAAAAAGCGTGCAACTTGCATTACATGGCGCTCGATTAGTTTAACTTACGTCTTACGATGAAAGATGGATTAAGTCAAGGAAAGTTTAATTTTCCTCAAAAATAGCCATATTTTCTTCCTATTAATCCTACACGTAATCAAGCGCAGATTAACGTATTTATATTAAAAATACGCGTGTGATTATGAAATTTGGACTTTCGAGTCAAACCTTACTACACCTCACCAGGGGCGAGGGGGACGTTCGAAAAATTGCCAAAATCTTACCTAATTAATGGACGGTCTCTAAAGCTGCCCTCTCATTAATCATTTTCCATACCCGCTTTAAATAAAATTGCTGAGGAAACAGATTTTTCACCGTGTTCTAGGTGAATTCACATGGGTGGCATTATTTGATACCTATTATGTTACAAGAACACACACACACATGCAAACGTACACGTTTATAATGATTCTGTTGTTTTTTCTGTATTAGGCATACGAAATAAAATTTCTCCTCAGGTTTTCTTTATTGCTAGTAGAGCAACAATCATTGTGGTACAACGAGGATTGACAATTCCTCCTCGTGCCGCTGTTGGAAAGAGTTGGTGGCACTACGTGGAAGAAGGGAAATTATAATCTATTAAAATAAGAAAGAAAGAAAGAAAGATTTATTTTGGCTCCATAAGTACCACCTAAAACTAAGAATAAAACTAGCACTAAAACTATGTTACTTGGCGACACGACAGGATACCAAAAAGGGTCTCCACTCAGCATGTGTTGCCGCACATTATGTGCAGTAACGCTGGTTTTCTGTGGAGCCCAAATAAGTTATTTATATAAGAACATCCCTGTCGCATTAGGTCAAGCCTGATAGATGTAGGTAAGTGTGTAAATAAATATTAAATATACCTGTCCATGTGTTCCAGCGTCGATATTCTTCGCGTTCCCGGACCAGGCGACCGTCAAGAAGGTGATCAAGGCGCTGCCGCGCGTCGGCGTCGGCATCAAGTACGGCATCCCGCAGACCAGGTCAGTGCCCACATTAACATGTTCAGACATGTTAGGTTTATTTTTCTCTTGTCAGGCCTGTGGGCGAACATGTCGCTCTCGCATCCGTCTAGTCAGCCACCAAAGACGTTGTGCACAGGCAACACGCCAAAATTCGTCTGGAACAGACGCGTAGACTGATTAATGAGGTTTATTTGACACATAGCTAATTTACTTATAGCTTATAGCGTACATCCTGCCCATGTTACTGTCAGTTACATTCCTAGTCTCATCGCGGTCTGATTACAAATCACAAGTTACTGAGTTTTGATATAAAACGATCCAATGAACTCAAAGCGCCATCTACTAGTTTCGCGCGAAACTAGAAGGCTTTAACTTTTAGAATGGTTCGTGTCAAGTGCTAAAGTTCTTATGTAGTAAACTCAACCGTCGATAGATGGCGCTACCATCTTGATTATTTAAATTGTTCTAAAGAATTTTTAAAGATACAGGGATTACAGGGTGTTTGTGACCATGGGGCTGATTCAAAGATTAAAAGAATTTATTTGCTCAGAATACAGTGGTGCAGATGTAACATTGTTAATTTTAAATATGTCCAGTGTATTCAGCCTGCATGCACCAGCCGTGCAAACATTTGTCGGAGTGATACAATTAAAATAAAATAATGTCAAAAATCCCAAAAAATAATAATTACAATATAATAATAATAACATAATCAATAACAGTCAAATATTTGAAAAATTAAAATGTCAGTCACGATTTAAATAATTCTTGATGGTGTAAAAACAACGTTTCAAGAGCCAGGTAGTCAATTTATACTTAGAACTATTGCCGTCGAGTAATTTTATGTCCTCAGGTAAGTTATAGTATATGTCAATGCACATGTTGAAACATTTTTCTTATAGATCATTTTATGAGCTCGTGGTCTATACAATAAATTCATAATTTTAATTCTGGTTTCTCTCTGTAATAGGTACTTCACCTCGTCTTTAAATAAAGATCTTTCAGCATTTACAAACAGACCTGTCTACTACTACTACTACTACTACTACCTTCTACTCACATAACTAAGCTACTTTTGGTTTGCAACATTTTCATAAAACTTAAATTTAGATCATTTATTTTATTGATCCTCAAAGTTTAATTATTAAATCAGTCTAACGATCGTTAGACTCTAACGGACATGGCGGTGTTATCGCTGTCTCTTGGTGCGGGGGCCTTGAAATATTTTTTGGCATTTATTTGACATCTCCAAGACAAACATTTATCAATGTGCCGTCAATTTAATATTGTATATTGTATCGCATACATTGAAAATTACATTTAATTTGTTTGAATAAAAATGAAATTAACATTATTCATAGGTTTGAGGTAGCCGTGGTGGCCTAGTGGTTTGACCTATCGCCTCTCAAGCAGAGGGTCGTGGGTTCAAACCCCGGCTCGCACCTCTGAGTTTTTCCAAATTCATGTGCGCAATTACATTTCAAATTTACCACGAGCTTTGCGGTGAAGGAAAACATCGTGAAACCTGCACAAACCTGCGAAGCAATTCAATGGTGCGTGTGAAGTTCCCAATCCACACTGGGCCCGCGTGGGAACTGTGGCCCAAGCCCTCTTGTTCTGAGGAGGCCTGTGCCCAGCAGTGGGACGTATATAGGCTGGGATGATGATGATGATGATAATAGTTTTGAAAAGTAGCTGCTCAGTTATGCGAGTAGATTTAATGCTTGGATTTAATGGATTTAATGCCCCATGGTCAGAGTCAGAGACTCCCTGTATAATCATCTATTTGTGATATTTATAAGGATGAGAGGGCAATAAAATTAAACGACAAAGTAAAACAACACAATTATATTTGGTGTATGTCTAAATTTCATCACAGTGTAAACTCACTACATATCCAAACAAAACCATTACCCTCCGCGTTCGCAGCTGAGCAACAAATTACCCTGCATTTATAAAACATATCTCATTTATTCACATAAACTCTTTGTACAAATTTAATAATTACTTAAAAAATAAAGCCGCAACCAGCGCTGAACTGGACTGGTAGGTAACATTCTGTACTTAAAACTAGAAAAACATTTCTTAATAGTTAAATATCGTCACCGAGTATAAAACCTAACAGTAACAATATGGAATGTTAAATTAACGTCACTCGAAATACCTATAATACTGATCACATATCCATTTAAAACGATATATTTATACTATTCACAAATTGGTAACTAATTTTTGTAACTTGGTATTGGCGAGTATCAGACGAATAGTACTTGGCTGATATTCTATTCGTGGTGAACTGAACCTTTCTCATCGTCTTTTTTGATCCAGCTCGGTGAAAATATATCTTTATTCTTTTCTAAAGATACGGACGCGCCCGCACTGTGCCGCCTCTCCACCGGCCGCCGTTCAATACTGCATTGCTTATTATAGCCAATTTCAGGATCGCAATCCTTCTTCTCTTCGTCGAATTGTCTCATGATCTCAGTCAGAGATTTCCCTTTCGTTTCTGGAAGGAAGAGCTTGCAGTAAGCAGCGCCTAAGAGAGCGCAGAACGCAAACAGGTACAACGTGCCGTTGCTCGTGAGAATGTTCGCTAGCTGAGGATACGTCTTTATGTTGAAGAAGATGAGGACGTAGGCACAGCACGCCGTCGCCCCAGACATGACACCCCTGATGTCTTGAGGGTACAGCTCCCCTGACATGATCCACGGCAGTTGAAGGAAGCCGACCATACTGAAGGATACGTGTAGTAAGACACACGCCAGCTTTATCATCGGTGGGCCGTTGACGCTGTCGCATATCGCAGCACCCAGCATCGCCGCACCAAGAAGCAAACCTGATGCTGCCGCCAACGTCTTCCTTCTGAAGCTGTTGATCAGACAAGCACCCACGGCTCCCATGAACACGCGAACACCCCCAACTATTATAGAGGCCGTGAACCCGTTGACGGTCTTGTCAACTGAATGGAAGAAATCAACGGCGTAGTACAAAATGACGTAGATTCCCGACATCTCTTGGAACACGAAGAAGACTATCAAAAGAGCGAACGGTTTGAGCACGCTGCGTCGCTTAAAAAGACCGAGCTTTTGTTTAAAGGTCATACTTTCTCCGGTCTTTCTATCTTTCGTGAATTCCATGAGCTCCTGTTGGGCGGTGCTGTTGTTCTGTCTGAGCCAGAACATGGAGTTGTAGGCCTCCTTCATTTGTCCCTTGGAGGCGAGCCAGAGGGGGGACTCGGGGACAAAGTACATGAGGAAGGGCGTGAGAAGGGAGACGCCGGCGCAGATGGCCGCAACCTTGCGCCAGTGCACGAAGGCGCCGAGCGAGTACACCACGAAGATGCCCGTGGAGACCAGGCCGGGGCCCAGCGCGCTCAGCACGCCGCGCTTCTCCGGCGTCGTGATTTCCGCCACGTAGATGTAGGAGACTGTTGACATACCTGGAAATTGAGAAAGTCCCGTTAGTAAATGCAGGTGCAGGTGTCCGTTTGCAGGTGGTAGAACCTTGTGCAAGGTCCGCCCGGATTGCTACCACCATCTTGCTCGCTAATCTTGCCGTGAAGCAGCAGTGCTTGCAATGTTGTGCGGCGTGGAGAGTAAGTCAGCCGGTGAAATTACTGGCACGTGAGGTATCCCATCTTAGGCCTCTAGGTTGGCAACGCGTCTGCAATACCCCTGGTCTTGCAGATGTTTATGGGCGGTGGTGATCTCTTACCATCAGGAGATCCACTTGCTCGTTTGCCATCCAGTCGAATAAAAAAAAATGGCTGCATGTACTCTAAGTTTGACATAGGAACAGCTGATAATTAAAAAAAATAGCTTTTCTTCTTTTGCAATAGACGCTCAACTCAAATTTTTCCATTTATGCTATTAGGGTGCAATATTATGCAATGCACACATTATTATTATTATTATATTTAGCCTATAACTGTGTCCCACTGCTGGGCAAAAGCCTCTCCTCTTGACTTCCACATCTCCCTATCCAGAGCTATATTTGGCCACTCACTCAGTTCCGCGTCCAGGTCACATATTCTCTCCAAAACATGCACATGGTAATTAACTGGGGAGGTCAATGCTATCATCGTTGGAAGTCGCAGCAGCTGTATTAAACTGAAGCTGCTTAGCAAAATCACTGCATAGTGCCGCTATAAATGAGATACTAAAGAGCTAGAGGACGCAGATGATCCTCGCGAAACCGAAAGAACTTGTCAAGCAGTGATTACATGAAGTTTACAAGTACTAACCGATGGTGAACCCAGTGATGAACCGCCCGACGCAGAGGTACACGTAGGTCTCCGCGAAGGCGATGACCAGCCAGCCCAGCAGGTTGGGCAGCACGATGGACTGCAGCAGCAGCCGCCGCCCCACCGCGTCCACCATCATTCCGCCCAGCAGCGCGCCGATCGGGTTCGATATCACGCCCAGACTCGCTGCAGACAACGGTTGATTGTTCAATAGCAAAGTTCGGCAGCATAAAAATGATTCTAGAGCGCAACTCTAATATTATATTAACCGCCATCCATTGATTTATTTGACGGATAAATGTGATACCGTCTCTGTTTGTTTTGTTGGAATAGACGGAGACATCATCACATCTATCCGTCAAATAAAAGTAATCAATGGATGGTGAAACAGGCCCATACCCTATAACTGTGTCCCACTGCTGGGCAAAGGTGTCCCCTCTCGACTTCCACATCTCCCTTTCCAGAGCTATATTTAGCCACTCACACGCTTCCGCGTCCAGGTCACCCCACCATCTCCGCCTCGGCCTGCGTTGCCGTCGGTGCCCATCATGCGGCTTTGTGTGCCCATCTTTGTGGGTGCTTCCGGCAGACATGCCCGGCCCAGTCTCATTTAAGCTTGGCGGTTGCTTTTTCAACATCAGCTATTCGAGTTTTGGAGCGCAATGTGGTGTTCCGGATAACCAACTGATCGGATGGCTGTGATAACCAGATTCATTTTCAATGAGGATTTCTAGATAGGGGAAATGTCGCTAGATGGCGTTAGAATCAGGAGTTCCGTTTCATCGCGTATCAATTGGAGACTTGCGTTCGGCAGCTCATAAAAAGTACAGTGCGACAAAGATCATAATGAACGTGGTTAAAAACGGAACTAACGAGGCTATCTTGCAAAACGTTACTTGTCAGTTGTTCGCCGCGAATGTCGCTGTTTATATATTTTGTTACAAGTGCTTACTGAAGCGTCAATCATAGAGATTCTGAGATAAATACACTTATTTTTACTACTAAGTACACCTCGCTATAATAATAGAAGGACGTCCTGCCATAAAAGTGGAGCTAGCAACAGCATCTCACGATTGTATTCACGTGAATCAAATTAAACATTTCGCTAGCAATTTCGTGGCGACATCGCCGCGGACTGCCTTGAGCGTTGTTGTGCAAAATTCAATTTGTAACAATCGAAAGTTATTAAATGATAAAAATAACAATAATTTGACGTATTTAAACATCATCGATTAGCGATGGTGACCAATTATTATAGTGAGAAAGAGCAATAAACTTTTTGATAGTCCGATTATATTGGACATAACATACATACTCGTACACATAAATTTATTTGTTCATTAGGGTACTGATCACCCTTTGCCCTCTGTCTGATATTGTCATTTGTTCGTTTATAATACCGGGTGTGGCTTGTAATATGAGCAAGTATAGCTCCTCAAACTGAACAACATTAGTGCAGCGACTTTAAAAAAAATAGTTTTTAATTACTTTTAAGTTTATTCGAAGAAGCAATGTAAAGCAAAATGCTTGATGTTTGTAGTGTGACAGGCGACGTCAAATGTGTTCTAGGATGGCGTACACACATTGATAAGCATTAATTTGTATGAAAAATGGAAAATTCTATTATTTTTAAAAGTCGCTGAACTAATGTTGTTTAGTTTGACGAGGACGATCTGTGTTTTAACTTTTTGCTCGTATTACAGGCCACACCCGGTCCGGTACGCTTGTTTAATATCATTCACAACTATGCGTGATCAGTAATAGGGTGCAGCGCTTATGCTATCTCTCTCCGCGGTATCAGGGCAGCAGGAATGCATTGTAAATAAAGGGGAGGCAAAAGTTCTAATTCAAAGGCATTAGGTTCAAATTTCCCTTCGATCAAAATAAAGTCTTATTGGAAATACTCAGCAAATAATTTGTGTACAAGAACTGGCCAAACAACGCTATCAAGTTTACTCAGTCAACGTTGATTTTTCCACTTGTTTAATGTTATAAATGAGAAAGTAATTTGATAAGGAATAATGTCAGTCGAGAATTGCGCTGTTTCTGTTTGTGTGTAACAAGTTGGAACTAAAACACGGTACACAGAGACTAACTTTAAACAATTATCACATGTGCAACACCCGTTTCCGTTAGCCATTTGTAATTAACAGAAGCAGGTACTGTACTATCATAGTTCGTTGGAATATTCCATATAAATTTTCATTACGCTTTATGAACTATGATGTGTAGATGTAACACATTGATGATTATTGGACTTGATAATTCTGATATAAAACAGGCGTGTGAGGCCCGTTTGCCGGTAGCACGCTATAAACACACATGTTTTTGAGCAGAGCATGTGTTTGTTATTATTTCACTCGAGGGAAATTTGGCACTGAAACCAGTACCAAAATATCGCCGCCCACTATCCATAGCTAACGAGTTCATTCACTATAATGCGGGAGGAAAACTATGCTTGTTCGTGAAAATACGTGAGGATAGATTGTTCCAAAACAGAATTATAAGTTTCTTCAGTATAACCTACCACAGCTGCTGCAATTCTGGTCAACACTTCACTAAAATGCGTCAATTTCTTAGCAATTATTCCCGTCTTGTTATGTTTTAAAGCCGCTTCCAACCGAAACAACTGGAGGTCTCTATGGGGAAGGCCTATGTCCAATAGTGGACGTCCTACGGCTGATATGATAATGATGATGACATGATTTGTTTAATGGTATATTAGGTAACTTGAGTTGTTTTTGTTATTTCTGAACTTACCTATCCATGAGCTCTGCTCGAAAGTGATGTTGGGGTGTTCAAGACCGTACTGGGGCAGCAGCACTGCCGAGAAGCCCTGGCAGAAGCCCACCGATATGTTGATCGACTGCGCCGCCAGTGCTGCCAATACCTGGAAAGTTATGATCGCCTGGTCAATATAAATTTACTAGGTGCGTTTAAAAAGTTATGGTCTCGTAAGACCCACGTCAAATTTCGATTAGAATTTATAACTTAGGCCGTCTTGCAGGAAAAATAAATCTAGATTTAGTAGTTAATCCAGGATTAAGCTTGACAGTTCCATACGATTTGACACTACTAAACTGAGCTTAACGCTAACTCGAGATTTATGTGTTTACTGCAAGTGGGCCTTAATGTCTATCCATAAAAGTTGACATTTTGCTTTGACGTATGTTCTAAATTTAGAATTTAGGATGTTGGAGGAGGAGGATGACATTGAAAGGTCGGCGAAAACCTGAACATTCCAGCAAATTTGCCGTGCATTTAGGTATTTGACGAATTCACAGTTGTCGCACATCGACAACGAGTTAATGGGCACTAACTGGATATAAATTGCCACAGCACATCCGCAAATTACCGTTCAAGTATCCTATCAACCATTTTTTTTTATTCGCGTGTTACGCGTTCTTCATGGGTCATGGGTGGGTCTCTTAAAAGTGACGTCAATGTATCAGTTTTCCCTAATCTGTTTATAATAACATTCAGGGAATAAAAACATTCTCAGTGTCTACAATATAATTAGTACTAAAATTACATGTACACCAATTTTTAAAATTAACTGATGAAAAAGAAATTTGCTAAGTATATTATACATAATATACATAAATATATGGTAAAATCGATTAAATAAATGATGTGCGCATTACCATAAATTGGTGGTCTTTGTTACAAGGCCACGATCTTAGAGACTGAATACTCGTTTATGTTATAACTGAACTGAATAATATTCGTAGCTGATGTGAATGAGATATCGTCGTCGTAGCATCTGTTTACATCTAATGCTGTGCATGTAAATTATTATTATGTAAATTGTAATTATTTATGTATGCTTATGTAATTATGTATGTACCTATTGTATTTAATACGAATATCTGCTCTCGAGCCTTAGTTTTTTACCTGGTACCCATAATACACGCTTGGCTTACTTTGGGATTGGTCGCTTACGACTTACGCTACTGTAATGAACACGGCAGGCGGCGCGCGCGCACGTGGCCGCAGCGAATTATTGACGCTCGTGTCAACTTTGCGCTTCAGTGTGACAATAAATCGGTCTGCTAATTGTTGATTGTTGACGGTGATATAAAGCTAGGTTTAAGTTACTTATTTAATGACAGAGGTAACGAGCTGACTACAGAGTAATTCTGTTTTACTGATTTTACTTTGTGCACTAGATAAATAGTAGATTGTACAACGAGAGCATAAAATGAGCCATTTTACCCGAGACAATGAATTGACACGACGAGTGGAAAATGGGTTTAATGCTAGAGTTTACACTCTGCTTTTCACTTCGATTGCGAGATGAAATATAGCAATAGGTAGTGGAAACAAGTGTTCAGTTATTAGGTACTTACCTTTTATTTTTCATGCATTGCTATATAATTATTAACAGAGAGCGGATTTTTCATGGCATTTTTTGACCTCTCATAGTGACTTCTCAGTTATCGACTCTACCTAAATGATGTCGATATATTAGACTTTCAATTAGATTGTCGTAAACTCATCTCGTACTTGTAAAAAAAGTACCTATGTATTTAAAAACCGGAAAATAATTGAATTGAATTAGATAATTTATGTGACATTGCCATGCCTGCCCAGGGCCCATATGAAACTAACGGAACTGAAATTATTAAATTACATAGATATTGATATTCATTCATTTATCATTGCATATGTCTATTTCACATTTTCAACTGCTCGAAAGTTAATTGAAAGAGATTTGCTCTTTAACTTAGGCCGCGTATTGTTTACCTCTACTTTTAATCTTCTTTAGTACCTATGTTGTGTATCGATATATGTATGTATATCGGAAGTCAATAAGAGAAGTCACTATGACAGGTCAAAAAATTCCATAAAAATTCCGCTCTCCGATTATAATTTTTTAAGTTTTATTGATTTATTTGATCGATTTTTTAAAAAATATTTAAATATAGAAACTTTTTTGTTTCTGGCTGTTTACACCTGATTGCCTTGGTCTTAGACGAAGATTTTACTTTATGCACTAGAGCATAAAAAGTAATTTTATGTCGCCTACATCCAGCATCCAGTTTACGAGCGTGAGAAGTGTAAGACTTTAAATCCATGGCATCGGAGCCTGCTCCTCTGACATTTAATGTGCATTTAATACGTGTTTCTAGACGATACTAAAGACCATCTCGTAATTGCGTTTATGTGTGCAGCCAGCCACCGGAACGTCTCGGCGACGCACCCGCTATTTATCGCGACCGGCCGGATGCCGCCGCACGATTACCGGACAATTATCGGAGCGCGGAAAGTTCCCAAAACACTATAGTTGTTAGCATCCGATGTAAACAGTAACACGTGGCTTCCCACGCGGGTTCGTTTACAACCTGGGATCCGCTTTATGCGTATTCTTATAACTTAGTACTCAAGTCGATAGAATGACAAGCTTTTACCAGATTCCCACACAAGACTTCGTGTTATGTTTGGATTGAGGTCGTATCATTTTAGCCTCTCCATTTCACAATCTCTTTTGTAACGTCGTCTTCTACCGTTTGACAGAAATAAATAAGCATTGAAAGCAAAGTCGTGCCTGTTGTGCTTGGTCATGGGGCAGTCTTGGCAGGGCCGAATTTACCATTAGGCAGAATAGGAAACTGTCTAGTGGCCCCGATTCAGCTAGGTTCCCCGCGCGCGCACTACAGAAATTGAAAATGTTTCATCCTTTCGACGCATGTTGTCAGCTAATTTGATTGAACTTGAGAAGAGCTGATGATCTTCAAATGGCAAAAAGGGGCCCCGAGAATTTACATTGCTTTAGGGCCCCGACATGGTCAATCCAGCCCTGTGCGTAGGTGCTTAGCAAACATGGTCATAACGGTGTTGGCACTGTTGGAATTTCCGACTCGGAATATGCACGCGTTTTACAATACGAACGCACTCACATAATATTTTGAGCAGCGGGATAAGTGTGATAGGTATAGGTATACTTAACGGGTGGGCTCTGTACTAACAGGAGCAAAACATTAAAACCAAAGTTCTGCTACTCAAATGGAACTACTTTAGTTCTGCATCTTTCAAAAATTAAGTAATTTTACCATTATATGTATTTCAAACAAAACAAATGGTATTTTCAATGTACTCGTACCTCATCCAATAGCCTAAATGACATCGCCTGTCACGTAACAAAACAACGGATTTCGCAATACATTGCTTGTCCAATTGAACTGTAAACTAAACATAGGTGAAAATCAAAACATAAGTTATTTTCAAAAGTTGTGGAACTAAATTAGCTCAGGATAAAGAGCGGAAACTGTTGTTTAATCTTTTGCTCCTGTTACAGGACCTACCCGGTATAAGTAGGTAAGTATTTACCTATACTATACGGGCGCGCTCTTTGTCCCTTTTTATAACGTTCAAAAAGTATTATTATGATTACATAATCGCAATCTTTACTTTTTTTATTTGCTGCGCCATTTAAATTAAAATGTACCTAACCTACAACAATAATTTATTGATACTGCTATTATTTCTCAATACTGCTTGCATACATTTACGTCTAGCACAAAACGTCGTTAAATTCGGAATTAAAGTGCATAAAATGCACTTAAAGTATCGTAAACCATTGCGATAACAGCCGTCAACGACTTGCACAACAAAAAGGAACGCGATAAACATTTTAATAAAATAGTAAAATTACGATATAGTATGTCGTGATCGCGATACACCGTAAAGTTGCGAGTTTACATTCACACTTCTGAGGTTGTTATGAGACCCTGGTAGCATCAGGTTCTATGTAAAAACTAGGTACTTACTGATTATCAAAGCTTTAGAGTTCCTCAAACTTGTAGAAAGGAGAGCCATTGTTTTAAAAAGTTAATACAAGCAAATTATTTCCTAAAGTTCTCCAATGAAAGAAAATAGGTACTTACAGACCAAAACGGGTCAGTCAAAGAACTGAATCCGACTTGGTGCATCCCTTTATCACCTCTTTACGATGATATTATCCTAGTTTGTGCTATGAATAGAGAAATAACACACACCTCTCAATCCTTGCTCGTTGTTGTTCTTCTAGTATATACGAGAGAATAATAAGCTATATCCGCTCGTGCCAATCGTTAAATACATTCAGGCCATTTTTAATCAATCAGCGATATAAAGGTATCGCGATACGAATTAAGAATGAATTAACCAGTTTATTATAACCGGTTTTATTCCCAAATAAAACTTTGGTCACTCGACCGAACCGCACCGCACCGAACTCGACCGCTTAAAATTCTTCCTCTTCCATGCATTTATATTGCTGAGATATCACTTTTTGTAAAAAATTATATTGAACAGATGTCAATCCCCAAGCTAGGAGCAATCGAAGAAATAAACTACTAGTTACAAGAAATAGACTGGCTCTTTGCCGCAACAACGTGTACAGCATGGCGATCAAAATTTTAATAAACTACCGCCTGCCTTATTAGAGTTGCCAATGCGAAAATTAAAATCATTTTTATTAAATTGGCTTATGGCTTACAATTTTTATAGCCTCAATGAGTTTTTTAATTTGAGGAATAGTTTGATTACATACGACATTTATTTTATTTTAATTCTATTGTGACAATTCTTATGCGCGCGAATTCAATGGTGCGTGTGAAGTTCCCAATCCGCACTGGGCCCGCGTGGGAACTATGGCCCAAGCCCTCTTGTTCTGAGAGGAGGCCTCTGCCCAGCAGTGGGACGTATATAGGCTGGGATGGAAGGTATATTTTATACCTTAGGCTGCTATTTACTCTTAAACTACTACTAATTCTCAAGAAAACTTAACCGTTATAGTTTTCCTTGTAAGTTTGACGTTTGATATACTTACTACCAACCTGATTTTTTAAAAATGGTGAAACTATAAATGCCAAAATGGCAAAAACGGAACCCTAAAAAACAGATGAATCAAACTTGAATGAATTTATACATGTTTTTGATGTCGAGAACGCAAAGGTCCTTTAGTTTTTTTTTTGTGTTACAAATGGCTTATCTTCTGACATTTCAAAATACTAAAGTGGTTTCGTAAAATCATTTTTTGTACGTCTCAATTCGCATCAAGTCGTCAGATCTAAATTAACAATTTATCTCTTTAGAGCTTTCTGGAATGATACAGAAATACCTATTAATTTGTCATGTATCGGAAGGATATGAGAGCATGATTGCCTTGACCATGCCGCTCACCATTGCCTTCACCTTATGCTATATGGCGGCGCAAAGCACTTGAACCAACGAGCTTTTTACAATTATCTGGCAAGAAAATTATAGTTAACAGTACGGTCACCTAGTAGTTAATATTTTGATATTTTGTAATGTTCTAGTTCTATTTAGCCATCAGCCAAATATATGGTCTACCACCCTAAAGGATAATCGTAAAAGCATGTCGTAAAACAATAATGCCAATAGACGTGTCTGTCAACTTGAAAGTTCGACTTTAGCGACATATTCATTTGATAGGAACTTGTACCTAATGAGAGAGGTGTAAACGGGCAATTTTATTTTTAAAGTTTCTGGAATTTAAATTTTTCACTCAGAATTATGAGCTCTTTTGATTCTGTTGCAAAAAATGGTTTCCCAATTTTCCATGGAATTTTAGTTTTCTTTTTAATTTACCCGACAAAATTGGACCCCATGACATGTTTAAAATTTATTTATTTACCTTACACGTCCGACTTTGAGCCACTGACTTACAATATGTGTGCCAATTTTGAACTCAATCAGTTCAGTAGTTTCGGAACAAACCGCTGTGACAGATGGACAGACAGACACTAATGATCCTATAATGGTTCAGTTTTTCCTTTTTGGGTACAACACCCCAAAAAATTCCCTTAATATCCGATCAATCGTGTTCGTCTTAATTTTCATCTCAAAATACATTTAGATATTTAGTATCGCCCCTTGTCATTATTTATCTCCACCGTCCCAAGGTCCGATGCAAGAGCATTTGCGCGTAAACACACTGGAAACTTTATTTTTAGATCGCATGATCCAAAAGGCCGGTCGTGCGTCGTGCCATACGTTTCTTGGAACTAACAGTAATGGCTGCCATTCAATGCTAGATTAGTATCGAGTGCTCAAAATGGCCCCTTCAATATGCAAAATAAACTAAGTCAGCACCAAGTACCGGTATCTGTAGATCAACTGCCGGAAATTAGTTCCGATTGTAATTATTAACTCGGTTGTCTAACAAAAGAAAGCAATAGAATGTAATAGGAATTATTAACTTAATAATCTACCATCTGCTGGTATATGGGGAAAAAGTTTTTGTACGAGCTTTTTCGCTATTTTTATGTACATTTATTGCCTGTATTTGCTACCAAACTACATATCTCTGTTATCAAGTTTAAAGATGAAGAGTTACGTCCTCCAGTCCGTTCCGTACAAATTATTGTATTGCCACCGAACTTACATAAGTAGGTATGCCATTAGCTACAGATACCAAGAAGTGGTGATGGCAATTTCGCCGTCCGTTCGTCCGTCCGCGGTTCAGCTTAGGAACGCGTGGGGGTATAATACTTAGGTCTTCTACCCCTTCTCTAAAACTCAAACTTCTAAAGTCAACGCAATGTAAAGACATAATATCCATAAATATATTTATGTATAGTTTACAAAAACATATTATATTTCAGCTAAAGTGGCAATATAGAGCGGAAACCCTGAAGAGCTTTTGTATGGAAAAACCACCGCTAGAACCCCCTCTTAAGCACTAAAGGGTATATGTGTTGTTAACCGGAAACTGATACATATATATGCTAAAGGGCCACTTGTATCATATCCGCTTCCGCACTTTAATTAATAAATATTTGCCGCATATCGGCCATGATACAAACAATCGCTAAGAAACGCGGGAATTCTTTCTCGAACTCATAAAAATACGTTTAGCCTTATTAATGTCTTAGTCATCTGTAGACCCCGGATTTTTGTGGCAATGACGTCACAATAGGGTTAGTTTGGGAAGTAAATGGAACGGTGTTAATTAATACGGCTGTGTAAATGATGATTATGATAATGATGATGATGTGTTTGTGAGAATGGTCCCAAAGGAAGACCGGCAGATTGTTGACCTAATCTAACCATATGTTCATTGTGATTGTGAATAAACTTTGTTTGGATAAACTACCCTATTGTGACGTCATTGCGACAAAAATCCGGGATCTATCAGCTGCTGTTTTTTTTATTCGACTGGATGGCAAACGAGCAAGTGGGTCTCCTGATGGTAAGAGATCACTACCGCCCATAAACATCTGCAACACCAGGGGTATTGCAGACGTGTTGCCAACCTACAGGCCTAAGATGGGATACCTCACGTGCCAGTAATTTCACCGGATGTCTTACTCTCCACGCCGAAACACAACGTGCAAGCACTGCTGCTTCACGGCAGGATTAGCGAGCAAGATGGTGGTAGCAATCCGGACGGACCTTGCACAAGGTCCTACCACCTGCTGTTACACAACATATTGTAAACTTAATCGTATTGTGATTTGATTTTAACTATGATTGATTTAGACTTGTGAGTCTTCGGCATCGCAATTTCTCATTAGGAGCAATTAAAGGGTTGCTCTTTCGACATATTTCTTAATTAATATTGTGTAAATGAAATTGACACTCAGTTGAAGTATTTTTGGACCTCACTCACCAAAGTGAGTGCAAATTTTATGTCTCGGACACATTCTTGTTAAAACGTCTGTTTTCCAAAGACCATATTGTCATCATCATCAACATACATACCTATAGTAAGACTGTGCGATAAACATCGTAATGAACGTGGCAAAAAACGGAGCTAACGTGTCTAGTTTACGAAACATCTCTTTTTACAGTTCGCTGTGAATGTCAGTGTTTGTATCTTTTATTCTTGGTTTTTAGTTGGTTTTTTGAGATTAAAACACGAATAATAATTGGATAATAATATAAATAAAATCAAGTGCCCTCGACCAAATATCACCCATGATCAAAAATCTCTGCCACAATGTATTTACGTATTGTCATGTCTTTCAAAAAAATGATTGATTTACTGTCATTTAGTGCAAATGGAAAATGTACAACTCGAAATTTTATGTCAAAGCAGAAAAATGACAATTTGAAATACATTAACAAAGAAAATTTTCAAATTTGATATACTTACGTGTGTATTTACGTACACTCAGAAATATGAGGAATTGTAAATATTTTCCACCCGAAATCATTTGTTTTATAAATAAATAAATAAAAATAAATAAATAGGACAACATTCCATTTGGGTTTAATTAATTTACAACAAAAATAAATTTGATTGTAAATATGTTTCACCACAATTATATTTTGACAAAATTCACTTTGGATGGTTTTTGGTTTTGGTCCAAATTCAAAATGGTCAATTCGAGTGGACGATTTTCCGGTGTACTGCCTTTTCGGCGAAATATGTTTCGCCCAATTTCAATTAGCAACCAATCTTTCGCCGAAGTTTCATTTGGCAAACCATTCGTTGGCATAACTTTAGGTACTTCGCATTTTTCTTATTTCGCAACATTTTTATATTGCAAAATTTTACTTCATTACATCACACTTTTATGTGGCAAATAATTATGTAGCAAATGATTGGCTTAGGCGAATAACAAATTGTCAAATAACATTTGGCCAATTTTTATATTGCAAAGTTTTACTTCAAAATTTGTGCGAGCGAGCGAAGCGAGAGAGCAAGACGGTTCGGAGCAGAAGCGACTGGATAGTTTAGGTTCAGCCTTAGCCTTCACCTTAGCCTTCGATGTTAGGTTTTTTTTATAGCAGCCAGGATAACTGCCACTAGGAAAGTAGGTTGTATGCCATTCAATATGTAGCTAAGTTAAGGTATGCCAATCAGTACATTTGACCGTAACATAAATTACAACTTAAAAATATCCCAGGTAAATAATTTGCATAATAATAATTTATCAAATGATCCGAAACATTAGTAAACCCGATTTTCCATTTGCACCGCAGGACAGTAAATCCTTTATTTTCGTTTAGTTTCACGTTAGCCGTTGTTAATCTCCTGGCACAATTTCCATCGCAACTGTTTTTGTTTAAAATTTACTTCTTTTAAGCTCAATTTAGACTGCAGGAAGTATTGTGCAAGTTGTATGTTGTTGTGCATTGCGAGGTCGTAATCCAAACGAGTTTTGATGGACAACCGAGCGCCTCGATGTAATGCACCAAGCACGATTTTGCCTGCTGTTCTAAGCTGGATTTTACACTCTTCTTCTTCTCTCTGATCGATATTAAATACTAATAATAATGGTGTCTTTTGTGAAATTTTCAGCAAATGGAGAATTTTCCTGAATACAGTTTTGGATTTAATTATTATTCGTACATTCTGGATCATCTTAACAACCTTAACCTACTTTACCTACCTACGTAAAACAGCGTAACTAATTTTGTCAGTGTTAATCGTTCTGTTTGTTGTCTCGTTTTTTAGGGTTCCGTACCCAAAGGGTAAAAACGGGACCCTATTACTATGACTCCACTGTCCGTCTGTCTGTTTGTCTGTCTGTCTGTCTTTCTGTCTATCTGTGTGTCAGGTTTTATCTCATGAACCGTGATAGCTAACAGTTAAAATTTTCACAGATGTGTTTCTGGTGCCGCTATAACAACAAAAACTAAAAACAGAATAAAAATAATATTGAAGGGGGGCTCCCATACAACAAACGTGATTTTTTGCCGTTTTTTGCTAATGTCTAATGTAGTATAAATAATGGCAAGAAACCCTTCGTGCGCGAGTCCGACTCGCACTTAGCCGGTTTTTATTTAAATCGAAGATATACGTAACTTATGACGTCCTAGTATCCGCGGGCCCTTCGTTGAACGACTTTTTAGTTATTTCTGTACTTTACGAGTAAACAAATAGTTTTTTGTGTCATTAGCCAGCTGTAGCTATGTATTGTTGGATGTGACGTTACGGGTAATTAAGGAAGTTAAAAGAAGATACCAAATTTGGCCCAAGACCTTGCTTGGCAGTGAGGGACCCTCCAAATCTTATGCTGTACACGTACAGTATCCCAAAAAATCTTTACTAGGTAGGCAATCTCATTTCTTAATCTCACTCATCATCATCTCATTTTATAAGAAAACTAGTCTGAACAAGTGGCAACTTGTTGAAAGAAAGTTAAATCTCGATTTAGAAGATGCGAAAAATACCGTGCGAACTTCGTTACATGCTTGTCCGCCCAGCTTTCCTGTCTTATCTTTTCCTATCCTAGCCTACTTTATATCCTACTAATGTTATACCTAAATAAGAAATACACTTAGAAAAAAAAACACATTTCACTTAAGAGGGTTTATACCTGATGAGCTAGCTGGCAACGTTGCATTTTTCTTAGTTTTTCTCGATCATTCCATAAAAATTGAATGAATATTCATAATGTTATCTGATAGAACCCGTCTTAATAAGTGTACGTGTCTACTCCAATAATTATTCTTTAGACTTTTATTTTCTTTAAAAACCGGTCATAAACATTAATTCGTTTTTAAGGAACTTATATATTAAGAAGGGTTCTATCAGATAACATTATTAATTTTCATTCAATTTTTATGGAATAATCGAGAAAAACTAACAAAAATGCAACGTTGCCAGCTCAGCAGGTATAAACGCTCTTAACTCACATCTCACACACGGAAAAAACAAAAAACAATGAACTCTATCTCTATAATAACTGCTAGGATAGGTTAGCTTATAATTAATTGAGTTGGTTAGGATGGGTCCTTGTTATGCCACCGAAATCGCACTGTACATATTTGTTACTATTTAATTCCTAACAGCTTAGTTTCAATAACACACGCGAATGACCATAAACTTGACCGTCGTGAAGTCATTAGTGATGGATGGCATGACATGGGATGCGCTCGCGACGGCATTCAACTTGACCGCGCTTACCGGTCGCCGAGTTATGCAACCCTGGTACCGACTGTGCTCCAAAGCTTTATGCGTTACTAGCCTTTGCCTCCTGCTTCTTTCGCGTATTTAATCTGTCATCTCCCAGGATAACAGGATCGAAGGATTTTGGGCACAAATTTGTGCCTCTGGGAGAGGACAGGTTAAACTAGATTTGGCAGCCAAATTGGCATTTCATTTCCATGAGAATTCCGAAATACTAAAAAACCCCGACTGCGAAGAAGGAGGGTTATGTGTTTGACGCGTATGTCCTCTCGTAACTACTCAACGGCTGAACCGATTTCGATAAATAATACGTCATTGGATTCGTCTTGATGACGCGAGTGACACTGGGAAATCAAAATGGCGGATTTTTGGCGGCAAATTGTAAGTTTTCAAAAAATGTTTTTTATTCAAACCTATCGGGTGGGGTATCAAATGAAAGCTCATAATTGGCCTATTCTAAGGGGCTGTTTCACCATCCATTGATTAGTGTTAACTGACGGTTAAATGTGATTGCCGTCTCTATTTGTTTCGTTCGAATAGACGGAGACGGCATCACATTTAACCATCAGTTAACACTAATCAATGGATGGTGAAACAGTCCCTAAATATTATAATAATTTTAGGGTCTGTTTCACCATCCATTGATTAGTGAACTGGCGGCTAGGTGTGATGCCGTCTCTATTTGTTTTGTTCGAATAGACGGAGACGGCATCACATTTAACCGTCGGTTAACGCTAATCAATGGATGGTGAAACAGCCCCTTAATCTACTATTTTCACAGAAATTAAAAAATTGTGAAATAAAACAATAAATTAAAAAATCATAATAATTAAAAAATCAAAAACCCGACTGCCTTAAAAAATACTAAAAAGAAGAAAACAAGTCTAGTAGGCTAGACCTTTGTTAAGTAGCTAACTTAAAGTTCAACAGTCGGGACCCATTTAAATCGTGACGCTCAAAAATTCTTACCTAATTGATGAATATAGGTATACACTGCCTGCATTTTATCAGTCAATGTGCCTAGATTAATTAGATATTTCTGTAAATCACAGAAACAATATTAAATATTGTTTCTACTTATTAAACAACATCGATGATTAATTCGATTTTATTACTATCAATGCAATTGTTTTACGATATAACAATACCGTGAACCGTAATGTTTGTTTTATCATTTTTACCATACTAGGAATCTTTACGGTCTCAGCTCTGTAAATGTAATAATGATAGTTACGGCTGAATTACTGTGGTCAACAATACAGCATTCAATGTAAATCGAATCAATTTTAGGCCTTACGAATGTTACAATATGTACCTATTCAATGTTCTCGGCAATAAGAACAAACTATCCTCTTACGATCCACAAGTGCCTTACTATTAATCATCACATTTTACTAGACTGATGAAAATGGAAGTGAGATTTGTTGAATATGAATACTAACACAAAGAGATAGAGAAGCTGGACGCTGTAGATGTAGTGCTGGAGGAGAATGGACAAGAGTGGGTTGGAGAAAAGAGATGCTTCTTAAAAGCTATTCTGATAGGAAGAGAAAAGGTGGAATGAGACTTAATTCGGTGCTATATTTTTTAAAAATATTTTGGAGGGGAAATTTGAGGGGAGAAGTGGAAGACCGGGGTTAAACTATTTCAATCATATCAAGGGCAACCTTAACGGTCATCTCTAGAAGTCAAAAAGGCTGACGAAAGAAAAGAATAAATGCCATTACTTCACCGGTAAGAGTTACTCTTAAATGATGATGATGATAATTTGAACCAAAAGTTAGTTCAGTTGGTTGTGTGTGTGCTCACCATGTAGAGGTCGCCATACCGCCACACCTTCCAGAAGCCCTTGATCGCGGCGAGCATGTTGCGCGCGCGGCCCGCCGCCCCCGCCCCCGCCCCGCACCCGCCGCAGGCGACGCACGCGCCTAGCGCCGCACGCGCGCTCCTGCAAACAATAACAGAACACTATGAACAACCAATCAACACCCAGCAGCAGTGGCGTGATTTGATGAATTTCGTTATAATCTGGAGCAAAAAAGACTTTCTCAAAGCGGCTATCGAGGAAAAGACATGAGAGAAGTGTTTTTTTTGTTGAATCGCCTCAAGGGCCAAAGAGACTAGGTCCTTGCTTTTATTTACTTAATTAAATGAGACAAGCGTTTGTTAGGTATGTCTTCGGATGCAACACTGGGCAATTAGTACACACGTAAACTACCATATGCTACCATCGCCATTCATCATTTCGTAAACAGCCAACTCGGTTGAGATTGAGTTTTACGGGGCCACGTCACTATACCAGTACGTCAGAGTATTAAGCCAACGTTAAGAGCCGAGGATAATTCTCTCGCTCGCTTCGTTCAATGCGCGGGACTTGAAGAAAATGAATTAAAAAAGAGTAAACTGTAGAAGTATAATTATTTACCACAGTTTGCTAGGTAAATACTACTATTATTACTATGGTTACAGTTCAATAGTTTTGGACGCTACTTTAGAGTTCAAATCTATTGAGAAAATTCACAAATCCCACAATTTTTCTTAAACATACACGATATACTTTGTGTGATATAAATAGAAGTTCATACAAGCGTTTAAGATTTCAACTTGATTGGATTTTTATTTTGTTTAATTGATTTGTTACTATAATTTGCTGCTGCTTAATGTAACCACCACATCGAAACTCACTTAAACTCCTCAGAGGGCTCATCGAACTGAGTTCACAATATCAGTTCTGTTAAATTATACAACGTACTGTGTTCTTGTCGCACGATCACCAGACAATGACGAGTTGCCGACTTGATAAAGTCTCAAATAACACGGTTCTATTCCAGACCGTCTTACATCTCAACCGTACATCTGATACATCGCTGACGTCCTGAGAAAACAAGACAATCTCGTTGCACTATTTCCAACCGTCTACTTTCATCCTAACCATTTTTGTTATGAGTTATGTTATGACATATACTATCTGTATTAATACGTAACATTATCTAAGTCGCTACGTACGTGAGGAAATTTTCTATCGGTCAGTTATAGATTGGAAGAAGCGGCTCTCTTTATCGTTAAAGAGATATTTATCTATATGTTTCCTGATCTATCTGCACGTTTGCGTAAAGCCTGTAATAAGTCTTGTTTTAAACTTAAATCGTACAACACAGGGCTAACCACCTAGCTGTTAAAAATGTAAATAAATCTATCTTTATTTTTGCTGATTTGGGACCATTTCGGGACATGCCAACTTTTTTTAAAAATTTAATATCTTTTTGTTATGCTACGCTACTTTGTCACGAATAAATGATTTCTATTTCTATTTTATGATAAACAAAATAAAAAAATCTTAATTCAATTTGTTTATTTTGTAAGTAAGCTGTAAAAGGCTCTTTAACGTGGTTCTTTTATTCTACCAACGCTTTGCTCAGCGTGGGACAGAATAGGCTAATGCCTGGTTCACATTATTCCAGTAAAACCGTCCCAGTAGCATGCGGTGCTCGATCGATCTTGTGTAACTCGTTTGGATTGTGACCCCGCAATGTATCGCTACTGGCATGATTTTACTGGAATAATGTGAACCGGGCATAACAATAATAATAATAATTAACACTTACTGTTCGACACGCGTTTTGTGTCTGTACGAAGCATCATCAAGATAAATACAAATATAATAAATAACAGTGGTTCTTTGTCTTTTTATCGTTGTTAAACAACGATAAGGAACAACTCAAGGGAGCTACTATGTTTCGCAAACTAAATTAATGCAAATAAATGCAAGTAAATTACTTTGAAAAAACGTCATAAATTAAGGGCCTTTACGCTACATCGAAAATACAAACTGAAACATAGATGCACAGAAAAACCAGAAATATAGACCAGCGCTGGAAATCGAACCCAGGTCCTCGGCATTCCGTGCCACGTGCTATACCGCTACACCACTACTGGACAGGGGTACAGACACGAATTTCTCCTATGCACCACGTATAGAAACTGCAGCCAGGATATCCAGCACACCAATATACTCTTGAAAAATGAATAGCAGATATGTCGTGTTTGATTCCTTCTGATCAGTATTTGATTCTACACACAATGTAATGGTGGCAACATGACGAGCTGATGCTGCAGCCAGGATATCCAGCACACCAGTATACTCCAATACAGATATGTAATTCTTTTGATCAGTATTTGATTCTACACACAATGTAATGGTGGCAACACGATGAGCTGATGCTGCAGCCAGGATATCCAACTCACTAGTACACTTTTAAAAAATAATATAACAAAGTTTAAAAAACATGAAATGAAGAACTTAAATTAAAAATTTAAAAAACCCCCGACACAAAAACGCCAGCAAAAATTTAAAAAAACGCCCGAAGAAAAACCGCCGACAAAAAAACGCCGCCAAAAAGACAACTAAAAAGTAAAAAATAATCATGCACTACCTAGCTGTTGCCCGCGACTTCATCTGCGAAGAATTCGTTTATCACTATCCCGCGAGGACTATGCAGATTTCCCGCAAAATTAGCCTTAGTTAATTTAGCATAAGTACCTAGTAATATTTTTTTTATCTAAGCGTAGTCGGTGTCGGGGGACCGCTAAGGTTAATACTTTAAAAATACAACATATGTACTTTAGTTTCCTGTTAACCTTAGCGGTCCCCCGACACCGACTACGCTTAGATAAAAAAAAATACAGAATTATCCATATTAGTCACAAACCGTCTACAAGTCGTCAACACGTTATAAAATTTGAATGCTTTAAAGTATAAAAAGCAGTTTACTCTAAAACAGATGAACGAACTTCAGAGCAATTAAATTAATTATGGAACTCGAAATGATAACGGAACAAATTCAACTGCACCAGAAGTAATACAGAAGTAATATAAGAACCAGCTATCTTTAAATTTATCAGAAGTAATTATACGTACCATCACAATAAAAAAGTTGGTCTGTACAAGGCAATATGTTGAAGAAGTTACCAACTGTTTTACGATTCAATATCGTTTCATAAGGCATTATCTTGAACTAGTACGTGTGTCCCTCACCCTCAGACTACTGTGGCACTATGTCACCGAAAATAAATTAAGCTAAGCAAAGCTATCCTAGGTTTTTCTTAAATTAAAAATAAAACTATTAAAATACAGTCAATTGATCGGGCCGTAAGTACTATTATATATTTTTTAAAAAAGGTTACCACCCCATTTACGTAATATATGCCGGATTGCCTTTGAAATTGTGTTTATTCCGAATCTAAACCTTATGTAACACGTTTAAAGTACACTATTGTCTTGTTTCATTTTTTTTAAGGATTCGAATACTTACATTAAGCACCATAGTATGGCCGATATCCTAGAGACTTACCTTACTAACGCTTCTACTCGATTTTAGAAAATACTATATTTGTGAATAAATGATCTGTCTCTATATTAACTATTATTTATGAATTGTATGCAAGTACAATTGTTAACGCAAATAATTATAGATCACTCCGAGGTAAAAAAAAATGAGTATGCCGACATTGACTTAGTCATTACGTTGGACGTCAAATTGACATAAAATGCCACCGATCGCCGATCATTAGTTATATAATATATATCACTGGATATTTCAATATATACTTGCTTCCTTAGACAAGAATTTTAAACTTAATGGCAATTAAGAAAGTTGACATTTGGTTAGACACTAGGTATGTTCAAAATGTTGTCCACTGGGTCTTAGGAGGTTAAGTGAGCTAGATGTACTAACTTTGTATCACTAAAGGCTGCGTGAGGAAAAGAAAAGGGCCAATGGTGTGTGAATCTCAATTGTTTGTATAACTACCGCCGCCACTATTTACACTATATTTTGTAATGTCTGTACTGCTTTTGGTGATCAATAAAGAATATTTGTATATACGTACTGCAAATAATTATTGTTTACTTTAATATTCACTTTTGATATCAGTTTCTATGCGGCTTACTTTCGCTGTCAGATATAATCTGGCCTTCGAGTGGGCCCAATTTTCTGTCGCTAAGTATAATATGACAGAAAAATATGCTACAAAAAGTAAGCTATGAATATCTGTTCAAATTGTTTTAGATAATTAAAATGAAATGAACTTTCATAAGGATTATACTTAAATGGGTTAGGGGACGGTCCTACTACTGTCAGCCTCTTCAGAATAAGTACTTCTTTATGATAATGTTTTCTCGATTTTCCGTCATAATTACTACGATTCTCTGAAAATGTTAGAAAAAATATACTACTTAAAAGAAAATGGGCGCCACGGAGATTAATTGATAAAACGAAAATATTCCCTCTTGTTCTGAGAGGAGGCCTGTGCCCAGCATTGGGACGTATATAGGCTGGGATGATGAATTAAATATATTATTATATTAAAAACGCAAACATATTTCTGATTTCATTTTAGTGATGCAGCTCAAGTAGCCCTGATATTCTTTTGATTAGTATAACGTTTAAAATCACCTCGACGTTTTAGACGCATATGTACAAGAGCTTAAATTAAATACTTCATTGATAACTGGCATTGAACGTTTGAAGTTATCATCGCGGATTTCATAATGTAATGTAACATAACAGCATTGTTCAGATTCAATTGTATATAATATTAAGTAAATACGTATTCTTTCTTTGTCGCCGTGTTTATAATTGCAATAATTCCCAAGCTTGGCATTTCCTAGTTGGCAGCATACATATATCACCTTTATATTATATCTTATATCAATTAAACATTTGTTTAGTTCTATCATCATATTCTTTTGTCCTCGACAAGCCCATATACGTCATTAATAAGATGCCCTCATTTCAAAACCTATTTAGATTAAAAATGTTTTTATACGAAGCAAAACAATACTGACGTCACACTTGTTGCTTTAAATGTCGCATCTCGTGCCAAAAACATTTGTTATTCTTAAAAAGGCAGATAATAAAAAATATACAAAGGTTCAAGTTTTTTTTTCGCAAACCCATACGCTGCGTGGTAATCGATTTCGTGGTATTACGTATTTTGCATTAAATGCGCGTATCTAATTTTAAAGTTGTGTATGCATATTAGTCGTGACGGAGTAAATACGTGGATCATTTAAGAAAATTATATGAAGTACCTACTTAGGTACTTTTATAAATTGCTTAGTATAGATATCCGCACTTCACTGATAATCACTTAAAAAATATAATGATGTTTTTATTATACTTGTCTGGGGTTATACTTTGCGTAATTAAGAATTTCGAAATCTTTTACTGAAGAAAATTATACGTAACGTTATATTAACCCAAAATAAAATCGGTCGACTCCGATATTATAGCACATGATCCACAACCTTGTTAGGTATGTTCCATAACTCATTAACATTAACCTTTACTTTCTACTTTTTTTTTAGTTATTAATATTTTACCTATGAAATTGCCTGGACTAACAGTAGGTTATCAAATATATATTTTTTTATATTACAGGTAACTAAATTACGGTTTTAGATTAGGTACGTATATTAATTGCTAAACTAGTATTCTTTAAAAAAATCTAACCAGTTACAATCAGGTACTTAAATCCGAAAGAAATTCGCAAATTCAAAAGATCAGTGGCTTAGAATTGTTTATCTTATTGTTCTTTTGCAAAAAAACTCAAAAGAACTATTCTTTCAATAGACTTGTTTATCGATCGAATTAGTTCTTTTTGAGTTCGCGCCAACCATTAATTAAGCGGGTGTCGTCACGTGCGGCCTGATAGCGCGGTATCGAAGCAGCCGTGAAACGCGCGTGGAGAATATCCGCGGTAAATTAAATCAACACGGGCAGCCGGCACCGCGCCATGGGAGCTTTACTCATATGATTATGATGTTTAATTAAAAATATTGACATCACAAATATGATTCACAAAACGTTTCGGTCAATATTGTAATTTAAAGGAAAGTAATAATAGAGCCTTTGAAAACGCATTAAATTTGAATTGTTTTCGTATTTTACGTAAACAAAAATTACGGAAATAAAAATATCGCTTAATTTAAATAAGTACTTAGTGTTGCATAAAAGTGCAACGTACTGCAATTTAGGTTATAAACATTATTTTATATATTTCGTAATTAAGCAAAAGTTCTTTTTAAAACTCACTTTTTAAATTCACTGAAGCTCCCCTAAATTAGAGAACCAGCTGGTTGTTTCTCCTAATCAGCAAAAAAAAACTGTTTTTCTAAAACCGCAACTCCCGCACAGCACAATGTTTACGTCGGAAACCTCGTTTAAATTTAGAACACGCCTTTCTGTATACCCGGCGAAAAGAGTTATGTAGGTTGTCAACTCGATCCGTAGAGGTTTTTTGATAATGTTTTATTTTTTTTTAATTTTGAGAGACCATGTCCCATCGGTAGGCGGCGCGCGACTGGTGAGAGTCAATTCGCTCTTGACCTTGCGCACGCGGCGCGGAGACTGAAGCGGCTTTCGGCTTTCCGCTTGTTTTATAAACGCATTGTTGTGACTTTTTCCGGCGCCGGCGCAGCGTGGGCGGGCGGGCTCGCCGCTCCGACGCGGACGCAAGAGCTGATCGACGAGACGAGATGAAATCCCCATGGTATCCTTAAGCTCATTGTTCCTAATTATTGATACTTCATAATTTATAAACGACTTCAAAAAGAGGAGGAGGTTCTATATCCCATTGTATGTAGGTAGGTACGTATTTTTTTATGTAGGTATATTCACCGATTTCTCCTTCAATTGTGGATTAATTTTCGAAACTCGTTTTTAGGGTCCCGTAGTCAACTAGGAACCCTTACAGTTTCGCCATGTCTGTCCGTCTGTCTGTCTGTCGAGACCGTTAGTACTACAAAACTGTAATTTGGCATGAATATACAAAGTGGTAAAATAAAAAACATTAAAAACTTTTTTTTAGGGTACCTCCCATAGATGTAAAGTGGGGGTGATTTTTTTTCTCGACTAACCCTATAGTGTTGGGTATCGTATATAGGTATTTTAAAACCATTTGGGGGATTGACTTTACGATTTTTCGATTCAGTGATCTGTTTGCGAAATATTCAACTTTAAAGTGCAAATTTTCATTAATAAAGTCGAGCAACCCTCGAAAATTCAGGATGGTATAAGTATATCAAATTTACAAGGAAAATTATAAAGGATAAGATTGCTTGAGAATTAGTAGTATATAGCAAAAGTAAATAACAGCCTAAGGTATAAAATATACGTTAACTTGGAAGATTCCGTACCTTACCTACACAATACGAAATCCTTAGAAAAATATTACTTGATTTTTTGTAATGGCTACGAAACCCTATCTTGGGCGTGTCCGGCACGCTCTTGGCCAGTTTTTATCTTAAAGTGTACACCTACTCCTGAGGTGATCCATTGTCACCAAATCAGGATTTGATCAGTGAATCTGAGGACGATCTAATAACTCGTACAATTGCTTAGGAATCGTCATTTGATGAAGTGAACCTAATGAGGAAGACCATAGATAGCCACCGGAACTGCTAAGTATCAGTACTTCACGGTTTACGATTCGGTTTCTTTAATATGTTGCTACATAATTTATGCTCGTCGTAATGCGTATAGAGAAGTTGAACTGATGGTGTACCAGTAGGACTCATCTATGGCCCTGCACCAAGAAAAGTACGTAACATGTACTAAAAGATAACAAAGCAGTTGTCGTGACCTCCCTTCAGCATCACCTTCTCTCGCACGAACTTGAGCTACTTATTGTAACTTAGATTATTTACACCAAAAAGCAAAAGTTAAAAGTAAAGTCTAGTTGTACGTAAAGATAAAAAATATCTCACTAATATTATAAATGCGAAAGTTTGTAAGTCTGTTTGTTTGTTTGTTACTTCATCACGTTCAAACCACTAAACCGATTCAGATGAAATTCCGGTATACAGATAGTTTAGGTCCCGGAGAAGGACATAGGATAGTTTTTATCCCGGAAAATTGCATAGTTCCCGCGAGATAGCTGTAAACGAATTCTGCGCGTACGAAGTCACGGGTAACGGCTAGTCTTAGATAAAGCATGAGTTAGACTGCAACTAGATTTTTTTTCTTTGTAATTTAATTTACAAAAAAACGATTCGAAACTTGATTAACAACACGATTAAACCGGCCAAGTACGAATCAGACTCGCACACCGAGTTTCGTAAAAAATTTCGGGTATCTATGAATATCCAATCATAGAGGTAGCAGAGCCCCTCTCCTGAGCAATATGTACGCAGTATGAAACATTTTAGATCGTTACTGTTATAGACAAACAGACATAAAAATTAAGATTTTCACTTTTCTTTTTAATTGTACTATAAAAGATACCTTCATACCAAATTTCAAGTTTCTAGGACAACTGGAATTATCCTGTAGGTTTTCATTAATGTAACCAAGTAGTTACATTGGGGGAGGCCTATGTCCAGCAGTGGACGTCTTTCGGCTGACATGATGATGAACCAAGTAGTTTCTATCAATGACCTGAGCCAGCTGTCTAAATTAACGGTATTGAAAATAAACAGTGTAGATTCCTTTACTACAAACACAAACCAACCGTAGGGTTTTCATGCGCAGTTTTAATACCAAGAACACAAGTCCATAAGAGGAATCAAATTCTAAAAGAACATTTACTTTTTCCTTGCTAATAAAAGAACTAATTTCGACTTTAACATCCACAACTTTAGATACAAACTGACACTCGTATGATTGGGAAAGTCCGATTGATCGATTAACCACCGGTTGACATTAGTCGCACTTTACTTAGAACATGAAAATAAGGTTAACTCCAATCGAAGTCACCAGGGTTCCAGAAATCAACAGGTGGTTAGTTCTAGTTTTCCTCTTTTATGACTTAGCTATCGGTTTGTTTGGGTTTTTCCATGCGAGTACCTATTTTGTTTACATTTCTTTTAATAGCATAGGGTGTCAAACGTACAAATGGGCCACCTGAGTCCCCTGATGAAGAGCAGAGGGTTTGTCACCTGTTGTCGCACTCTTCTTGCCAGAATTGCCAGAGCACACCAGTAAAAGCGGCTGCTGTGAGGCAGAATTATCTAGTAGTATTCTTTATAAACATGCTAGTAAGAACGGTCAAAAGTCATACATACTCATCCACATCTAGTTTACTTAGGTAGGTTAGATAGCTACCTACTTGTGTTTAAACAATTTATATTCTTCAGAACCTAAGATCGATGCCTTATGTGTAGCATATACATGTTACCAGTAGCTACAATGATGCTCGCTGATAGGAAACGCCTTGTCAAGAACTATGTTCTTTCGAGCAATTACATTTACCTACTGTTTCTCAATGAATGCCTGTGTATAGTAACACTGTGTGTATTAACGAAAGGTCCACTCACATTGCAAAGCTTCTTCCTCAATCCAACTCCTAGGCGTCACCTCTACACCACTCGTAGCGCCCTGGTCCTTGTATTTTTTTTTCTTTTCATCTCATATATTTTGTCTGCGTGACAGTCGGTGTTTATTCAACTACTGACGCGAGGCATCTCGAGTTTCCATACAAACATCGATATCTTAACGTTATCTGTGTGATAAGTCTTGTTTAACAAGTTTATTAGAAATGTGAATATTCTGTCTGCTACCTACTAGAAATGGTACTTACTAGACTCTGTATTAATGAGTCGTGGGTGTCATTACACGTGCTAGTACACGGCTAGCAGTTACTCCTCGATTAGTGACACGCAGGCATCTTGTAGAGCGTGGATAACTAATGTATGGGCAAAAAACTTTTCCCAAAGTATCACATCCCAAAATATTTTACTCAAATTATCATTTGACAAAATATCATTTGCTAAAACAACTTATCGCAATTTTACAGTTACTTAGTAATTTTTTTGGCAAATTATTGTTTCAAAGATAATTACTTAGTCATGTTTCATATACTAAGTATTATTTAGGCAAATGTATCGTTTGGCATAAAGCACTCTTCCCAAAATATTGCATGGCATAATAATCTACTTTTCTGATAGCAGTTCGTTTCTGTGGGGGACGCAGTTCTAACCTTACCTACTTTTCTGGTAGCAGTTGGTTTCTGTGGTTGGTTCGTGTGTGAAGTGGTAGGACCTTGTGCAAGGTCCGCCCGGATTGCTACCACCATCTTGCTCGCTAATCCTGCCGTGAAGCAGCAGTGCTTGCACTGTTGTGTTTCGACGTTGAGAGTAAGAAAGCCGGTGAAATTACTGACACTTGAGGTATCCCATTTTAGGCCTCTAGGTTGGCAACGCATCTGCAATCCCCCTGGTGTTGCAGGTGTCTATGGGCGGTGGTGATCTCTTACCATCAGGAGACCCACTTGCTCGTTTGCCATCGTCGAATAAAAAAATAAAAAAAGAAGTGTCATTTTGAACAAATATTTTTATAGCCAAAAGAAAACGTTTTCTTAGTAAACGTTTGTCATAATAAAACTTGACAATGTAAAATTATGCCAAATGATACGTAATTTGACCAAATGAATAAAATGCGAAATGTTAACTGCGATAATTTTTTGGGTAGTGAAATTTGGCGAATAATATTTTGCCGAAACGGCAGTACACCGTAGAGCGTATATGTAGAGTTGTTTCATGCTATGCAACCCTAGTATCGTTAGTTAGTTGCATCGTTACATAACAAAATAATTCCACTGTGTTTATTGTATGTAACTTACGAGATCTTTGTGTGTATAATTCTTTATTGTGATAAACACGACAAACACAACAAGACATGCAAGACAAACAGATGCGCATAAAGGAATTCCTTCTAGTTAACCTTTCAACGATTGAAAGGATACCAGAAAAACTGGCTATGTACACTTAAAAATTTAACTTCGCAACAAATTAACCTAAAAATTTTCGTTATTTTTTATTTTTTCCCAGTTTGCAACCTAGTATAATTTTAGCATTTTTGTGTACCATCAGCCAAATATGTGGTCTACCACATTAAAGTTGAAAATCGTTTGCATGCCATAAAACAATAATGCCAATAGACGTGTCTGTCAACTTTAAAGTTCGACTTTAGCGACATATGCATTTGATAGGAGTTTGTTTAAAAAATGATAGACCACTTATTTGGCTGATGGTACCTAAGGCATACTACCTAAAATCCTGCCTCCTCATTCTGCTATTCATGAGCAAGCACTCATTAACATAATTTTATATACTACGCCTTTAGCTCACTTCAAAATAAACGAATCTTAATTTAATAAGAAAGATCCTTTTTGAGTTCATTTGCAAAATGAATCTCAAACAAAGTCTATATTCGACATTAAAACTGGGAAAATTTATTGGCTTGTCACCTACGAATAATAATTAGCTTGTCACATACCGTCATCGGCGACAAAAAAGATTTTCAGCGCCCAACACACTCATGCCTGAATGAAACGGACTCAGAAGAAGCTCCAAACGGTGTTCGCGCGTTTTTACTGCCATCTTTATCACTCTCAAGCGGGAGCAATATTTACTAGCGTTTGTAATTTAAGACAGTTTAATTTGAATCTTGTGACATGTCATTTCGAGTAGTTAGAAAAGCTGTTACAGGGTTAAGCTATATTGTCCGAACTATACTGCCACTTAACTCCCTGGCAACCTTTTCTTATCTAATTTTCAAGAGTGTGGAGGGCCAATTTGGGAGGATTAAATTACAGATACGCATACGGAATGTTCGCAATTGTGTATAAATATATTTTACCTTAATTCTACCCTGCAATAATATGGTGTAAATACTAACATAGGGACAACATAGGGGGCATTGGTGGGTGCCGGAGAACGGCCAGCGACATCGAGGCAGACCGAGAAGGAGATGGGGGAACGATCCGGACACGTACGCAAAGGACTGGCCTGACATAGCGTCAGAACGAGAGTTGTGGAGGCCTTTGCCCAGCAGTGGGACACTATACAGAGTACTTAAAAAAAACTAACATAGACTGTAAGCTGAGCTGAAATGTTGAATTCAATGAT
Source organism: Choristoneura fumiferana (assembly GCF_025370935.1). Lineage (NCBI taxonomy): Eukaryota > Metazoa > Arthropoda > Insecta > Lepidoptera > Tortricidae > Choristoneura > Choristoneura fumiferana. The sequence continues at coordinate 15,367,609 of NC_133486.1, read as the reverse complement.
TAAGGATATTCGGTCACAAAAACCACAATTTACTAATTTCTTAGTATTTCTACAAAATATCTATTTATTTTTACAATTTTCGTACGTTTTCTGAGTAACTTTGCACAGAGGGCCGGATGAACCACGCGTTGGTCAATATTGCGTCAAGTGCTACCGGAATTTTCAGTTTGCTCATATTTCGTTGACACACAGTAAATATCTCTGCTCGTAGCAGTTAGTCAATGATGAGTAAAATTTAAATGGCTCAATATGCACTGCTTTAAACCTTAAACAAATACAAAAACTCTTCTGAAATAGTCTATTTTTTTCACTTTTCAGTTTTCTATTCGTCGGTAAGTTCTGGTGAAAAACATTATTGCTCAAAGGAATAATAAAACGATTTTTTCTCGTAATTCTTAACGCCTTAAAACGTCTTTTTCATAATCATTAAACTATCACTTATGAGAATAGGTATATCAATACATATTAAATAAAAAAGAAGTAAAAACAATTTTCCTTTTCTAAATTAAATAGAGCGTTACCACAAAACCACATTAAATCATCGACCCGTGACAATCCAACACCAAAATATCGTAACTTCTTACAAACCTTAATACACTTACCACATTATAATACCGCAGCACTAATAAATCACAATAAATGATCAATTTGCGCACTCATTAACGTGTCGATAATTAATTCGTTTTCGGCTATATTTAAGTTTTAATTTACATCTATTTTGTTATATCACATTATGGTGTTAAATACGATCCTGTACTCTACATGACACGTATACGATACGTATTTTACGTATTTAAAAGGCTAGATAAATAACAAACGCCATTTTGTACATAAAGGTGCATTTAGCACTTACTGTCATGCTTTAAGAAGTATGTTCTGTCAGAGATATTAATAAAAAGTTTTTGTCTGATTTCGTTACCAACCCGAAGGGCTAGTTAAATAATAGATGGTTATTGTCGTGGCATGGAAATAGGGCCTAACTTATGGTTTAACTTATCTACAAAGACAGAAATTTCTATTCCAGCCCAGACTAATATAAAGCTTTATTTAAAAATATTGAAGAACTAATTTAGAATGAACTTTTTCGCAAAATATTATTATGACATTTAATTTTATTCCAATATTTTGTTTTCTTTACTGTAAATTTAAAATAAAAAAGTTATTCACAAATCTGTATTTGTCTTTTTTTTTACTTCCATAGAAACTTTATAATTATTTATTCATTCATTATTACTTTACATTATTGTGGAAAACAACAAAGTTCGCAATAAAAGTGAACGGGCGGTTGCGATGCTCAAAGTTAAATACACATCACCCATAATTTTGGCAGTAGTACAGTCGTGTGTCGGTCATTTTGAGCTCCACACTTATTCATTTCTGCTTCGCACTGTACACCTCCTCACCTCACGTGTTATAATGGAAGAGTTATTTACATAAAAAATATATAATCCACTATTATACATTCAGGGGCTATTCGCGTTTAAATAAACGGTATTTTATTCTATTCGCTCAATAGGTACATAAGTACTCAATTGGAGTCAGATGTATTGTATGATACATTTCAAGTGTGACCCCATTTTTTCCCTTCTAACTTCGCCTTATAACGTGAAAAAAAAGTACTTTGCGTAATTTATGCTTTGGAATACACTGGTCAATAATTATAGTAATGTTCCTATGGTACCACCTCGTTCGTTTTTGCAAAGGCCACTAAGTATAAAACATTTATATTAACCTTATTTTTCGAATTTGCAAAGTTCACTCGACCTTAAAAGTATTTATGTAACCGTCGAATATTGGATAATTTAATTGTACTAAATGAATCCTGTTACCAATTATGAATTCGTGAAAGAGTCAATTAATTAATGCTTATTAAATTCAGATTGTGTTCAATAAATAATCCAATGTCCCATAAAACTATCATAACGCCGAAATCATATTATTTTAGGCATCCGAGTGCATCAGGCCGAGCTATATATTTTAATTAACCAAATCATAAACGGTATAAAATTAAAGTGTTTCGATTTTAATTGCAAGGAATTATACGAAATTCCGGTGGGTACTTCCTGATCGAATGAACTTTAATCTGATTTCTAAAGTGCGCGAGGCTGTTTTAATGTCAGGCTGGATAATGCTGATAATTGAGTACCTACTGTTAAATATGCTGGGATTAACATAAAGAACCTCCTGAAGGTATTGGCGGCGATTAATAGTGAAAAAGGGGTTAATTCTGCAGAAGTTGAACAGCTGATTTCGACTTAAACCCCTATACACATAAAATAGAAAATAGCTGTGTAATTTCTGCAGACTTAACCCCTTTTTCACTAATAGGTTTGCCATCCTTAGTGTGGCTACAACTAACTTCCACTTTTTATAATTTTTAAACTCGGTATTTGGTCGGTCCCGATCTAAACGCTCCTCTCATTCACTGATACCGATACTATCGATATTGATGCTATTGAACAGCTATCGATACACAATCTATCGGCAATACTAACCCGTACAGATAAAGTCAAAGTCAAAATACCATCATTCAATGTAGGCTACGACAAGCAATTATGAATGTTGTTCCGTAAGTTTACGCTACAAACCTTCTGTGTCTGTAGTTCCAAAGGCAATTTATGAAAATCTAAATTTATGTTTCAGTAGGGAACTGGTGTAAGTCCTCAACAGAATCAGCTAAGGCTTACACTCTCCTGTTGTAACGGTTAAGGACTTTAATTCATAGGCTACCAAGGAACCCTTTCTAAAGGAAAACTCATTACGATTTATATTGTTAACTAGCTGTTGCCCGCGGCTTCGCTCCCGTTGTATTTTTTCTGTATTTTCTTCCATAAAAACCTTCTCCTGATAGTAACCAACACAACAAAAAAAGAATTAACGAAATCGGAGCAGTAGTTCCCGAGTTTTGCGCTTAGCAACACATTTTACGATACATTTTTATTTATACACATTAATGCAATGTCACTATGACATTTACTGTGAAATGGTTCCATCGTGGCTCATGAATTAAACTCCTTGACCGTACAGTCCTTCAAGAAGGAGGACGATTGTTATGCTCTTCTCAGTTTCCCACACCTCCTATAAAATGTTAATGGTACATAAACAATAAAAAAACCGCTGTTTGAAATGACATCATTTTTCAAATAGGTAATGTAATAGGTACCTATTTAAAAGTCTTATTGTTCGTCTATTTTACAAATCCTAGATTAGGTAGTTTACAAGTATATACTAACTTTAACTTTTAATATTTTGCTAGTAAGCAGGTATCTAAAGTTACTCCCTTTTTTCCAAAAAAAATTTAGGCCTAGAGCATGTAATTAGGTTTTTTTATTTAATTTTTAACTGTACATTGTATGGGTTTTAAAAAAATGCCTATATAAAGTTTTTTTTTGAGTACTTAGCTTTTGTTTTTTAATTACTTACCTAAAGTTTGTAAATGACGTATTAACAGTTTCAAAAACTTAGGTACAACTCGACTTTTGCTCACTTCTTACGGTCCGATTGACAGGAAATTATTAAAATTATTATGTATGAATAAACAATATACATATAATATATAGAATGATAAAACAATCGAGCACCAACATCAAATAAGTTGTATTAAAAATGAAACGTTAATTTATTAAATAATAATAAAAGATAATAATCCTTTAGGATTGAAACTCATAAGCCTTATAGCTTATTTTAAATAACGTTTGTCAAATTGTGCATTAATCTCTTTGCTCGGAACATACAAGAGCCAATCATCTTTGTTCGAATGACTCATAATCGTAGAAATGCAACTTTATTAGAGTTGCTGTAAGAGCGTCTGATACATATTAAGTATGTTATCATTATTATCCAAACTAAAGTTATAACATCGAATATGTTCATACTTGAATTATGTACATTTAAGCAGTTTTCGTTTTGATTGGCTGTCTTTCTTTAGTCACCTGGTTAGAGCTACCGCTTGAAAAGTCCTGAATTCTTAGTATTTATAACTAAATTTTGCAATTTAAACGTAAAAAAGGTAAAATAAGATAGACTATTCAGAGTTTAGGCATTGTTCAAAAGTTTCAATCAACATAACATAAGCAAGATCAGTAAATTTTTGTAAATTTCGTTTGCGTTAATTTTCGAGACTTCTATGTGGAAATCATGCTTTTTATGAGAACTATCAAATTCCGTCAGGAAGCCACACATGAGTACTGACCTTTTTCAAATGCTTATAACATTTTAGAATTGGCAATAATTATCTATTAAGATTTCGGCCAATCTAGAACGAGGCATGTCGCTCTGTCAATCAGTTACGGCGAGCAGCGCGCGCGCCGTTTCCGTGAGATAAATAAACAGCACTTCCGACCACTTCCGCTATTTCCTGTATTTATTATTTATACTGCTCTGGTTTATGCTCCCGCGCATTGTGAAAGGATCCTTGTAATGTCATGGCTTTTTGTAATAAACACTGTTACCGTTAGCCTGGACATTCAGCCTTTTGAAACCAACATTCTATTTTTATTGTACCTACTTACACCTGGTGAAAGCATAATTTGGCTGCACGTTGATTCACTTCGGAGATCAAGTAGATATTATATTATATAGATGGATTTAACTATCACCAAAGACGCTAGTGCGTTTTAAAATCTATAAGAACTTCATTCGTACTGCACTCGTTGGGATTAGGAACGTTCGTGCTTGGTGTGCCTAAACTTTGAAAATAAACAGGGCTGAAATCATTATGTATTGGAAAAGGACCTATCCTCAATGATTTACCCTTTGTAAATACGTTTACTGCGAGATGTAGGACATGATTACCAGCTTTGATTAGCTCTTATATTATAAAAATATTTTACAACCGTGAACTATTTAAAATTCCTATAATTTAGGTGAGTGGAACTCCTCTAATTATTATGATCCTGTTTTTGCCACCAAATGCATTGAACGAGGCGCGCTACGAAAGAACTGACAACAAAATAAAGAATTCGTCGACGTAAGAATCTGAAAGGTGTTAGAATAATCAAGTACACATTTGATTGCCGGCTCTGACCCGCTCTACCGCCTAAGCCTTTTACAGTCAAGACTCATTTAAAAACCGATTAAAAACAAAGTAAACAAAAAAGTACGCACGCGAATTATTGCTAGTTTTAGAAGGATAACGGCATGTCACGCGTTAGGTATTGTAGGAAGTGGTCTTGTCCGGGTTTTTAGTAAATGTTAGTGACGACTCGATAGCCATGTGGTTAGAGAACCGGACTATGAATCTTGAAGCCCCGGGTTCGATCCCCGATCGGGGCATATATTTGTATGAATAAGCGAATGCTTGCTCTTTTAAGTCTTGGACGTTAAATATGTAGTTAAGTGTTTATCTATACAAATAAATTTATCCGTTGCCTATAGTATCCATAGTACAAGCTTTGCTTAGTTTGGGACTAGGTCAATTGGTGTCAAGTGTCCCCATGATATTTATTTTATTCATATTTATGTAATTGTTCTAATTGTGTTTTGGAAATATTTGCCAACCACAATTAATGATCTTGGAAAACACCTACAGGAGTGTCACAAATCCAACCGTCTCTGGTGAAAATGCTGAAATACACTGAGGAGCAAAAATAAAAGGTCGGTTACTAAAATCGCAATAAGTCCTAAACTATTAAAGATATTTTCTTGATTTAAATAGTACATTGAAGCTGATTTAACCACGCATAAATAATTAATTTAACAGAAATAATAAAACTGTTTACTAAACTCATTTTACTCGAAGAAGCTATCACAGGTTTTCTCCATACAATAAAAACCAGTTTTGAAGTTATCGTCATGTTTGTAACCCACCCTTTATTTTTGCTTGTCAGTGTATTTCCGGTTTATTTTAAGACACTAGTTAGGTACTAGATCAGTTCATAAAGAAGAGAGAAAGAAGCAATGATCGCAATAATATCAACCAAATGTACCAATTGTAAACGTAGGCACCTAGTATTAAGTTATTAACGTCTGTGTCAATTGTGCTTCCATTACTTGTACAATAAAGTTTAGGCTTCTTGACATCTCCGTTGTTTTAAACTTCTTTGTCCAATATTCAATGTGTTTTCGATCGTTTCAATAAATAATGTTTCATTGTCAGAACTCCCACGCCAATAGCATTTGTGGTCGTAAACGTGTATTTTGGGAGTTTGGAGTTCGACAGTCACACAAAGATGCTCCTTGAACCTGCATTACCGGTTATCTCGGAACAATACATATCTTATTCATTTATCATTCATATTCATCATCATCATCATGAATGTGCATCCTCTCAAACATGTGTATTGGGTCATCATAAAATGTGTTCGGGTCACATTTTCTTTTGAACTTTGAATAATTATGTTCTTTACGAACTTATTTTCAAAGCAAAGTTATTTTTGTTTCTTAAAATACTGTTACATTATCTGCCCCGACTTTGAAAATAGCTGCGTTATTTGTAAATTTTTTTTTGGCGAACCTGCTTAAGTTAAGGTAGGAAGGTTCTATTGAACCTGAGTGGCAATTCAAGCTATATGTTTAGTAACTTCAATGTTATTGAGGGACATTTTGATTTGCCCCACAGTAGTATTCAATAGCTGCCTCCCTTACTTTGTTTATCGTATTCGTTTCACGGAACCAAATTTAAGCAACGCGCGTGGGTTGCAAGGTGGACTGAACTTTACCTTGTCTTATGTAAAAATAAACTGTCCAAAAATCAACTCGAAGTAGCATTTTTTACAGCACGACTAAATTGAATTATGCATGATTAGTACAAAAACTGATTCATTGCTAGTTCCTAGTCATTATTTTTATTTTAACAAGATCTCACGACCTTTTGTAGGTTTTTTCCGGTTTTAATTATTTACGGGACAGGTAGTAAACTAATGTTCCGTTTGAGGTTTTAGTAAGAAATGTAGCTTTTGTTACAAATATCAATCTGGTACTTTAGTAACTTTCCTGTTTTGAAGGCGAGTCCAAACATCCAAACCAAACTACTTGCACTTGCAAAGTGACTCAAAGTAAACAAACCTTATTACGACTAGATTTTTATCCACTTTCAATAGTCTGTTTGACTTCTTTGAATTCTAGTAAATGTTTATCTAGACTTCTTATGCCAATGCCAATAATCATCTATCGTCATCAAAAAGGATGCATTAAATAAATCATTAAACAATTATCTAAATTACACTTGCGGGCATCAATATTTATAATAAACAATACGTCTGGGTGATGATTGATATTATCTATTAGGTACATACGTAGTACCTACTAAAGTTTTCCACGAAGATTAAAATATTTTAAATAAATTATCAACTCTTCCCAACAACATAGGATACTTGTTTTTATTAAGTTTCTAACTGTAATGGGAAGTGTTTAAATTGTCCATGTGGTAACTCTTGAAGTAGGTGACCCGGTCCTCGAGACACTATGTAGACGATGAGGTTAAGGATTTGTCACATCGCACAATGCAGCCGTCGTGTGGCCCAGTTCGGTCGGTGTGGCATTCGAGTCTGGACGGTCGTCACCACAATTATTATTAATTAAACGGTTCCATATTGACTCTCATAAAATTCTTATTCCTATTTCTACCGATTTGTGTTCATGATAATCACTCTTCATAATTTTTTTCCTCATAAGTACCTACTTTTTTTCTTCATAAATTTTTATTACTAATATTGACACTCATAACAGTGTTCATATTTTTTTGACTCATAATGTCATTACTAAGAACACATCTCAACTCATAATGTTGTTTTTCAGAAAATTTTCCTTCATAACAGATGAATATCATTTTTTTTTTTAATAATGGCATTGATAAGAAAACATTGGAACTCTTGTTTTTCATAACGTTAACTACCTATTCAAAATAATATTTACTTATATAGTTAATTATTTATATTATATTAGTATTCTTGAAAAATAAGTTCTACCTAACACTCCTCCTCGCTTCGCTCGTCGTCGTACCTAACGGAATCCTTCCTTAAATACATCATTTCGCACCATCGAAAATTTTCCAAGTCCCTGCGCGTCAATAATGCGGGTAAATAACACTTACGAGTATGATTAAGAAATATATGAAAACAAATATTAGTACTATTAACAAAGTTATGAATATGCGTTATGAATTAAAATGATTAGGAGTTTCGATCGTTAGTATAAGAAAATATATGAAAACCAATATTTAGTATGAACAAGGTGTATGTTTAGTGATATTATGAATTCCGATGATTATGAGTTCCGATCGGTAGTTAGTATTAAAAAATATATGAAGAGTGGTCGTTATGATTTAAAATGTATGAGAAACATTTTCGGACTTCCGATAATAGGACTTAAAAAGTTATGTGAAAAAATGCGCACCCTAATTAAAGACACTCAACAGGGAGAGACCGTGAACTACCTTCGGCTAGTTTTTGGGATGATCTTACACATTTTTCTTGCTATTTGTATTGTAATGGTTTTGTATTGTGTTGTAAAACTCTTTATTGTACATAAAAGCACATGAAATTAACAGAAGCAGGATAATAAGATGTACAAGTGCGAACTTATCCCTTAAAGGGATCTCCCTTAAGGGCCCGGGGTCTTTGCGGATTTTTTTTTTTTTTCTCATGTTTCTCTACTTTTACCTATTTGTCTACCACAAAATGTCTGAATCAATGAATTATAAAATTATCAGTTTATATTAGAGGCTGTATAGCGCCTGTATTAATACTGGCTCTGAATACCAAGACCAGCTTCCGTTTCCAAAATAAAATTATGCAATCCGTAATTATTTTTTCTAAAAAACGTAACAAACATAACTGTTCTCTATATGTCCGCGTTTGCGCAGAAAAGGATTAATTTGTAGTGTTACATACAACTTACAAAACTCGCGATTCAATTCATTTAAGTTTGACAGCTGTTTGACGAATAGGTGCGCTGGAGTATCTAGTAGGGTTGCCACACTTCTACCATGCTATATAATTAAATACAAAAAATATTAAAAAGTAAAAGGTGATGAAATTAAACGTTTTAATTACATCCTTCCGCGCAGTTTAGTAGCGATCCTTACAGGAGGCATTAATTCGTTTATTTTGTAATTCTACTATGCTTTTAGGCGTTGTTTATCTTCTATGCATGATGTTTCCCTCTGATTGGTTTGTCCACTTTTACGTAGGCAAGTAACTTTGTCAGTTTTGCTCACTTAAATCTGTCTGGCCTGAAAATTACATGGTTATTTTATAATTTTTACACTTAGTTTGCCACTCTGCCAAATAGTGTCAAGTAATGCCAAATCACTAAATAGCGTTTGCATTAATAAGTTTATTATTTTATTAATGCAGTAATTAAACTAAACGTAAAACACTCATAAAAATACCAAACCAATAAAATATTAGGAGGCCTAATGTCCAACAATAGACGTAGGCCTGAGATGTGATGATAACCAATAAAAATCCTAAGTATTGTCCAAAAAAGGTGTCATTCCGAAAACTCCCTATCCTATCCCTCCAGGGATATGCGCCTGCCAAAGTCTTTGTACCTCCAGTAGTTAAGGCTGTACGTTGTCCGTCCGTTAGCCACTCAGCACGTCACTTGTACAGTCACCGGCACCAAATCTGAACACAAGCAATATCTTATGAGGTTACTAATGTATCGCGAAAATTATTTAGCAAATTATTAACTCCCAACTTTTATCCATATTTTTATTTAGGCGAAATGTATTCCAATCAACGTTCGCACTGATATCATTTCCAACTAATGATTCATAAATTATTATTATGCAATTCCTGGATATTTTTAAGATGTCATTATGTTTTCGTCAAATGTATTGATGGCATACCTTAATTTAGCAACTTATTGAAGTATCCAACTACTTTTTTGTGCATTTATCGTTGCTATAAAAAAAAAACCTAACACGAAGGCTAAGGCGAGCTACGCTGCTTCGTCCCGCTATAGCCTTCTGAACTAAAGTATCCAAGTCACTTCTGTTCCGAACCGTCTTGTCGCTCGCTTCGCTGTCGCACAAATCAAATTGAAGTTAACTTTGCAATGTAAAAATTGCCCAAATGATATTTGATAATTTGTTATTTGCCTAGCCGTCATTGCTACATATGATTTGCCCAATAAAAATGTAAGTTTATGAAGTAAAATTTTGGAATGTAAAAATGTTTCGAATAAAAAAAAATTACCCTGAAGTAAGTTATGCCAAATATTTGTACCTCCAAATGAAACTTTGCGTTGAAAGTTGGTTGCTACTCAGCATTTGTACAGTCAACATATTTGCCAAAAGGCAGCATACATCTGATATGACTCTATTTCTAGGGCCGGTGGGACGTGTACGTGTCAGATATTTTTGCACGCTCAGCTGTGGCAGATATTAAATGCTGGTGACTGTAGTACTTGTAGTGTCCACTCTTGTTTCTAATATCCTGTCAATCGTTCAAAGGATAACAGGAAGAGATCCTTTTAAGGGATAAGTTTGCCTTTGTACATCTTATTATCTGTTAATTTCATGTTTTATGTACAATAAAGAGTTTTCCACTACAATGCAGTAATTGTTTATAGGTATTGATAGAGCCTTGTAAAGTACCATTTCTTACTGTTTTTATTGATCGGTTATAAAAAAAGCTTTAAAAGTACAGCCTTATTGCGAGACTGGCCACCCTGGCGGCGCAGACCGCGCGGCGCGGTCATTGCCCCCGCGCCCCTGACATACTGCGCGCGCGCGGAAGTGCCTGCGCGGCGAAAGCGCGCGATCTCGGCGCGGGCGCAGCGGGTAGGGTCAAGGACACTTTCGCTTCAAATAGATCTTTCATGAAGCTCCTCTAGAACGCTTTTCGATCAATGAGTTTTTTTTTATTATGAGAGGGAGGAAAACGAGCAAGCGGGTATTGTGAATGTGCGTGCACCAGCGGGTTCCTGGCAGCAGAAAAATCATGTACTATTTTTTAACAGAAGGTTATTATTGAATTCAGTAATGAAAACATCTGTAAATATGGCACACAATGGGCCACATATTAGTGTCGCAGAATGCAAAATAAACAGCTGAAATTAGCGCGCCCTTGTGATGCTGTCCGCTCGGTGTCTTCGTTGCGCCAGATATATAAGAATTTATATTACCTACAATAAAAACGCGTGTTTGCCTTGACTACAATGTTGCTAAAAGCCCAACCAGTACAGTGGGCAAGGATTATGTAAACAAAACACTCTCCTTTACCCACAGCTTATTATAGTAAAGATTGTTCATAATTTGAGAACGTTTACCTTCTGAGAATGTGCTCTATCTATCTGAGAAAATGCACTTTTTGAGAAAGTGTACCTATTAGTGAGAAGTACTTCCGCGGACTTTAAACTCAGCAAAATAAACAAAATCAGATTTCAGAAAGCAAAGCCGCTTAGTATCCTTCGCGAGAAATTAATCTAGAAACTTCTAAACAACCTGCCCAGTTTTAGAGAAAGCCTGTTCGTTTTATCAGAGAAAAAACAGTGAGAAATTTCCTTCCAAGTGCCCTCACAAGCCTCATTTATTCACGCGTAAACCATTAGGCTTAGCAGTTGAACTGGAATTCTGATATTTATCAAATGTCACCTAACTTTAGCGTCCCTTCTCTTGCCATTCGGCTTATGTCTCTTCTCTTCTCTTACTACCTTGTTCTCTAGCCACCTCACTTTGCTGTCCGTTTCCTTTCCACCTGGCGCTCCACGAGCTCTACCCACGGGCCGGAGGCCGTATGTCTAAAGCCCAGTTTAGACCTGCAAGAAATATTGTGCAACTTACATTACATTGCATTGCGGCGCTCGATTAACCACTTCAAACTCGTTGGCTTTAGTACATTACGGTCTCGCAATGTAATGCAACTTGCACGATTTTTCTTGCCAGTCTAAACCAGGCTTAACGCGCTGACGTTCGCGATCGCATTCACCATCTCTTTCTACCCTTACAGAAAGAAGTGGCGAGAACGATTGTGATTACAAGTGCGCTAGACAATAAAGCGTCAGGTTTGGACGTAACAAAGTTATGCTGCTAATTATACCGTTTAATTGTCAGCAACTTGGCAATTTCGTAGTGACTGCATTGTTGGACGACGTTTAACTATGTCATTAAGGGGCTGTTTCACCATCCCTTGATTAGTGTTAACTGACGGTTAAATGTGATATTCGCGCACACGATGTGCAAAACCTGTCTTTTCGAGGGCCAAATTTAGAGATTTGGAGAACTTGGGACCATGAAGAAGTAGACCTAAGGCAAAAAAAGATTGTTGAACTAAAATGGAAATGTTGCTGACCTGATTTTTTATCCTTTATTGTGGGGGCCCACCCCTAATGCTGGCCCTGAGGCCGTAATGTACAACACGCGGGCGTTCGCGATCGCATTCTCCGTCTCTTTCTGCCCTCATCCTACACCATGTGACGGAAAGAAGTGGTGAAAATGATGTGATTCTAAATGCCTGAGACAATAAGGCCTCTGGTCTATTTCGCATAGATAGCAATAATGACGCCTAACCTAAGATGTTTTTGCCAAATACATGTTACGTGATATAAAACATATAATAACTTTTATTTTTCTAAAACATTAAACATAAGAATAAAGGTTTTAAGACGATGTTAACAATGTTTATTCTATACGTGTACAAGTATATAACATTTCATTGCGTGTAATGTTAACTTTGTAATGTCCTTAATTCTGACGTGATTCTGACTCAAAGTATGCTCAGCTGCATCACTCTGCGTGGCCGAATTGTTAACTGTTCGATACATACGATTCATGTCTATTTTTAAACAACTATAGAACTTTCTGAGCATTTGTTTTGGTTTTCTTATAGCACGGGATCTGAATGCAAGTTTACTTACTTGATCCTCGTCACCCAACCTCCCCAAAAGTTACTTGAAACAAGTCTGCCTTAGTTTCATTTGCCAGGTTGACAGGTGTAGCCATCTCGGGGTGGATCATAGAGTACCCAAACGAAGTACTATTGTACCTACCAGCAGTTGACTAATGTTTTAAACTATCGTGATTTTCACTCATTTTCAGTAGACTCTCGTATACTCGTGACCACGGTCACTGTAATGTGGCTGGAACGTCGAGATAATTATTACTCATTTTATTAGCGTGATATGATAAATCCCTTGTGATATAATAGTTACACTTATCTAGCATTGCGTCCTATTATGGTACTACATGATGTAAATAATGAGGTTGAAAGACCACCTCCACCTCCAACGATATCCTTTACAGTACCTATTGTAAACTACCTGTTGTCCGCGGCGACTCAGTCTGCGTACAAGTCGCTTGTCGCTGTCCCCCGCTACTTTACATTTTTTCTGGATAAAAAGTACATAATCTATGTCCTTCCTCGGGACTCTAACTATCTCCATACCGAATTTCGCCTAAGTTACTTTCACATTTATTATAATATTATGGACTAAGGATGTGTGTTTGTTGTTGACAGGCGCGCGTCGATGATGTCGCCGCGCCAACTCATGCGCAACTCCAACATGACGCAGAAGTGGCAGCGCCGCGAGATCTCCAACTTCGAGTATCTCATGTTCCTCAACACTATTGCCGGTAAGTAACTTAATATAGTTTGTAATAATGGTGGCTATTTTGATCCATAGCCATGAAGAGAATCATGGGTTCGAGCGAGTTCTTACCATCAGCGAAATATGTGGTCTACCACCCTAAAGTTGATAATCGTTTGCATTTCATAAAACAATAATGCCAATAGACGTGTCTGTCAACTTGAAAGTTCGAATTTAGCGACATATTAATTCGATACGAACTTGTTTAAAAATTGATAGACCACTTATTTGGCTGATGGTACCTTGTTTTTTTTTCTAAATTCAACCCCAAGGGGGTGAAATAAAAGATAAAGTATATGAAAAATACATAACGTCAATTTCGAAAATTAACCCCTACAATAAAAACTCGTCGAAATATGTTTACATAAATTTTACACCCGAAAATCGTGAGGAAACATGCAAACCTGCAAGCATTCAATAAAAACGGGAATCTACCTTTGTCTGACGAGCCTGACATGTACGTATAAGGCTGGGATGAAGATTATTTACCAAGAATCAAGTTATACATCCACAGCTTGTCGTTCAATCCTTTTATAAGGGACGGAATCTTGGCTTAGTAGTTTCGGATTTTTGCCTGATCGTTGTTTTGTTAATGTTGTTGAGATTTATTTACCAAAAATAAAGATTTAATTACATCTCGCCTTTCTAATCTTTGGATTAGATAGAATTCTCCAAGAGGCTGTTTTATCAACGTAGGTATTTACATTGTTACGGTACATTATTTATTTACAGCACAACTGAACGTTAAAGCGTGCAACACATGACGTAACTAGGTACTAGTTAGGTACTAACAACAAATCCCGAGCCCACCTTATGGCTTTCGGCGTCCCTGGGACTCTGATACTCAACGCCTCTGCGTCCTTGCAGCTGAACAGCTGGTCAGATGAGTCACGATAACGAACAATATTTATACACAACTAAATGTTACTAAAATCGCGGTTTTTTACAATAACAATTCCTCTATCAAGGTTCAATAACAGTTGTACGATTTAAAAATTAGGTACTCATAAGTCAATGTAAAATAATCTTAATTGAATTTTTTTGATTTATTTTGGAACTGTTTTAAAATGGTAAAGCTCTTGCTTTGTCGACTCTATGCATAGTCAACAACATAAAAAGAGAATCCCTATCTTCACACACATTGTTTCTTGCTTCTTTTTCATAGTCGCGTGTATCTTTTGGGCCTTTGAATTGTTCCCATTGTTCATATATTTATCAGCCGAAGGATTGACCTTGGTCTCTGATATCCTTTCAGCCGATCCAACTTTTAGTAAACGAATCATTCACTATGTTTCTTAACATTAGAAGTCTATGACTCGAAATTATCACAAGCGACGTATGAAAAATCTAGCTTTACATAATCTTTAGTTAAACTGGCATTTTTTAACCTTATATTGCTCATACCGAGATTTTTTGATTTCGAGTATCCTGCAACTGGGAAAAGGCCACCTCTTCTTTCTGCCATTTCTTTCATGCTCCTGCCACACGATTCTGTATTCTGTATGTTTTGTATTTTTGTAGGTCATCTCATTGACTTGTTTTCAGTCAAGAGATGATGAGATTTGTTTTGATCTAATTAAAATGTACGTACCTGCTAACGAATGCTCTCATTGCCCTTAATGCCGTACATTCACCTCGTTTTCTCAGTGTTCGTGACATAATGTGTATTATGTGTATTACTCGCGCATGACATTTCATCGTTGTGCAACCCGACTAACTTGTACGTATCGAAATGTTTTTCTAAATCGTTACTTTGAAATGGCGTAAGCGCGTGCGTCGCCAGTTAGTGCCGAAGATTTCCGTAGAAAAAAATGGCGGTTAGGATTGTTGTTAATAATAAAAGCGGTCTGTTATAACTGCGATTTTACCGTCTGACAAAATTTAACAGGTTAGGTTTAGGGCAGTAGGTTCCAAAGTTAAATAAAACGGTTAATTAAGAATTAAGCCATTACTTAAGAAATATATTGGACATTTTTGACCCCTGTACCCCGTATGTAGGGCACGTAAGGTTTCTCACTCCTCCTCCCCCTTCTTATGCCGCCGGAATATACAAAGATAAATATAAAAAAAAACCTTACGTAAGTGGTTTTCACTTTTGACCCTCACTCTCCCCAGAAATAAGAACGTACAGATTATGAAATTAAATGCAAACTCTAGATGAAAAGAAGGCCGGTAGACCCTAAAGAAAAAAAACAGAAAAAAATATTGATGTGCAAACATAAATTAAGCCTCGCGATTATTAGCAGTGTACACTTTCTATATTTTTTATTTTTTTTTATTTTAGACTACACTTGGGACCGGTTTCACCACTATTGCGTGTGACAGTTTCCTATTTATTCTTTATGGTCATAAACCATAATTAATGGCTGTGTTCCGATTGCTGCGCTTGCGCATACGATTGTTTACCATGTTGCCGTTCGATTTGCCATAAAAATTAACGGGTTACAGCAACTATGTTACAGAATCCATGCAATGAAATGACTTGATAATTGATTTACAAGTTTTGTAACCAAACATATGCTTGGACGGACATGGAATAAGAGAGCTGTCACTACTAAGCGCGAACGATAGCGGCTAGCAAATTTTCTGTTCATTGCATTGTCAAAACGAGCACCATGGAACGGTTAATTGACAAAAACACAATGTATTATTGAAATAACGCATTCACTGCCACCTGACTTTCCACAGGTGCCACCGACGCACGTGTGCGTTCAAAATGTATGAATAATTATGACAGCGGCAGTGGGCGAAGTTCCGAAAACGCATATGTGAGTCGGTGGCAGTGAGTGCGTTGATAGAGCTCCCAGCTACCTTGTGCGTACGAGCGGACAAGGTCATCTCTCTGGGAAAACCTCTTGTCCTTCACTCTTCACATCGTCATACCAGTACCTACTGCTAGGCAAAGATCTCTCAATATCTTTAGCCCATACTACAAATGGTCGGGTGACAAGCAAAAGTCCCTAATTACCAGTCAAGAGGGATAATCAAACTTATGCATAGCATCGTAAGGTTAATATTCCTCTAATATTTTATTGCAGTTAGTGACTTTAGCTGGTCACCCTCACGAAATATTGTGCTACAAATCGCCATAAATGTCCCTTTCTTCTATGAGAAAGTTAACAATTATGTCGATTTGCAGGACTTGTAACTTTTGTGATACAGGGGGGTGGCCGCTCGCGCATTGCACTTAGTCCTGCGTTTGATCCAACAGACGGCCGTATTACAGCGTCCGAACGCTCAGTTGAAGAAGGCGAACGTAACGTCATACATAGGTATTTAATCGCTCAACCAAATCAATAAGTCTGTCAGCACTAGTGGCATGGCGCCGTAACAACTCGATTCCCACCGGGTTGCCGGTAGCTGTCAGTGATGACAACTAGGACAAAGGTTGTGTTATTTATTTATTTATTAATCAATAAAAATTTACAGTATTTCAAACAGGAAATAATCACACATACCTATACTTCGTTTTTTTTGCATTAGAAAAAGGGTAAACAATCTTGACGAGTCTTTTTATTAAAAACCTTTAAAGAAACGGTAACTATTACTTATGATACTAAAAGCATGTGAATGATCATATGTCCTTGCTAATTGTACTATTTGCTGTGAAATAAAAAAGTTGCTTCCCTAAAGCGAGGGACGACCACACTCTTCAGCCAGAAATCGGAGTGCAGGAACATCTGCTGGTGCTTAGTCGACACTGTCGGCAAGTGCATGATTGATTAATCCAGGCGTTACTTTGTGCAGGTCCAACAATGAACTACCCTAATTTACCTACTTTGCTTCTCCGCTGAAATAACAGCTGTTTGTTTTGCACACACAGTGTTATTCGAGCGTTTATTCCAAAGGATTTTCATGGGTACATTTTAGTTGACATGGTAGAAGATTCTGTTACAGTTACCAGGGAATCTAGTAGAAGTACAGGACGTCTAAAAATAATCGAAAACGTCATCAAATTCTACATTCTACTCATAAAAAATGTGACCACCAAAATAGGGCGGTTGAAAGCTCGAATAATAGGTATGTACCTAATAGGTGTTGTTGCCGAAACCTTACTCACACTTTAAGTTGCCTAATATAAATGTTAACTTCACGCCACTGATCAGCATACTATACTTATATATAGTTTCAAGATTTGTATCTATAGAGGAAACTGGCCTAGTTAACTTGGATTTAATGCTTAAATTACAACAGATAAGGCACCATGCGTATCGTTGCGATTAAGTTTCCTCGAAATCAGTACTCCTAATAATTAAATTGTAAAATCTGGAAACATCAGCATTGCATGTTTTCGACCAAATAGCCTAATGGTAAAAGAAATTGACTTCGTAGCTTCAGGTTCGATCCCTGGTCGTAACTAAGTAATTGACCTATGAGATTTATTTATCAATGGTCGCTGCTCAGAAAGTTTACCCAATAATTAGCAAACACAGTTTTTTCGACCCGACAGCCAAGGGGTTAGAGAACCTGACTACGACGACTTGTACTATTACTTATTCTGTGCTACGACGCTATATTTGTATTTGTATCAATAATACTAATGTTTGCTGTCGGGTCTTGGATATTTAATATGTTTTTAAGATATATATATTCTTCTCTCGTGGCCTAGTATCCATACCTAGTACAAGCTTTGCTTAGTTTGGAACTAGGTCAATTGGTGTCAACAATGTCCCATGATATTTATTTATTATTTAATTATTTTGGGTTGAATCACCTTAAGGGCCAAAGGTACTAGGGATTTGCTTTTATTTACTTGATACTTGATATGAGGTACTTTGTCAGAATACTTTTACGTCATCTTCATTTGCGCCACTAACTAGTGGGATCAAAATGATCCATGATGATGAAACATTGCTAAGTATTTAGCCTAGCCACAAGATCCCAACAAATAGGATTTACCTGATTGTTGGGTTGGCGACGTCTGTTGGGTTTACCTAACTATTTGATGTGATCTATCATAGCATTTCCTTATTGGCTCGCGTTATATGAGGTATGGGTGCACGTGCGTAACGCCAGTCACTAGTTTAAAACTTTTTGTTTATTATTACTCCTGAAGATATAATTAACTATGAATAGTTAAATTTACGGTTAATACCTATCTTTAAATCACTTTTTTGTGTAATCATCACAAAGCAATTATTTTGTGTTGATGTTCTGTCGGATGAAATAATAAATCCGTTAAGCTGTAGGAAGCTGACGGTAGAAATTACGTTTAAAATTTACCACAAGCTTAAAGGTGAAGAACATCTAGTAATTTTTAGATGGTTGCTGTAAAAGACAGGCAGACATAAAAAATAAGGTTTTCAGACTTTTCCTATTGGTTGTGCTGAAGAGCTACTTCATACCGAATTTAAAGTTTCTAGGACAACCGGAAGTGTTATAGGTTTTTCAGTTACGGCAATTTCGTACTGACTTAGAAATTTGATTTTTTCTTTACTTCAAGGGGTAGCAGATCTTAATATAGTTTCAACTAAATGCCTTCACGTGTTCCTGGGAAAAGGCTCTTGACAGAGATACAAGCAGATGGACAACGAAGTTATCCTATAAACGTTTTATTTTCCTTTAGTACTAGTTTCTCCTCAAAAAACCTACCTAATGGATTCTATGCCTTTTCCCAACTCAAGTTTCCCAAATGTTTCATTTGCTAAACAGTTTCATTTGCTAACTCAGGATTTTCTCTGTAATTAAATTTTTTTCGGCACTTTCATAAAACAAACCTAATTTAACATACTGTGTTCTATAAAAGCATGAGAATATACACTGAGAAGTCTCGAGAAACATTTTTGGTTTCGGAGAAAATTGGGAGTTTGGAAAAACAGTTGGCAAATGAAACATTTGGCAAACAATAATTCTGCGAAAGCGCAGAACCCGACCTAATGTTATACTCCCTCCCCCCCTCCGTGGTGGAACTGCCCGCGGATCCAAAACGTGGCTCGCGCAAATTGCTACTCGAACGCAAATTGTAAACAGGCGACCGTTGAGGAACCCCGCGTTTATCTCATTCGGCCAACAATGCTAATGCTGCAATTATCTCCTACCACCACCAACCGGTCCGCCCAATTACCGGCATGCAGTCTCCACGTCCCGATCGTAATGGCGTTGATTGCATGGTAATTTCTAATTAAGTAAGTAATGACGTTTTAATGAGCGTATTGATTGATGTACCATTAGGTATATTGTACTTAATAAACATAATGCGGTCAAGCAAATAAAAGGTTCTGTGAGATGTCACTTCTCCTAAGTTCCTATACTCTTGATAGTGTACAGTGCCTTCTACAGCATTTGAATTTGAATTTGATAGTGCTGGAGTCCGAAGGTCGCTGTTGGCAATAGAGCCCTGCTGCCCATTCTAACATTACGAGTATGTACCTCGAGATCGCATTCGCTATCTCTTTCTACTCTCATCCTAAACTGTGCTTTTGCTTTCGAGCGCATTAGGCAATGAGGCCTCGAGTCGCTTAATCGCCATTTGTGATACCCACGGGAAGATAAGTCCGTCCTATTCTTGTAATCTGTGAACGGTACGAAAAATCCATAGTTCCCATATTCCCTATATAGATATGATCCAATTGTCTCTTATAATAAAGTTCATTTTTTAAGCGAATGCACGAATGCACCTTAAACTAGACCGTATCATACCATGACAGGGATAGAAACGTATCAGGCATGGAATGTAATGCGACACGCACCGCAACACGTCAACGGCGTGTCGTGGGCACGCGACGGCGAAACGAGCTAGTGGGCTAGTCTCTATGGGCTCCCATTAACGCTATTGTATCTATTTAGTAAATATTTGATCGCCGCGCTGACCTCTTAACAAGCAATGCCTAACATTATTCTCAAGTAATCAAAACTCCACGAGGATAAGATTAAATAGGTCATCATTAAACAAATATTTATCAATTTACACATTCTGTGAATATTTACTGTGTGTTTTAAATAAGATAAAGACCTTATTATTGCTTTATCTTATACAATATTATGATTCACGACACCATTAGAATTGTGAGATAAATTATTCTTATCCTTTGGTCACGGCAATTAGAAGATTATCCCACAATCGCGCGCATCTCGCGCGCCATGCCTCAGCGAGGGTTCCACTTGAGCCACGTGGATAGAATTCACATTATATCTAGGCTACCTAAAAAGGAACAACACAAAACATAACCTTACCTTTTCAATACCTCCATCAATTCCCTTGTCAGCATATCAACACACACACGCCCGTCACAGAACACAATTGAAGTCGCGCGCTTAAGTTTTCGCGCACATTTTTCGCAACCGCGCCTAAGCGATCTCACTTTCACTTCACACTTTTTATTATTTAAAACGCTTGAAAATAAGCGTGTGCGAAAGTTGGCCGGCTATTGTCGAATGCCGCGTGCGAAGAGAAGACTTCACGGACTTCGACAATTGGATAGTTGAGCGTTGCATCGTCCCGCCGCGCCGGCCGCCCAGCCACCACTGTCCATCCTATTTGTACGTCTTAATCGATACTAGAGGCCAAAGATTACCCGTGTAATAAACAGGATATTTAACAATAAGCCAGTTCACTCCAGGCCGGTCTGCGGAGACACGCGGCGGGGAGCCTGTCCCGTGGACTGCGGTTCAAATGTCACTGCGCCCCTTTCAGTTTACGATGATAAGTAAAGTGTTGCTCTTGCGAAAGAGCGTGATCGCTCTTGGCCGTATGAATAGACAGACTCGCTGTTGCTAAAGCAGCGTTTATTCGTACTCAATAAACAAGTTTACTGATGACAATATCCATTATCACCTTTTCAACTTGAACTCGTGAAACAACACACGGCGAAAAATAAATACTTAAGTATATTTTTCGGATTTTTTGCTGAAATTTGATAGTTGCTGTTCATCATTGCGTGTTGTTCTTGTTCCCCAAAACATTAGCTGTGATTAACTAATACAATATTTTGGAAATACCTTGGTTTTGGATGAAAATATTTCTTAGCTCTCAATAATTTCAGTTTGCCTCCAATAAAATTTTGTGGAAAGGTACTTGAATCCTTTGATTTGGTGGTTAATTTATTAGCCCACAGTAGTCTGCATCTTCTAAATCAGACGTCAAAGCGGACAAGCAGGTGTAACTCTTAAATGTTTCAAATCACTCTAACTCTATTGCTGATATGAGTGGCTTTAAGCCCCATGTCAATTAGATTGATAGGAAATAACTCCAAAATACCATTCCAAAGTTTTTATTTTTATATATTTTCTTTATTTATTTCTAATGACATAACATATTATGTCATTACAGTTACCCAACACTGATAGAGTAGCACATTATACATATATTTAAAGTACCTAAATAATTTGCAAAGTAACTTAGGTACTTTATACTTGTATGTAACTAATATTATATGTAATCCTGCAAAGTTAGAACTCAAATATATTTTTATACTTGTTGACGAGTTATACTATAATAGACACGTAATTTTCTACTACTCCATTCATATTTTTAAATCAGCGCAATATTCACTACTCTCCTGGAATTTTCGAGCAATGTGATTTCAGAAACCAGGCGACTGGTTCGCTTGTTATTTCTGTGTACCATCAAGTCTACCGAGATTAAATTAAAGTGTCAAGACGATTAAGAGAAATCAGTTGCAAATGTCAATACCATAGCGCTATAGTGTCAAGGGGCACTTGAAGGATGTATTGATTGCGCGACGCTTTCACAATTAACTTAATGGCAATAATGGGGTCGCCGAGGCCGCATGGTCACTCACCAGAAAAACAAGTAGGTCTATCTGCTGGTACTGGTGCAACGCTGTCATGGTTAGTTGCACCATCGCGCGAGCCAGGAAGCGAAGTGTTGCACAGTTTGTGACCTGGCCGAATAACAACAGTCTTTTTTTGCAAGTCAACTGAGTTGAAGGTGCTGGTATGTTAGAAGGGAGTAACCGGTGTCAATGGAATTATAGTATGACTGTATGATATGAGGCCGTATAGTATGTATGTATATAAACTCATTATTGTACAAAAGAAAAGAAACAAAATACAATTGACAAACTTTGAGATACTTGTACAAAGGCGGACTTATTCCTTATAGTTACTCTTGCAGTCTAAGTCTAACGCACTGACATTGCAAATGCGATTACTATCTCTTTCTACCCTCGTTTTATAACGTGTGACAGAAAGAAGTGGTGAAAACGATTGTGATTCCAACTGTGTTAGACAATAAGGCCTAGGCAAGTGTAGGGGTTTTGTATATGGCGTTCTTGGCAACCCATACGCAGCTAGTTCACTACGCATTCGCCGCGACATCGTTGCGCGCTCGCGGCGACATCGTTGCGCGCTCGCGGCGACATCGTTGCACGCTCGTGGCAACATAACGTTGTGCGCTCGTTTCCATTTCAACTCACCTACAAATCGTCAGTGTGCTAAGGCTCTAAGAAATGCCGGTGAAATATCTCCGTATTAGGTGGGCAAGGTTAAATATTATTGTCCTGATCTACTTGGCTTGAATAATAATAATTTATTCTGTATTTCATTATCTTACTCGCCATTCCACTCGGCAAGTGATCAATACAATTAGCTTCAATTAAATGTAGTTCTTTGTACTTCGATAAATAGATGTCTATAGAGGTTTATTATTTATTGCCATTTTTTTTTAAACAATTCTATGAATAGAAAAGGTCAATAAGATACGAGGAAGTATATAGGATAGGAAGTATGTATTGGTGCCATGCCAATCCATGACGCATTTTATATGGTTGTTCTTTGTTATTTAAGGAATAGTTATTTGTGTCACAAGGGAGCAAAATGGTGTATTTACGGAGAGGGCGTACATTGAATCCAGAATGTAGCGAAGGATTCTACAATAGAATCCTGAGCGTAATGAGGGATTCAAGTGTTAACGCCCAAGATGAAATTGCTCCCGAGTGGCTCGTACAACTTTTCACACCGAGCATTAAGAAACTTGAAAAAAAACAAATTCTAAATATTATTAAAGAACAACTAGCATAGAAACTGGCATGGCTTTACAATTATCAACTTCAAAAAATGGCATTTGCAATAAAATGCTTAGAAAAGCCTTGAACAGAAAAGTTGCACTTTGCTCCCTCTCGTCAGGGAGGAAAAGTTACTTTTCTGAAGGAGAGGTGTGAAAAATAATTTGGTTACTATTCATCATTACATTCATATTTGCGAAATGGTATCATAATCATTTCTTTTTTTTATCGGATTGGCTGAATGTGTAGCGATATGTTTTATTCAAATCAATTTTATACATGGTACAGTTATATATACCACTAGATACGTAATATTTAATGATCGGTTATTATAACTAGATAACCAATCAATATGACCTCTTTTATACGACGTGACGACGACTTTCTCCCTTAGCTGATGGATGTAGCTTCGCCTAAGATCTAGGCCCTAGGTCGACCTCTTCCTCTCTTCCCCTCGATCTTTCCTTCTAGAATGGTTTTGAAGAAGCCGTCGTATCGTATCAAATTCCCGATCGATCATTATTACCGCGTTCTAGCATCTATTATAGCATTCAGGATACTTACTTTAACCATTATGTTTTTTTGTTCCCAGGCCGAACGTACAACGACCTAAACCAATACCCTGTGTTCCCGTGGGTACTGACCAACTACGAGAGCGAAGAGCTGGACCTCAGCCAGCCTTCCAACTACAGAGACTTGTCGAAGGTAACATCGCGTTTATGTTCTCCTGGTACTTGTGAACGAAAATCTTGCATCTAGCAATACATCCTACAAACCACATCCTCCTCAAAAGATCGTGACATTAAAGAGGTGGTGTAGATATTTTGACTTTGACTTTGTAATTTGACGTTGACTTTGTAATTTGTTTGCCAGCCCATTGGCGCGCTGAACCCGAGCCGGCGCGCGTACTTCGAGGAGCGCTACAACACGTGGGAGCACGAGTCCACGCCGCCCTTCCACTATGGCACCCACTACTCCACCGCCGCCTTCGTCCTCAACTGGCTCGTGCGCATCGTAAGTAACACACCATACTCCATCCCTTGGGCCCAGGAGGGACGGTGAAACACAACTGCAACGATACTGCAACTTCTAGTTACTTTCGAGTTTTATTTGAGTTTATGCCGTAATCCTTTGAAATACTGCACATGACGCGACCATTTTGAAACCGGTTTGAAACGCGTTGCGATAGCGATTTACCGTCTGTTATGGACCTTATACATAGGTTTACCTGCGTCGGCCAAGCAATCGATAGAAATTTATTAAATAAAATAATGCTAAAAAGTATCGTTTGAAAAATATTTTTTTGCTGACTGTAATTTTTGTTCACTGTAGGTACTTACAATGTCATCCAACCTATGTACATAACAAAGTAAACAATCCGACCATATCTGCAAGTGGTACTAAACTTGACTTGCAAGATTTGAAGCAAACAAAGAAATTTACGAGGTGAAGTTAATTAAAGCTTGTAAAAAGCGTGTATATGAGAACACCATGTAACGTGCCTTGCATAATTCTGATGAAACGTAGTTACGTTTATATCTTATTATCTTCTTAGCAATTCGTTATAAGTACGTCACAGTAAACAAATCATATGGTATCGATGCGATTTCCATTCAATGTTTCACTTTCAATCGCTGTCTTCAGAAGATACGAGAAATTTTATATTTAGGTACTTCACGACTTCTGTCAGCAGTTAAAAATTAAATGCACGTGCGCTTCTAAAATTAGCTCACAATATGCGCTTACGTTACTCGAATATGAACCGCAATGCTAGAGAGTAAAGGTGTTAACAAATGCATTTGTATAAGATATTTTATGTGTACTGTTAGATTGACTCATTAAGACAGGGCCATCAAGGAGTTTCAAAATAAATTGTCTTATTAAGCGGGCGTATGATTTAGTGAAGCGCGCTTCGACGCCCTACGTTTATTTCGAATTCAATTCGTCAGTCGGGAAGCGGGAATTGCAATTAAAGGAAAGGACATGTTTAATTTTCTTCTTAAGTATCTTTTTTATATGTATGTATCACTCAACGTAACTTATTTTAAAGTTCTTCCGGTCGAATTTCAACCATTTCTAGTGATCCAATTAACTTGTGGTAGGTACGGATATCACATTTAGTTGCATAATTTTTGAAAGATATGTACCCCAGCTATATTACTTACAGAATTTTGAGACAATTTTGTCGATCTTCCTTTCATAAGCGTAACAGATAAAACGAGCCAATTTATAAATGCTGTATCTGGTTGGAAAACTGCTCGCAGTCGTTGGCAGTATTCCAGAATGACTAGATAAGAATTGAGTCGTCATCGGCAGTGGTGGCTGACGATTTGGATTCATGGAAAATAAGTATCTTGAGGCTAACAATAGTATCAATGACGGATGCTTCAGATACCAAAATGTTAACTATTGCTCAGTTTTAGCACAAACATGAGTAATCAGCTCCCCGTTATAAAACTATTTATTTAGAATCACCATGTTTCCCGCGCAACATACCACTGTACTTAGGAAAGAAAAAAATAAAAATTATGGTTTGGATATCTATCTATCTGTCTATCTATTTAGCCTTTTTATCCTGAGCTCATTCTCCTCCGTTGTATTGTTATAGAATATCTCTAAGCTCAGTGTGTCGCTTGACAAAGGCCTCCTCTTACATTTTCCACTGTTTTCTATCCCTGGCTACCCTCCTCCAGTTCGGGCCTGCCGTTAACTTTAACTCATCCTCCCATCTTATATGTTGTCTTCCTCTGCTCCTCTTACCATCTCTAGGATACTAGTGTATGACCTCTTTGCTCCATTTTTCCTGCATGTTGATCTATTCTATAGAGAACATCAGTTACTTTTGTCTTAGATGATTATAAATGCATTTCTGTGTCTGTCTTGGCGTCTTATTCCTGGATATGGATATACGATCTGAAAATGAAAATCTGAAAGCAATTTTACTTTTATGTAAACTGTAAAAAAAATAAAAATGTTATAAAAATGCGGATTAGAACTTTTATAAATACCTAGTTTTTTGTTTGTTTGATCGTTTTACAATTACTCAGTAACAACAGTACGTACCGAACCGACCGACATTTACACGTAAGATTGTATCTACTGCTTTATTGCCGATGATCATATTATACATAACAATACATAATCCCATCCGATTTGCATTTGATTGAAAATGTTTAATACGAGTCCAGCCGCATGCAAAGGCAGTTACGAGTAAAATTACCGCTAATAATGTTCGCCATCCATCTCCGCGGATGATTGCTTGCAAACAACTCTGTTGCATAACAAATAATGGATTTGTACTGTTCATAGAACGAAATAACTGGCTATAATCTGCGAGCAATTATTCAAAAGTGCTGAAAAACTTTAGCATTCGTTTATAACAGAAAATCGAGCATTCGCGGTTTTTAAATTCGTCGAACTGAACAATGAGCAATACAGATGGTTAACAAAAAGGAAGAGATCTTGAACTGTCAAGAAACGCAAGCTGCAGTATTTTGGTTACGTAATGCGTAATGATAAAGACGACCAGCTCAGCCATTATGCAAGGGAAAATCCAAGGAAAGCGACCGCCCGGAAGAAGGTGTAGGTACTTCGTGGCTTAAAAATCTCCGGACATGGTTCAACCTTAGCACAAGATCCCTGTGCCCTTAGTTCGCGTTAAAATCTCAATTTGTTTGGAAACACGAACATCGCAAACGTTCCGCTAGAGGCGCTGTTCGTGTTTCCATATAAATTGAGATTTTAAAGCGAACGCGATCGAGACGTATTTTGTAACCGAAAACTTACACTAGGGGTACTGTTCTGATCTGCTGTATCGACGATAAGGGATAATGGTAGCCGACCTCCGGTAGGAGGTGGCACCTAAAGAAGAAGAAGAACAATGAACAGAGCCAAGCATAAAACCAAGCATAGCCGGGAACATTTTGCACGATCATTCTAGGGAACGCTCTAGTAAATGCTTGTCAATAATTTTCTATTCACGACGATGTCGGACAGATGCTCGGCAAAGAGCTTGAAGCACATTGACCGTCGTTTTGCTTGAATGCTCGCTAAAACGCTCCTGCAGGGCTACTACCCTCTCGCTCTCGTATTAAATAATATAAGTGTCAGAGGGACCGCACGACACGAACTTCGAGTTTCGAGTTTCATAGTAGCCCTACTGTTTATTTTGTCAGCTTTTACCTGTAAAGTAACATTCGCTTAATGCTCATGACACTATTACTTAAGACTTTTTAAATCTTCAGTTGATAGGTACAATCGTCTTTCAAAAAACCCTAGCTACTGCAGTTTGCTTTCTGTTCAGTAACAAAAAAAAAGGAAATTTGTACTAAATTGCTGGGCTAATGTTATAAACAAAGAAGAAAACTCTTGAAGGTAACAGAAGAATCCGTAAGACCGATTGGCTCCTTATTACCTATAGATATAGGTTTTTAATAAGATTCCGTACCCGAAGGGTGACAAATGGAACTCTATTACTGTAGCTTCGCTGTCCGTCTGTCTTTCATAGGACTGAATTTCGAGAACCGTAATAGTCAGAGCAGCTGTCTTTTCCGGTCTAGTTTGAATTGGTCTTAGGGAAAACATTTAAACTTAGTAATTTGTCTGTTAAATTACGAACAGTTTATACATATTGGCGGTACTGTACGGAACTTTAGTGCGCGAATACGATTCGCTCTTGGCTGATTTTTAAATTATCTTGCAACTCGGCTATTGTTTTCTTGTCATTGACAATTAAAAATAGTGACATTTAAAACACAACTTAATTGAAGACAAACTTAGAACTCATATCAAAAAAACCATGTACCAGGGCATTATAAGTCATGAACAATGCTTGCTATTCCGGGATCATCAAAGTATCGTCCTGAAGAGCCATCGGCGTAAAGGGTGACACTATTTACTGGACGTACTATACCGACATGGAAATACTGATATGATATTTTGTGACACGACCATAGAAACTCTTAAAACAGTAGAAAAATGTTGCAATATTGAAAAATGTTACATCACAAAATGTAATTTATCTCGTTTACTTTAATTGTTTTTTACTGTTTTAGATTCCGTAAAATTATTAAAAGGTATAGGAACTTTAGTTACTTGTGTACCTAATTCCACGTTGATGGAGAGCTAGCGACGCATGAAGTGCAAAGACAATTGACAGAAAAACATGTAAAAATCAAACTGCAAATTGTAAGTAAGTAACAAACAAAGTTATTTGTACTAGGTACTAACCACTATCTATAATAGTGATATAGTAGAGTTGCGCCCAATTTACATTAACATTATGCACGACTATGCTATCAAAGGTTTTCGTTTGGGACAAGAACTATGACAGACCGATACTATCGATACTTGCACATCGGTATTATTATCATAACGTCGATTATAGTAACTATCGATAATTTAAACAACACTGACACAGTGCGCAAGCGTGCCGGGACGCGACGGAAAAAAGTTGGAAACTAATTCAAATGAGCGTTGAGACTTAAGAGTATTAAAGCTGACGTATTTTATTTGTGGATGCTTTATTAAAGACAGTTTTATGACTTTTAAACTGCCGATGAAATTTAGAGAGACAAAGATGCGCCGTTTTCATTGAAAAAAGCGGTCCATAGAGTTGCAAGCGCACTAATACTTTACAAAATAAGTGAGACGGGATTTAAATTTCTTTTGATTTACTGTCATACAGTACAATCGTCATACAGGACAATCGTCCGCTTGAAAAATTAATAAGTACGATCCAAAATGATTTTTATCAAAATGTAATTGTGCTGAAAAATATTTAGAACCAATTTCTATACAAATGGTAATTTTTCTGAGTCTACGTGAATAGAGAAGATTCAATTTTTTTGACGATATTCAGGATTACAGATGTGCAAGTTGCGGAAAGTTTCCAGAAAGTTAGAAAAGTTCTCGGAAATTTCTGGAAATTTTCACATGAAATATAGTAAATTTAAATTTAAGAACCTGAAAATTTTCAATTCCCATACAAAATTGTGAGAAGTTTCGTAAATTGTCCTATATGAAAAATTCCGCAATTTTGGCACATCAAGCAAGG
Source organism: Choristoneura fumiferana (assembly GCF_025370935.1). NCBI lineage: Eukaryota > Metazoa > Arthropoda > Insecta > Lepidoptera > Tortricidae > Choristoneura > Choristoneura fumiferana. The sequence goes on along the minus strand of NC_133486.1, from coordinate 15,338,056 downwards.
AAGTTCCCTTCCAAAAACTGGCACATCAGTATTGAGGATGGACAGTTATCCTTATTGTTGTATTTCAAATAGGCTGCATTTTTTTTTTGCTTAGACGTATAATTTCAACCTATCGATTTTACATTTGTACTGGCAGTAAATCTTTCGAGGTTTCCAAACTTTTAGCTCCCGTTAGAGGTTTCCAAATTTTCTAAATTATCTGGTGATGGTGTTGCAGGAGCCGATGACGACGATGTTCCTGGCGCTGCAGGGCGGCAAGTTCGACCACCCCAACCGGCTGTTCTCGTCCATCGCCAACTCCTGGAAAAACTGCCAACGGGACACATCAGACGTCAAGGTAACACACTTCTACTTCTATTTAGGACGCTGGTTCATCGAAATGTCCTACTACTTGTTGTTATGGCCTATCAGGGTTGAGAAGTTGTCCCACTCCCCCTTACACCGAAGTGGAAAGTGAAGTGACACAGAAGTGACTTGTCTGTGAGATTAAATAAATTAAATTAAATTAAAATAATTTTGACATCAACCCTGGATACGATAAAATCTGCCTGTTTCAACTGAATTTGTCCACAAATGAGCTGAACAATGGCTAAAAATTGCCGTACAAAAAGTGCGCGAAACAAAAGATAGTTACAGGGTAGATTTAATCTCATTTTTGTCATTACTAAGTATACCCTTGCGAAGCCGGGGCGGGCGGCTAGTAACTGATAAATATAATGTACTATACTTAGTTCAAATTGCGACATTGTATAGAAGTGTAATATTTTTAACTACCCCCATTATCTTCAACAACTACCCAAGTATGTGGTTGGACAAATTGAATCGCAATGAGCGATAGTTAGCGAGCGCGGCGGAGCGAGGACGTCCACGGTGCGATGCCGTGCCGCCGTGTCATCGTGATGTAATGATGATATCACAAGAGATCTTAATAACTGGTACAGCACTAGTACAGATTATAAAGAAAAGTATCCTCATCGACACAGATTAGACGTTAAATGTGCTTTTTGCAAAACATAGTTTAGACAGAGACGTTCATTTATCCATGGACAAGATGAACTCTGCTGACCTTATGTATAAACTCAGCGACACAAAATTTGGGCCACCGTACATACAAAATTACCTATTACTGCATATATTTGAGCGCCAGTATGTAGATATACCTACTTGCTGACAAATATTAGGAAGCCCCTGTATAAGAACGGGACTAACAATAACAAGTGACATTCATCATCTCATCATTATCATCTCAGCCTATATAACTTCCCACTGTTGGGCACAGGCCGCTTCTCAGAATGAGAGAGCAAGTGACATTCATTACTTTCGTTCAATTCATTCGTGCCAGCTCTACTGAACCATTCATATACATTTGTTGCAAAAAAAAACATTCTAGTACCATTTAAGGTAGTGTTTAAGGTGAACTGACCGGACCATGTCAGGTGCCAGCTTTATATCTCTACCTACAGTATCTGAGTCAGCCTACAGTTCTATAACCTATCTCAGGCACCCAGAGAAGTTGAGGAAGTAAATATTCCAGTTAGTTCACTTTCAAGCACCTTTCAAGTCATAAATACTTATAATTTTAACTGTGCTTGTAAATGATGAACTTGCCCGTCGATATATTATTTTCACTCTGAATTTATTAGTACCTACCTCTCGCGGCGCCATGCTGCCATGGGCACACTTCAGCTTGATCTTATACCAGCAATTTCAGGACACACAAACTAATTACAAACATTCAATAACACCAACCTCCTTGCAGGAGCTGATCCCCGAGTTATTCTTCCTGCCGGAGATGCTAGTCAACAGCAGCGGCTACCGGCTCGGGCTGCCGGACTCTCCCTCTGGCGACGTGATTCTGCCGCCCTGGGCCTCCTCCGCCGAGGAGTTTGTGAGGATAAACCGGATGGCGTTGGAGTCCGAATTTGTCAGCTGCCAGTTACACCAGTGGATCGACCTCATCTTTGGATACAAACAGAGAGGTATGCAGCTATGAGCTACTTTAGGTTATACGGTCTTGGTAGTTTTAGTATTAATAACAAGGAAAACGTGAGAATAAACTGCCATTTGCGTCTAAGTCGACAGGCTGCCAGCTCGTCAGCTGAGCTACGTAAATGGTGACGTTATCTCCTGGATACAGACTGCATAGTGGCGGAGAACTACTGTTTCTTTATGCACTCCTGGTAGCTTCAGTATCACTTCAATACCTGTTCTCGTCGTTTGCGACTTGTTCGTGTGATCGCTAAACCTCAGCTATGTTTTAATTCCTCATGCTGCCCTGCCTTATACACTCACTCACGGAAACGGAAAGTTCGGACGAAAGATGAACCAGTAATTATTGTATTATGATCCTTTGCCATTATGATCATCATCATGGCTCATGAGCCATTGCAGTAGTGGCCCTTCGTGAGTCATTACATTATGCATTCAAAGTCAAAGTCAAAATATCTTTATTCAATTTAGGCTATAACAAGCACTTATGAATGTCAAAAAAAATCTACCACCGGTTCGGAAAAACCTCTGCTGAGAAGAATCCGGCAAGAAACTCAACGAGACTCATTGAAACCTCGATCTTCTTTTTATACAAACATCTCATTTCCCCCCGCAGGGCCTGAAGCCGTCCGCGCAACGAACGTTTTCTACTACCTGACATACGAAGGCGGTGTCCGCCTCGACCAGATTACGGAGCCTGTGACCCGCGCGGCGGTAGAAGACCAGATCCGCAGCTTCGGGCAGACGCCGGCGCAGCTGCTGAGCGAGCCCCACCCCCCGCGCGCCTCGACCATGCACCTCGCGCCGCTCATGTTCGCCGCGGCGCCTGACGACGTCTGTCTGAGGCTCAAGCTGCCGTCTAATGCCGCTGTCGTGCACGTGTCGGCTAATACGTACCCGCAGCTCGCGATGCCGGCTGCTGTCACGGTGAGCTTGCTTGTAGTTTATGCTCTCCTGGTACTTTTTTTATAGGATAGGGGAAAAACGAGTAGGTGAGTCACAGTCACCTGATGAAAAGCAATCGTAGAACAAATTTAAAAGCTGAATTGCGGATGCGTTGCCGGCCCTTCAAAAAAAGAACAGCCTCGTTTTTTGAAGATCCTCAAGTTGTACCGGTCCGAAAATACTGGCGCTATAAGCTGATTCCAAAGTTTCACCGAACGTGATCTAGATGTTTTAAGCAATCCAATAATATGTCTCGAAACATCTCGAATGGTCGTTTCCAGAGGTCGTATTGATCGCATTCACCATGTTTTTCAACCCTCATCCTCTACCGTGTGACGGAAAGACGAGATGAAAATTATCGTGATACTAAATGCGTTAGACAATACGGCCACAGGTCGCAAGTCCCATTTTCTTTGTAGTTACATTTATGTGCGTGTTTTCAGGTGAGCGCGGCGCGCGCGTTCGCAGCGCACCGCTGGGTGGGGGGGGGCTGCGCGCACGGCGGCGCACGACATGCGCCCGACCACGGCGCGCCGCCGCCCGCGCCGCTGCTCATGGACCCCGTCTGGGGTGAGTACTGGGGGGGGGGATAAGAGGGCTTGGGCCGCAATTCCCACGAGGGCCCAGAGCGGATTGGGAACTTCACGCACCCACACCATTTGCTTCGCAGGTTTGTGCAGGATTCCTCGCGTTGTTTTCCTTCACCGTAAAGCTTTTGATAAATTTCAAATGTAATTTAGCATATGAATTTCGAAAACCTCAGAGGGGCGAGCCGGGGTTGAACCCACGATCCTCTGCTTGAGAGGCCATAGGTGAAACCACTTGGCCACCACAGCTTCGTAGTACTCGTATAGGGTTTTATTAGTACGTGTTATTTGTTAGCGCACGGCGGCGGCGCGGCGCTGGCGCGGCGTCAGCTGGGCGACAACTTCTCGCAGCGCGTGCGCGCGCGCACCAACTGCTTCGTGACGACGGTCGACAGCCGCTTCCTCATCGCCGCCGGCTTCTGGGACAACTCCTTCCGGGTCTTCTCCACGGAGACCGGTACGTCGCTACTAAATACTAAACAGTGCCGAATTTAACATATTTTCAGTTCTGTAATTTTTCGCCGAATTTATGTTTCCCGAATGACTAATTTCCCGACTGTTTCTTAAAGACGAACTTTTTTAACTTTAAGTAGGTACTACAGGATTGTTATAAAAGTAACCTAACCTACATGGTGTTAAAAAATCATGTACCTACAGGCAAGTGTAAAAATATGAACTTATTCAAAGTTTCAATATTAAGTACCACAGACTCTTATTCCGACGCAATAAGGACGTAGTAACATATTTTTGAGTGGTTCGATTAGATACTTCTTTTTTGCACTTGACTGTACTATAATTTAACACACATTAAGACTAGATTACTAATACGATTAGTCAAATTAAGTTGAGTCACAGTAAGACTGTCCACTGCTCCTCAAAGAAGAATGGAATAGTATCCTGTATTTTTTTCAGTAATTATCTAACAATGTTATTTTTTTAATTTCCAATTTCAATGTTTTTTCACTGTATCGTATTAGTAATCAGTAGCCTCAAAATGGGTTAAATTATAGTACAGAAATTTTTAACAACCTGTACAAGGTTCTACAGGATAGTCCTGAAATATAAGTATCCTGAATGGATTAATTTCAGAAAAAAATGCGTATGACAATGTAACTTCAGAGGCCTTGTTGTCTTACACACTCAGAATCACTATCGTTTTCACCACTTTTTTCCCTCACTCGGTATAAGACGAGTGTAGAAAGAGATAGTGTATCAATCGCGAACGCCTGAGCGTTAGATTTTTTCATTGAGCTTTGGCTACCAAGGCCATCAGCTTAAAAAGGATACATTAAACAGGGGTGACACTCTTTCCCGGCCCGGATAATACCGACATGAAAATACCGACCCTGTTTTTTGTGTACACGCTAGAGTTGTGGATAACGCTCGCTTAAGACTCCAGAGTCTTAAAGAATCGACTATATTAGAGAATTAAATTGGCTTATTTTATGCGTATGGCTGCAAGAAACTGTCTTTGCGGGCTTTGAGTCGTTAAGCCTTGAGAGTCTTTAGGGTTCGAGTCTTAAAGCCTCGAAATGAGCGTTTTTCACAACACTAGTACACGCCCATAGAAACTGACGTGAGCTTCTATGGGCGTGTACACGAAAAACAGGGTCGGTATTTCCATACCGGTATTATCCGCGCCGGGAAAGAGTGCCACCCTTAAACAGCATCCTGAGCGTTTGACAATACGGCCACAGGTTAGAAATATTGATCCAATACTGTTCGTTGTTGATACTAAAATGGTCTCGCCGGAAGTCCGGGCAGGCTCAACCCCGTCGGGTGTTTTAGTCCGCATTTTATGCTTAGGCGGGACCATTTCGGGCACAAACATGAATGTTTGTAATTTTTAGTATTATGTACCTATTTTAAAAAATTAAAATGAAAAAGTAAAATTAAAAAGTAAAAAAAAGTATATTCGAGACAGACAAAGTAATAGATAAAGCAATAAGGAGAAAATATGAAAAACAAATGAGAATACAAAATGCTAAAAATTACGAATATTTGTTTGTGCGAAATAAATAAATATAAAATGCGAATTCCTCGGGTGAAGCCAGCGCTGGTCCTCCGGCGAGACCATTTTTGACTTTAGTTTTTTATTCTTTTAAGTACATATATATATATTTCTCTACTTATTATTTGTCTTTGTACCGAATAAACTTTGTTCATTTAATTAATTTGGTTGTTTAGCCAAGATCGTGCAGATAATCTTCGGGCACTACGGCGTGGTGACGTGCGTGTGCCGCTCGGAGTGCAACATCACGTCCGACTGCTACATCGCGTCCGGCTCAGAGGACTGCACCGTGCTGCTGTGGCACTGGTAACATTATACAGTATACTGCTGGTACTATTATCACAGAACTTGTTAAGAGATACGGCCCCAGACAAAATAGTCCCGGATGGATCCGAGACGTGGTGCTTCACTGTAGGCCCTATAAATAGGCTCAGAGTTGCTCAGCGAGCTCGCAAAACAAAAATTTGACTTGGGCCGCAAGAGGATAAGCACAATACGTCTTACGTGTCTTACGTGTACCCACAGGTCGGCACGGCACGGCGGCATCGTGGGCGAGGGCGAGACGCCGGCGCCGCGCGTCACGCTGACCGGCCACGACGCGCCCATCAACGGCGTGCTCGTCTCCGCGGAGCTCGGCCTCGTCATCTCCTCCTCCATCAGTAAGTGCCAGGCTTGTCCAGGGACGCGGCTCTATGGAGCTTCAGCAAGTGAAAGTACCAGGATCACATGGTTTCATGATAGTGTATCCTTCTCGAAACTATTTGTCTGTATCGAGACTGTACGTAAGATTAATTGGACACTGAGCGATCGAGACTGTTCGTAAGAATATGGGGTACTATTTATATGATCAGCCTCCTGATTAGCAGCCTCGAGAGTCATAATCAGCAACCTCACGAGTCTTGACCAGCAGCCTCGCGGGTCACGACCAGCCTTGCGAGTCATAATCAACAGCCTCCTGAGTCATTACATGACCAGCGTCGCGAATCTTGCGCCACTTCGCATGTTGACCAACCTCAGAATTCTTATTAACCTGCATTTTATTTGTTAATTCGTTATCCCTCAAACAACAGTTCACCCCTTTGCACCAGCTACCAACGTACTAGGATAACAGGGCTACATAAGAATGTCATTCACCAGACGGCCCAGTGCTAATCCACACGACGTTCGGCGAGCTGCTGCGCGCGCTGGGGGCGGGCGCGGGCGCGGCGGCGCCGGCGCAGCTCGCGCTGTCCCGCGAGGGCGTGGTCGTGGTGGCGTACGCGCGCGGACACCTCGCCGCCTACACGCTCAACGGACGACGGCTGCGGCATGAAACGCATAACGACAACTTCCAGGTGAGAATCAAAATAAATCATGCTCTCATCCTACCGGCTGCGCCATGTCATCATCAACGGCCTTTGTATCTGTGGAAATGGACGGCATGTGCGTGATGAATGCTTTGTGAGTTTTTAGATAACAAGATTTCGACTTTCCCAACTTGAAACTACTGTTTTTACAAGCTTTTATTTAGTTTCACCTGTCCCGTTGTCTGTAATCAAATCTTGCAAATTAAATTCGACCAACCTCCAGTAATCGGATTGTCTTGTAATTTGGTAAACTTATGTAAATTGCGTGACAATACAATAATCTGGTAGTGACATACTGGTAGTCCGGCCAGGATCCTCTCCGCAGGACAAAACTCTTCAACGGTTAATGATATCGACTTAAAATCTGGTATGCAAATGTAGTTAAAAAGTACAGTCAGCAAAAAAAAATTGTATTAAAAATATATTTCTTACCAAAAACTTTTTTTAATTTAATTTCCCGACTTGGTGTGCAGTGCCTGCTGCTGTCGCGCTGCGGCGAGTACCTGGTGTGCGGCGGCGACGCGGGCGTGGTGGAGGTGTGGCGCGCCTTCACGCTGGCGCCGCTCTACGCGTTCCCGCCAGCCGGCGCGCCCGTTTGCTCGCTCGCGCTCTCGCACGACCAGAAGTGAGTCTCTGCCGGCCATGTTAGCCTGGTACCTTGGACTGCTGTTGTCAGTTTTATGGGAACAGTTAGGGGCCGTTATTGATCACATCACTCATTTAGGTGAAGAGAGAGTTTGCTGATGTAGTTCCCATGCCGTCATCTTCTTTCGACCCTTAAAACCTTAAAAATACCTTAAATTTTTGGGTTGAGTGAGATCACCAAAGCTTTACCCGAGCACTGCAGCTTGTGCGTGTAGGTACCACTCCTAATGACTTTATCAAATGCTTCCGTTTTAAACCCTCCTCTCCGCCTTCCAGGTTCCTGCTAGCGGGACTCGAGAACGGCTCGCTGGTAGTGTTCCACATCGACTTCAACCGCTGGCACCACGAGTACCAGCAGCGGTACTGAGCTCCTGAGCAGGCCCACAGGGCGCCTATGTAATTAAATATTCAATTAAACTCGTCTCTAGTTAACATAACGAAAGAATTTAGCACTCGCGTTAATTAAGTTTTGTTTTGTCGCTTCAGACGGTAACAAGGCGTGATTAAGGCAAGTTTATATTTTAAAAGCTGGGACGATTCCAAGTAAGCGAACGCTTAGGATTGCAAATTTTTAAAAGTCTAGTAATTTACGGCGAGAATTGTGATTACTTGGTTTTGTCAGGAAATGCGGTTGGATTTTACCCACGGGCTCTTAAAACTTAGTTCACATGGGTATGTCCACTCGTATGGGCTTGGGCGGTTTACTAAACTGTTCACACTATTTACGCGCAGCAATTATTTTTGTCCAAATAACGATATAATCGCATTTCAGGAGAAGCCTTGAAGGCAAATTATTTAAAATTTCGATAAAATATTGTAAATGCAGAGCTCGTGTGAATAGTGTGGGCATTAGAATTATTTATTGAGTAAAATAAAATTAACATTGGAGATCAGTGGTTGTAAACATTTATTATAAGCGTGTGCTTGTTTGATAATTCGTTTATCAGATATTAGAGTCCATTTGGAGGACTGTCAAACTGTGAATTCGACGCAACATTCCATTTTATTTTCCAAGTATTAGTTTTACCCATTTATTTTGATCGTTTAGTATCAATTAGACTAAGTTACATTATTATTTGATATTTACAGTATTTTTATATTATAGTGCCATAGCATTATATCGACTTAAAAGCAAGAATGTTTTAATTTTTGACAGCTGATGAAGTATTTAATCGTGTATTTTATGATCTCCTGATTAATTGGCGTCCATTTTATTGATCCTATTGACTTGCTATAGTAATAATTGTACTTAATAATTTATACGTTCTGGTGCAATTTTAGTTTTATCCACTTTACTATTATTTATATTTCAATGACTTATAAAACTTTATGTATTATTTCAGTATTTATATTATTACGACCTTGATCGTCTATTGCGGCAGATATTTTAATGAATTAAATTTTTCTTTTAAGTGTACTTAATTTGTGTCTAAGAATATTTTTTGGCAACTTTTTTGGTTTGTTACTTCTTTCTTATTTATATGGTGATGGGACTTACTTATGTACTTACTTGACTACTTATTATCTAGAAAATCATTATGAATTTTGTTTGTTGTAAGATACGATTTTGGTTTTTATTAAATGGTTACATTAAAATTAGTTTTGTTTTTATTTGATTACCTTTTGATATGTTATTTGGTTCAAATTTGCTATGAAAAGTTAGTAAATTCTAGGTTTACATGCTTGTGGAGTGTTTGGGCTGAGTGACAATTATCAAAGCAAGCATGGTACGCCTGTATTGTTAAGGAACGCGAAAGTGCCAATATTGTAGACATTTTCGCTAATTATACTACGTCAATAAGCATGTAGGGGATCTAGTTATAGGTAATGTTAACGCTAAATATAACTTGTGTTACGGCTGAGGTATAAAATAATAGTTTTTTACGCAACACTCATCGTGTGACGTTGTATTTATTGTACAATCGAGTTTTAAAAACTATATTTTTGCATCACACCACCCGCACCGCTCCTTCCGTTCTGTGATTTAGGCTTAAACGTGCACCTAGACTTAAAACAACCTTCTGCCATTTCCTATCTCGTGCCAAAACTAACTAATGTAATGAAAACATTGGAAACTCGACTCTGATATCATAGAAAACATAGCCTAAATAGTGACGACGCCTCGCAGCGGACATACGGAGCGCCGGCGCCGCTGCGAAACGTCACTTTACTCCAGGGGTCGGCAACGCGCAGGCCGAGACCTATCTCTTTGCGGCCCGTGACTGTTTTGTAATATCACTTATAGTACCAACCTACAATAAGTAACTAGGTAGATATCTATTAGGTACAAAATTATCTTACAAGTGCGGGTCGCCTTTGTAAATTTTTTTCACTATGTGGCCCATGTCTGCCAAAAGGTTGCTGACCCCTGCTTTACTCTATTCAAATAAACAATTAAATTATTAGATGCCATAGGACCCTCGTATTCGTATACCGCCTTACTCTAGGCATAGATAAATATTGTTTTCTAGAAAATTCTATCTTACATTCTAATTTCACGTAGTTGTCTTCTAGCTAATTGTACATTGACTTGAACCCTTATACTCACGTCCCACTGTAGTGTCTATCTATGTAGCCGCCCGACGGTTAGTATCGTAGCCTTTAGGCGTAGGCAAGCTTCTATTCTTTCGTAATGCTGGGTTCACACCGACCGAGACTGAGCGAGAGTTCGTCTCACTCGTTTACTTGAGTGAGTGAGCGATAGTTCACAGGTGTGAACTTGGCGGTAGATAAAACTGCTAATCACTTAATTCTGTAGATGAGACGGTAACTGAAGTCGTGTGAAAACAAGTGTTAATTAATTAAAATGATTTTTTTACATCTTTCAACGACTTTGGTTGCTGATCGACTAGATATCATGAATAGAACTATCTCGTAGAAAACCAAAGCTTACTAGGCTTTCAGAGATGAAGTACCTTCAGAAAAGTTTATTTTCCAACTAGGCCTTCCGATCTATGAGTCCGAACATCTGCATCTATTGGTTAGGTTGTCAGATCGCCGTGGTGTTGTCCTCTTCACTCCCGCACGCACGTCACTCTCAGGCGCTACACGCAATTCTGTCCATTATAATAAGATACCTAGTAATTAGTTCGTGAATGTTGAACTAGAATTATTATGACGTTTTTATTTCAATAGACTTAAGGTACACTGTGTATATAACGATCACTGTCCATTTTATATTAAGCTAAATTAAATGTAATTAATAACGTACCATTGTAACAGTTGAATGTTTTTTTAAATGCCTCAAACACCGCAATTGTTTCGTAGTAACAGATACAGCAAATGTAGAAACCTGGCAATAGGACAGTTTGTTGGTGTACTTGTATGCATGAATAGGTATCCTTTTCCGTTTTTTGCATTGCCTTGCACTTGCACATCCTAGAAACTAGTTAATAAGTTTATACCTGATGTTACCAAGACAGCCGAGGTGGCGATTTTAGAAATCACAGCTGTAAAAGTATCATTTGAAAATAATGAAACTTTGTGCTGTATGTGAAATACGAATGGAGCAGTTTTAGTTACAGCTGTTTTTTGAATTTTAATGATATTTAGGTAAATGAAAGATTGACTCCTAGCTGTGGGAAGGAGAGTTCGCTATTGGGTGAGCTTTATTAGTAAAGCTCATGTGAGCTGTGAGCCAAGACACTACATGATTACTATGCAATAAATGAATTATGAATTAAGACAGTGCGCGAGAGTGAGCATTTCCTTAGTGAGCGAGATTCTGCTCTAAATTCGCTCGTCCACGAATTTGATAGCTGTAAATTACCTATCCAGTGATTATCACCGACGGTACAACACCGGCTCAAGAACCTCAGTTATTATGCTCATTATGCGTAACACTTGAAGTAAGTACATAATTATTTTTTCGAACAAGATTGCGGGATTACCTATAATCATGTCCAAATTAAGACTTCTACTCAGAATCCCGCGGTGTTACACCACCCGTGCCGATCACTGCCTATAACCGATGCTGTACCTCGGCCATTCCTATTTTCCATGCAGCCGTCTAATTACCGATGCATTTTATTGCCTACAAAAGCGACACGGTAATGATGGTTTTCACGAAGGCGAAATATCGCTACTAGGTGGCGTTAGTATCGTGAGGTCCGTTTGACGTTTGCGTGCGATTGGCTCATATTTAACCAATCACGAGCAAACGTCAAACGGATCTCACAATACTAAAGCCACGCCATCTAGCGACTACATTTTGCCTCTGTGAAAACCCAAGTAAGTGCATAGATCTGGAAAAAGGATTTTGGCCATTCTCTTATCTTTATGAACTCAAATCTTATTTAATTACCATATAACTATTGGTAAAAAAGAACGGTAATTCGACAGGTGCACAGATGAATGAGGATTACTCTGGATTACTGACATAACGTCTGTCTCGGTAACATAATTTTTGCCACAATCAAAAAAACTTTTATTATATTTAATTACACTGAATTGTTGTTGACCGTATATTGCTATTATAGTTGTAATATAAATTAGTAGGAATGTAGCAACTTGCAGACTTAGCATTAGGGCGAGATCGATGAGGTTAGCTAGCAACCGGCGCCTGCGCCGCGTCTGCGTGTTTCCGCTTTATCATAAATTTCGTTATAAATTTCTTCATTTTGGCACTATACATTTTAGAATTAGTTAATAACGCAATTTTAGGTAACTAACATCAATAATTTCTGTGTAGGCGTTGTTAGTTATACACGTTGTTATGTATTTTTTAAATGGTTTATGTGTATTAAATTTATGAATAATAGTGTAGAATGTGGTGTTTACTGCTGTTGAATGAATCATACACAAATATACATATAACAAAACCTTTATAGGTACGTAACGCATGACGACGGTAGGTAATGCCGGTTCATGAGTTGAGTGCCTACTACGAAATTCGAACTTCGTTTCGTATCGTGCCATTTCGCTCACGCTAATGGTACTTAATATTTAATAGGCGAAAAAAAGATACAGTTTGATACGAATTTCGGAGATGGCCTCCAATTTTGTCCAAAGCCAACGACTTGAACGTCATTATAGTTAGCGTCTTTCAGAAGATCCTGTGGGACGTACCTCTTCTGGACTAAACCCTTGGTTACCTAAACTAAAGCAGTAACACACCACTAAATCTAGTAGTGCGTTATTCTTAGATGTTACAGATTAAACAATACCACTCATTGCTTTCTCGTAGCACCATCTTTAAATAATTAAAATGTGGATCTTACTTACACTTGTTTAGCCGTTAGCCAACGTTGGATCTCTTTTGGATAATTTGCGAAACGACTTTTTGAATTACCACATTGTTCATAGTAAATGATTATTATGCTAAGTATATGGTGCGTTTGTATGTAACGGGAGGATCTTGAGTAACAAATAAAGCATTGAATAAAAATTGTCTTTTATTTCAAAGATCTTTTATTAGGCACGATCAAAACTTGATAAAATAATGGATAAAGTATATTCACATACCTAAAGCTAAGATTTAATGCACACTACTGCACCTGCACACACCAAACATTATAGGTTATCGGCCCAGGGCACCCTGGCCACTCTTCTAGTGATAATAGATAATCGATGGGATTTGGCTTTATATACCTACTTAACGTAACGTGTAACTTATACCATTTTGTTACGTTTTACCTTATACCAGTACTCCACCCATAGGTCTCGGTGCGACTTCAGCATCAGGAAAAACAAATTTATAAACATTATTGTGATCACATAAGGCCATAAAATGGCAATGAAAACCTCCTTGTCGATTGCTGACAACACCATCAGTGGAAACCAAATAAAATTTCCAGTGACCGTAAAAGCGAACGTCGACAATATAAGCTTTTTGCCAAAACTCTGCCCAGTCTCGGGGATGTGTGAAGGCTTGCAGAGTGCAACTAACACGTTTAGGTATAATAATAAGTTGATTAGAAGTAGTGTGTATGTTACGTAACGCTCTGTCTCATTTCCACCCGCAGTAACCAGCAACGTTACAAGTGGCACCAGCCAACCAAACACATTGGCGTGAAGATAAACGTGCTTAAGCGTCTTCAAACTCCTAAAAACTTGCACAAATTCGATGTAGAACATTACCGTTATTATCATTAACCAATGAGTGAACGTCATTCGGCTGTACACGATTATAAATTCCTCCATGATTGGTGACATATCGAACATCAAGTAAAGAAGCAAATCAGGTACATTGGTTAGAATTAAACACAGGAAAACGTAGTGTCGGAACTGGCGCCATTTCGGTATCACAGTCCAAGAGACGACTCCAAAAATGATACATGCAGTAGACACCAGCACGGCACAAAAGTACAAGTATATCAACACAGTCTCTGCTAGCAGTTCTTCATTTTCTTGAGTAGAGTTCTCTATGAATTCTGATGCACCCATTTCGCTTTGAAGCATGTAATTAAATGGTTTGTTTACTTATACGTATGTTGGTAGGAACAGAGTAGGTATTCATTCCTTTTTTCCTTGTTCGTAACTGAGGTCCACGTCATTGAGTACTTCTTATCATACCTATTAAGTACGCTCTAGTACGCGCTATTAGGTATGCTCATAAAATATTTGATTCTGACGCTTCAAGAAAAAATTTGTTAAGTAGTTAAGGTACTCGTATTATAAACACGTACCTATTCCCAATATTTAACTTATCAGTTCCATTAAGGGACTACTTGGATACTGATAATGGAACTTGTGTGAATGAATAGACAACTATGAGTGTTTGAGTGCTTGTTTTTGTTTACCCACGGGCTAAGCCTACGGGTACACACCACATGAGGTGCGAAAAGTTGCCATGCGTAAGTTCCGTAACATAAAAAAAAGATTTTAAGTATGTATTTCAACTTTATCTAATTTTTGACACCCGTTTTGATTAATTAATTGCACTGAAATTAAATTACAAAAATCAACTTCATGACTACGATCCTCCTGGAAAATATATTTATTTCTTAAGCAGAAGCACATAATACATTCCGCAATTATCTTACGAAACGTAGGCATTGTGTAAAAAAGTCGGATCTTTAGTTAGCGAACAGCTCCCTGTAAACTATGGAGTGCCTCAGGGTAGCATACTAGGTCCAACTCTATTTGCCATTTACATGAATGATATTAACATCCCAATTCAAGAATCTGACATAAGTACTATGCTGATGACACGGTTATACAGCAGAAAAGAAAATGTCTATAATTTCCCTTTGGTAAAAACCTTTTAACATTAAATGTAAAAAATACTAAATTCCTCACCTTTCACAAAACACGTTCTTCTAGTTCTTAGTGTAAATTTTCGGTTACAAAATACGTATCGATCGCGTTCGCGTTAAAATCTCAATTTGTATGGAAACACCAACATAGCAAACGTTCCGCTAGAGGCGCTGTTCGTGTTTGCATACAAATTGTGTTTTTTTTTATTTTGTAACCGAAAACTTACACTAAGGGTACTGAAACGATTAAACTTAGAATACACTCATGCTCATCGAACTCTAACCCATCTTTGAACACTGTAACTGTCCATCCACAGATAATGTTGACAATAATATGATTAAGTATCTTGGTGTAGTAAGTAGTTGATAAAAATCTTTCTTGCAAAGAACTGCTTCCTGTGTGGGGATGAAATAGGGGATGAAAGTTTATAATAACATGAGTGTCATTGTTGTAGTCATTGTCGAAGATAAATCGATGGTTCTTTATGAAACTTGCCAATTGGGCACTTATAAAAAATAAATAGATATTTGCTCAAGCGTTTTTGAAAATTTTAGCTGCGAGGGGATGAAATAGGGGATGAAAATTTATTTGGAACGTCGTCATAAGTCGATGAATCTTTGTGTTTAGGTATTCGATAAGAACTAAAAAAATCGGTTAAATTCGACTTGGACTCGCGCAACAAGGGTTCCGTACGTAGGTACCTATTTATGAATTCCAGTGTTAACAGATCCTATTTTAAGCTCATAAGCAAAATGTACGCAATGTGGGGTCATTTTAGATGGCTTATTGACATAGACAGTCAGACATGAATAATTATGATTTTCAGATTTTTCTTATTTATTTTGCTATAAGGGGAAAAAAAATTGCTAATAGAGCTACTTTTATACAAAATTCCAAGTTTCTACACAGGCCGGACAGCCGGAAGTACCCTTTAACTTTTTCTGTTAAGGTGATTTGTATGGAAACACCTTTTTAATGACTGTAGCTTTTTATTGCGTTAACTTAGAAGTTCAATTTTTTCACAGCTTCCGGGACTATTGACCTGAGTTTAGGGTTTTAATTTCAACTCGATACGTAGGTACTCCGCGCGTTTACGGGATAAAGGGTCTTGACAGACAGACGGACGGACGGACAGCAAAGTTCCTTTTGAGATACGGAACCCTAAAAAACATTTGTTCCGGCTCTTTTCACATTTCGACATTTTTCATACTTGAAAATATGGGGATGAAAGTTCGTCCAAACAAATTTACTATAAGTAAGTAAGTATATTCGGAAATATGTGTTTGTAGCTATGGCAGAATAGGTGTTACCCTAAATAAATTAAATACTTTTCAAAGTTACTATTCCACGCGGACGAAGTCGCGGGCAAAAGCTAGTTAGTTTATAAAGCCTTAAATGCCAGTCTGCCCTTACGTGCTGCCTGTTAGCATGGCGTGGCATCGCTAAAACTACTCGGCGAGAACTGCAGCTGGGCTACTACGAAACTCTAAACTCGAAGTTCGTATCGTACCGTCCCTCTCCCTCTCTTATTTAATAGTGTAAGTGTCAGAGGGACCGCACGACACGAACTTCGAGTTTCGAATTTCGTAGTAGCCCTGCAGAGTCTAGTGTGAAGTCCGCCGATGAATCGAAATTGTAACCTTGTTATATTTCAAATAAATTATTTTATTTTTATAACGTTTAAAGTGGAAAGCTTAAGAGTAATAAGTATATTTAATTGAAATTTGAACTGCTTTTGCTTTTTACGTCTACGATTTACGACGACCACGCTTTTTGCCATCGCGCCCTAGATGGCCTAAATAAGATGGTCTGAATTATCGAAAATTTAATATTATGTTTCTTTGTAGCCGATTATTTGTTTTTAGATTATTTTCAAAATCAAAATCTGAGTATTTTGTATTATTTTGAACGTGTAAATTATTCACTCAAACAGTTTGCTTCCTATGTTCTGAACATAGAGATTTGCGTGATATTTTCTTTCAACCAAGTATTAAAAATTGTTGGAAATCTTATGTAAAAAAAACACGTGATCCTTAAAAATAAAATTCTTGCACTAGTTTTTTAATGAAAATATTACTTGTCCTAATCGAGTGATAAAAAAATTTTTTTTAGAAATTGAAATTCACACTGAGTTAGTTTCAGAACGCTGGCATCAATCTGACATTGACGTTTGTCTCGTCTGTTTCCGGCCTTTCAGGTTTTCTCAGCCCCCGTTGCAATCATGGCGGTGACCAATATTTCTAAAAAGCGAAAAGTACGTTGCAAATTTTATACAAATCTTCAAAATATCATTGTAAAATCCTACAACAGAATCCATTAAACCTATATTACTCCTTTAAGACTTCGTTATCTCAGTGAAAGTGGTGATGTTTTCGGATATGTTTGGAAGAATCTGTGGTTATTTTGCTATATTCGTGTGTTGTTTTGTTCTGAATCGAAGTATTTCCTGGCTATTCTACTCTACTGTGTTGCAGTGGCTGTTCTACATTGTACTATTCTGCTACGATAAACAATGTCAAAAGCACGAACTTAACCTCTTGTAACATTGCAGTTCGTCGGCGACGGAGTGTTCAAGGCTGAACTTAACGAGTTCTTGACTCGTGAGTTGGCTGAGGATGGCTACTCGGGCGTGGAGGTGCGCGTTACCCCAACGCGCTCCGAAATCATCATCATGGCCACCCGCACCCAGAGCGTGCTGGGAGAGAAAGGCCGAAGA
Organism: Choristoneura fumiferana; assembly: GCF_025370935.1. NCBI lineage: Eukaryota > Metazoa > Arthropoda > Insecta > Lepidoptera > Tortricidae > Choristoneura > Choristoneura fumiferana. The sequence continues at coordinate 15,320,620 of NC_133486.1, read as the reverse complement.
ATTCGTGAGCTCACATCCGTAGTGCAGAAGAGGTTTAACATCCCCGAGCAGTCGGTGGAGCTCTACGCCGAGAAAGTGGCGACGCGAGGCCTCTGCGCCATCGCTCAGGCCGAGTCTTTGAGATACAAACTCATTGGAGGTTAGTTTGAAGTTAATACTGTTATGATATGACAGTTTGTAGAAGCTAATATTACAGCTAATATAGAGATAATAGAGTAGTTAATATAGAGAGAGTCTCTAATGTACGTATTTCCTCGAATATGGTTTGAATTAACTATTACAATGAGTACACATCAATTTCAATCATGTGCTCTATTATCTATTTCGAAGACCCTAATTAACCTGACATTGCTGCTGCAAAATAGCTGTAATGTTTTTCATTGGGGTGAAAGCATAAGCCTTTGAATTTGTGTTTTCTTTTAATTGAAGTAAGCACAGTGTACGAAGGAGACATTTTTTATTACAAGATTTTATTTAACTTTGCCTCATACCTATATGCCGTGGTGGCCTAGTGGTTTGACCCATCGCCTCTCAAGCAGAGGGTCGTGGGTTCAAACCCCGGCTCGCACCTCTGAGTTTTTCGAAATTCATGTGCGGAGTTACATTTGAAATTTACCACAAGCTTTGCGGTGAAGGAAAACATCGTGAGGAAACCTGCACAAACCTGCGAAGCAATTCAATGGTGTGTGTGAAGTTCCCAATCCGCACTGGGCCCGCGTGGGAACTATGGCCCAAGCCCTCTCATTCTGAGGGGAGGCCTGTGCCCTGCAGTGGGACGTATATAGGCTGGGATGATGAGATCTAGTTAGGTCTTATCTCTGGGAAAACATGTGTTTATGAGTTTTAGTCCGAAGAAACTTCAGTTGCCTAGGTGTTGTGTTGTGATGCTCTCTGTCTCTCTTCCCTCTATAACTTATAATACTACACAACACAGGCCGTCACAACACACTGCATCAGATAAAATAAATGTGAACACGACCATACAAAATGTAAGAAACCGATACCGTTCTGATGTGTCATGACACAACATGACAGATAAAGGTGATTGCGGCTTAATGATACAGATGTGTTGTAGTGTAGGGATGCTTAACAATACTATGGAGTGAGCTCAATCACAAAGCATCATTGGACTTGAGAGAAAATTGACATAATTATGTTTGTGTGTGGTGTTTAAGAAGAAACATTATATGATTGTTATATTTTAAGACTGATATTTGTGATGCTGTGGTCTCTATTTAATATGGTGCATTAATAATCAAATGGTTTGGCTACATTACCTGCAGTGATATAATTGGACAGCCAAATTAAATTATTACTGTTTCCATGAGAAAATGCTCTTTATTTCAACAACTCCTTCCCAATTTTCTCTCAATAAATTTATCCCCAATGTTCTTCTTAGCTATGAATGCTATTAATAAACAGAGGTTGTTTATAGGTCTGGCCGTCCGTCGCGCGTGCTATGGTGTGCTCCGTTTCATCATGGAGTCTGGTGCCCGAGGCTGTGAAGTGGTTGTCTCTGGCAAGCTGCGAGGCCAGCGTGCCAAGTCCATGAAGTTTGTTGATGGTCTCATGATCCACTCCGGAGACCCGTGCAATGACTACGTCAACACAGCCACCCGGCACGTGTTGCTTAGGCAAGGAGTGCTTGGTATCAAGGTGAGGCAATTGTATTGTGTTGTAAATTATCTGCATTGAACACTGTCCCAATCATACGTCACTCGCGCGATGCATATATGCACTTAGTTGCATCGCATAGTTGCGCGACCGTCAATTAAGACTAGTTAGATATTTTGTTTCATATCATAGTCTATTTATTTATTTGGCAAAAAACGTAAAATACATAAGGCCTTATTCAAATAAGTCTTACAATATTATGCACCCTGGTAGGGTATAGCCACATTTAAAATAATGTTATCTAATTCTATTAGGCAACTAAAAAGTAAGATATTCGATTCGACATAGCGATTATCATGCTTAAAGACAGGCATATACAGGGTGTCCCAGAAGTACCACGTCACAGTGACACAAGAGGTAGGCCAGCTCAAGAGGAACCTAACCAACCTAACATGACCCCAGTAAAAGTTGCACGGTTTTCGAGTTATTACCGAAATAAAGATTTTTGGGGATACTCCCCTTTGTCTTGACATTTTTAGTACCAGCATCGACATGGAAAGCTTTTAATAACAGTTTTTTATGTGTATCGAATCGTGAATAGTTACTTCAGAAGTGCAGTGTGTTATTTTGTCAGTAACTATGGCAAAATGCTGAAAAAAACTTTATTAATCTTGATTTAAGTCGTCTCAAAAATAAGAATTTCAACTTTAACCATCTGCCATGAAAAAAAATTACTAGAAACAAAACAAACAAATAACGTCAATAAATTAGACATGTTATGCAGAATCAGAAATGGTATGACACATGTATCTTACTGAAATAACATTAGGCATTCTTATCACTTTGCTGATGCCGCAAGCCGTCACTGTTAAGTAAAAACATGTTACATTACCTACTAATTTATTGAATCAGGCGTTACTTTGCCGAGGTTCATATTAATGAACTGAAACAATCACCTACTTTGCTCACCCGCGACCTTATGATAGCTACGTTTATACTAGAAATGTGTGTTCATTCAGTTCCTCCTTCTCCACACTGCAAAAATACAGGGTAGTTCGAAGGACTCGCGCTGCTAGCAGACTTGACACCCCACACTTCAGTCTACTCGTGACCACGGCCACTGTAATGTTGCCGAAACGTCGAGGTAAATATTACTCGTGTGTGTAAGCGTGGTAAGTCCCGTTGGTGGTATTATGAATATGAATGAAAGTTTAAAACGTTAGGTAATATTATTTGGTTAACGCTGTAATCTGGACATCTTTAAGGTCAAAGTGAACAGACACCTTCTAGACAAACGTGTACCATCTTAGGCCTCATCTTCGCCTTCCATCAAGCGAGATTGAGGCCAAACGTAAGCCTACTAAAAATATTCTAAAACCCAATTTATTTCAATGAAATATTGTGGACTGAAGAATTGGCTTGCAAAAGGGATGGATATTTCAATTTACACAAGCTGGCAGACAGAAAACCAACACATACACATGAAGAACGAGAAGATCGGTCCCAATACCAATTCAAAATTAATTTGTGGACTGGAATTCTTAATGGACAAATTGTGGGACCGGTCGAGTTGCCTCCTATTTTTAATGGTAGAAACTATTTACAGTTTTTGCAAAACGACCTGCCTGGTTTATTAGAAGATGAGACAGTCCATGGGAGACAATTTGAACATTTATTGTGAACTAAATTTATTCCAATAAATGAATGAAAGATAAACCTGTTTTTAACCACCCACGCAAAAATAAGGGTGTTATAAGTTTGACCGCTATGTCTGTCTGTCTGTCTGTGGTACCGTAGCTCTTAAACGCGTAAACCGATTAGAATTCGTTTTTTTATTATTTGAAAGCAGGTTTTCTAGCGATGGTTCTAAGACATACTCTATCAAAATCATTACAGCCGCTTTTTAAATATTGAACTTTGAAGTGACAAAGTTGGGGATTTTCCAACTTTTTTTTGGTTAGGTTATATCCGGTTCTTTAGGATCCGGTCCTAGCCTTGAAAAGGGAGACAAATATTAATATTTAACCTTCGTGCATTTGGCAAAATAATTGTATCAGATAATAGATGAGCTATCGCTATACACAGCATTTTTGTACCACTTAGCAGGGACTGCTTTCGGAGTTCCAGTTTTAAGTTGGTTCGATAGGGCTTCGCTAAAGTGATAAGAATGTCTAATGTTCTCGGAGTAAGATACATGTGTTATACTATTTCTGAATCTGCATAACATGTCTAATTTATTTACGTTATTTATTTGTTTCGTTTCTAGTAATTTTTTTCATGGCAGATGGTTAAAGTTGAAATTCATGTTTTTGAGACAACTTAAATCAAGATTAATGAAGTTTTTTTCAGCATTTACGGTAGTTACTGACAAAATAACACACTACACTTCTGAAGTAACTATTCACGATTCGATACACATAAAAACTGTTATTAAAAGCTTTCCATGTCGATGCTGGTACTAAAAATGTCAAGACAAAGGGGAGTATCCCCAAAAATCTTTATTTCGGTAATAACTCGAAAACCGTGCAACTTTTACTGGGGTCATGTTAGGTTGGTTAGGTTCCTCTTGAGCTGGCCTACCTCTGGTGTCACTGTGACGTGGTACTTCTGGGACACCCTGTATATGTGACCTGAACTATGATGATCCTGTTTCATGCATAAAAAGGACTGGCATAAATGCAAATGTGTTGGATATTCAGATTTGCCGACTAGTCAGTACAACATTATAGTGAATATGATGAAATATTTTGCTGCATGAATATTATTTTGTACTTAACTTACTCTTAAGCTTACAAAAGATATGTACATAAAACAATACTTATTCATCTTCTTGTGTAAGCTTACCAAGTGTCTGAACCATCCTGTGAGAACACTAAACATCTATTTCCAATGAGGGTAACATCTTCAACCCTAGTGAAATTTAGGTTGTAGAATTAGAGCAGCTCTTGCTTGGTTGACTATTCTTTGTCCACAGTATCAGGGACTGTTGGCCCTATGGCCAGGGGTCTAATTTACTGTGGGAGAGTGACCAGCTTGTTTATTGGAGGGTCCGTCTGTATGGGCTCTTGTACGGTGCAAGCTGAACATTTGTGCTTCATGCCATGATCACTTTAATATTCATTTAACTGCAGCTTATAAAAATTTATCTGTGTAAAGTTCCAATCTGCATTGGGCCCACATGGAAACCATAGCCTAAGTCCTCTCACTCCTATAGGAGGCCTGCGGCCAGCAGTGGGAAGATCAAATAACCCTGTATATATATATGATGGCAGAGATGATATAGAATTTTGAACATATAGTTTAAAAATTTTCGTTTGTTAACTCTATAACCACCATAAATTTTCATCATCATCATCATCATCAGCCTATCTTAGTCCACTGCTGGACATAGGCCTCTCCAGTTGCACGCCACTGAGCACGATCCTTGGCCAGTCTCATCCAGTTCTTGCCAGCTAACCTGCGAAGATCATCGCTCCACCTAGTCTGAGGGCGTCCTACGCCACGCTTGCCGATTCGCGGTCTCCACTCAAGAACTTGTTTGCCCCAGCGGTTAAAATACCATAAATTTTAATGTGATATATTTATGAGCGAACTTCTAGACAAGCTTGAGCCAGTTATTCCTAGAAACTGTCCTCGTACACTTTCATTAACCATGAACCCTATTGTTTCAGGTCAAGATCATGTTACCGTGGGACCAGCAGGGCAAGAACGGCCCCAAGAAGCCTCAGCCGGACCACATCCTGGTCACGGAGCCCAAGGACGAGCCCGCGCCGACCGACGCCAGCAGCGAGCCGCGCCCGCTGCCACCCGCGCCGCAGCCGCAGCCGCCAGTCGTGGCCGCCACCGCCTAGGCTATAAGCTAATTAATAAAAATTACAAAAGCTTGCTGCACACTTTTATTTTATAGGTAGTTCCACAAGCGTTTTAACCACTTTTCGCATAATATTGAAGAAATGAGATAGAGTAAGCAAGAAATTTCAATGAATAGTAATTTTTGCATGCACACCAAATTGGTACCTACATAGTATAAGCCTATTTCCAATGTATGCCATGCTTTTAAATAACTACCAAATCCTACTAATATTATAAATGCGAAAGTTTGTGAGTTATTGAGTATGTTTGTAACTCCTTCACGCTGAAAGGGCCGGACGGATTTGGATGAAATTTGGTATGTAGATAGCTGGACATGAAAACCACGATTTAATTTTTGGGAAATCCCACTGAAATTTTTAAAAATCCCGAAATTTTAATTCGGCTGCTGGATCTAATGATTTACGTGTGCGAAACCGCGGGTAAACACTCGTTGTGTCATTTCTTCAGTAAAAGCAACAGGAAACTGATAGTTGAAACCCTATAATCCCTTTAATAAACTTGGTAGTTTAGTAAATTCGTTGTCGCCGCTGAAAATATAGTAAGGTTGTTGTTGTTTCTTTAAAAAAATATGGCTCTGTCCATTGGACGACAATTTTGCCAGTGTCTAGTAGGTTTTGCCGTTGTACGGTAAAAAAAATCTAGAAAACGAAATATGAGAGGTAATGGTGGATGAACGATGACCTATAGGAAGGTTTTGGTCTCCTATTACGTCTGCGTCAACGTTCCCATCGACATCTGACAACGCATAGCGTCGGCGGTCAATACGTCCGCAGTGGACGAGGACGTTCCAGTCGTTGCTCGCGAGTGGTCTTTGTATAATATGTAAAGACATTTACGACTACACGACTTGACGCAGCGTACGACGTTGTAGAGTATTTTCAAAAAAAGTGTAGCCATTTTTTTGGAAAAAATATGGTTCTTCCTACTCAGAATCAAAGAGCACAATCGATTCCGATAGTTTAAAAAATAACAGTTTTGTGACGTTTATTTCATACACACTTTTTTATTTACGCCCGAAGGCGGTGGCATTTATAATAGACCATAGCCTTTTACTCGGCGCCGGCCCTGGTGTAGAGGTAGAGCAAGGGGAGCGGTCGCTTTAGGTGCCAGATGGCAAAGAGCGCCATTTTGCAGTCTCTATTTTTATAGTGCAGTACAAAATTTTGATGGCGAAAAGTTTTGTTTTCATTGGCCTGAGCTCTCCAACGCGCTGGCAACAGCAAAATTTAACATTGATAATACGTAAAACGCATTGGGGAAGTAAATACTTAGGTATAAATGAAAATACATTTATTTTATTAACATTTTATTTAAAAATCCTGACTACATTCACCCCAAACCAAGTGCGTATAATATTGTAAATACAAAAAGTGCTGGCAGCAGGGAGGTCGATGTAAAACTTACACTGTGTACAATTTGATCTAGCTATCCGACTCGTCTTTATACAAATGGAATGACAAAAACAACAGGTATTTGTGACAAAAATGCAAGACAAGGAAAAATATTTTAACTTAATTGGGATACTTAGACCATACATGCTTAACTTACTTAAATTAACTTGGACCAAAATTTGTAGACATCTCACACTTAAGTTAAGAATTAAACTTAAAATAATACCTTTGTTTGTCCCGTTACAATACTATGAAGATAATATTATGCTGACACGTGAACCAAGTTTTAAATAAATATGTTGCAATGTACACGTGCAGCCAGTGGGTAGTCAGTACCTGCTACAGACGGTTTGAACCCGGAACCGAAAATACGGGTTGGCGTATACCGCTTTAGAACTGGTATTTCCGGTCTAGATTCGAGCATTAATACCGAAGGGAAAATACCCGGTGTCAAAGCGGTATGTACAGTCAGCAACAAAGATAGGAATAAAGGTAAATTGCCAAAAATATGTATTTGTATGGACTTTATTGCCTGAACATTAAGATCGTGTATACATATTTTTGCACTTTGGCTGTATTTATATATTTGTTACTGACTGTACAAAATCATGTAGTGCATAACGTATTTCTATTGGGGAAAGTTAAATCTCAATATCGAAATACGACGCCACTCGAAGTGTCAATCAATGAGGGTTTTCCGACAGGTGAAATATCGCTAGATGGCGTTAGTATCGTCACGTCGGGTCCGTTTGACATTGGCGTCATGTTTGTGATTGGTTAAATCACTAAATGAGCGTATCCACCATTACCTCTCATATTTCGTTTTCTAGATTTTTTTTGCCGTTCAGCAGCAAAACCTACTAGTCACTGGCAAAATTGTCCTCCGATAGACAGAGAGAGCCATATGTTAAAAAAAAAACAACAACTAAACGAGCCAATCGCAAGCAAACGTGCCTCACGATACTAACGCCATCTAGCGATATTACGTCTATCGGAAAACCCTCATTATTTTTCTTATAGAATTGACAAACTTTAAGATACTTGCAATCATATTGGAACTTTACTATTTTATTTAGTGTCAAATGTCTAAATGAATGCACGGCTGTACGATGGGTTCTTAATTGAAAGAGCACGATAAATAGAACTTTATTGATAAAATACGATAGAAAACCATAACGCACTACATAACACCTGTACCGTATTTTGGTAGCGGTTTTAAGTCCCGGGGTACGGCTACAGCTCACTGACAACACATATTTGTACGGCGGCCATACGCAATCAGCGCCAGAGCAATGTGTCCTGGCGGGGTGCAGACAAAAACATGATCATTGCTTTAGACAATTCATTCATTGTTAACTATCGTGATAGCAATCGCTTTCGATCACTAAAAAAATATGTTCGAAACAGCGGTTATAAGCCAAGAATCGCTTCCCACCAATCAGTAAGTGGTCCTTAAATTGAAATCTTATGAGACCAGCTTTTAGAAGTATAAAGATAAAATTCATGGTAAATATACATCTGAATCAGTAGTAAGCCTTGCAAACGATTATGTTTTATCAATCAATAAACCATGATATTATTGTCCACCTCTAGAGACAACCGGTAAGAGCTGCCAGAGATCTTGAGATATTATTCCTGTTAAAATATTGCATTGTGTCCTGAACCTTGGTAATAAAATGAAGAGGTTTCGCGTCGCGATGTGGCAGCTTCGCTGATGTACTTATTTCCTATCACCAACACGATGTACGTTATCTGAAAATAAAACAATACGTACTTAAATGACGTGGGTGCTTAAATTGTTAAAACATAACGCCGCCATAATGTTGTATTTTTAGGGATGTTTGGTGGCAGGTAAGTAAAACACCCTAATTGATTGCGTGTAGAAGAAGAAGAGGAAAATTTATTTACAAAAATTATATATATACAAAATAAACAAAGCGCAACTAGTGCGAGGTTCCCGGAGGACAGAAACGTTCGCCGCGTTCGCCGCGCTCTCGCTCTAAATGAGCGAGAGGATGCGTGAGCTATGCAACGCTCGGATCTCTCGCTCGCGTCTCTACAAAACTGCGCGCGGCATCGTCTTCGCTCTTTTCTGCGCGCGGCCGTCGAGGAGTGAACACGTCGTCGTAGCTCCGATGTACTTCGAGTGAAGCGTGTCTCCGCTCTCCGGAGTACGACGACGAAGATTCTTCGAGGCTTGAAGATGAAGATGCGATGATCTTGCACGAGGAAAACAAACAAACTGTTCTTCTGAGAACATAAACAAACTGTCCTTCTGAGGACACACTCGATCTTATGATCGTGGTCTCTTGACAACAACGTCTCTTCATAAACGACGTCAATCACCTACAGGGTTCCCCTTCAAGCGAAGCGTACCGGCAGGCGGATAGTGCGGCCTCGGCGAGTGGTTCTGCTTGCGGTTGTTGTAGGTGTTGGGTTGTCGTTTCCTGGGTTTTGTTGTTGCAGGTTCTGGTTTTGTTGTTTCAGGTCGTTTGTTAGTTTTGTTGTTTGTTTTTCGCTCGTGCTCGATGTGTTTTTGTTGTTGCAGATAGTCGGTGTTGTAGCTGTAGGTATAGGTATATCTTGCTCGGCGATCGTGTAGGCAGGTTTGAGTCGGTCTATTGAGATGATTGTTTGCCGGTTAGGTAATTGCAGGGTAAATATCTTGCTATCTCGTTTCAGCACGCGGTAGGGTCCGTCGTAAGGTGCTTGTAGCGGCTTCTTTACGGCGTCTATGCGTACGTATACGTATTCACACGTTTGCAGGTCACGGTGTACGAATATCGGTTTCGTGTTGCTGTGTGGTTGTTTCGGCATCGGTCTTAGGTTGCGTATTGAGTCGCGCAGCTGATCGACGTAGGCGGAGTCTAGTGTGACGTCATCGCGGGTCGGTGATAAGAAATCACCGGGTAAGCGTACGTTGCATCCGTAGGTGAGTTGGGCTGCGCTTACACCGGTGTCACTTCGCATCGCGGCGCGTACTCCGAGTAGGACTGTAGGTAGCTCGTCGATCCAGCTTCTTGCGGTCTGCAGTCTTGCTTTTAACGCGGCTTTCAAAAATCGGTGCCAGCGTTCAATGATGCCGTTACACTGCGCATGGTATGGCGTTGTGCGCGTTTTTTCGATGCCGAGTAAGCGAGAGAGAGATGCGAATACTCGGCTTTCGAATTGGCGTCCTTGGTCGGTTGTTATTGTTGCTGGGCAGCCGAAGCGGGAAATCCAGCCTTCGTAGACGGCTTTGGCGACGTCTTCAGCTGAGATTTCGCACAGTGGGTATGCTTCGGGCCATCTTGTTGCACGATCGATCATTGTCACGAGGTAGCGATGACCGCTGGCCGCGGTAGGTAGCGGGCCAACGATATCGACGTGTACGTGCTCGAATCGCTCGGTTGGCGGGAAAATCGATGGTCGACTCGTTGTATGGCGCTGCACTTTAGCGCGTTGGCACTGTACGCATACTTTTGCCCACTTGCCGATGTCCGCGTTCATTGAGGGCCAAAAGTAGCGTTGCGCAATTAATTTTCGTGTAGTGTTGATTCCGGGATGACTGATGTTATGTACTGCGTTGAATGCGATGCGACGGTGTTCTTCAGGTAGGTATGGACGTATATGTGGAGTTGAGGTTTCGCAAAATAATTTGATGTTCGACGCGGGCAGGGTGACTTGCTTGATGGATAGGTTGCTCTGTAGAGTGAGTGCTTGAATTATATCGCTTTCTCGCTCTTGAGCTTGTGCAAGTTCCTTGTAGTCGATTGGTGATGGACAAGTGATTGCTTCGACGCGTGATAAGGCGTCCGCGGCAGCGTTTTGCGACCCACTAACGTGACGAATGTCAGTGGTAAATTCGCTAATGAAAAGTAGCTGGCGGGTGCGTCTCGGTGATTCGCTGTTTGTACTTGTCTTTGTGTAGGCGAATGTTATCGGCTTGTGGTCGGTGAAAATGATTATTTCGCGTCCCTCGAACATCTTGCGGAAATGCTTGACAGCCATGTAGATAGCGAGTAGCTCTCGGTCGTAGGTACTGTAGCGTGTCTGAGCGTCGGTAAATTTCTTCGAAAAATATCCGAGTGGTTGCCACGAGTTGTTTACGTACTGATTGAGAGCGGCTCCGGCTGTTTTGTCGCTGGCATCGCAGAATATGGCAAGTGTCGCATGGTGAGACGGATGAGCGAGTAAAGCGGCGGTTTTTATGCTGTCTTTACACGCTTCATACGCTTGCGTTGCTTCGGCGGTCCAGTCAATCTGCGTTTTGTCGCGTTTCTTGACGTTATGTAGGTATTTATTTAGCGGCGCTTGAATGGTGGCGGCGTCTTTGATGTTTTCGCGGTAAAAATTGATCATACCGAGAAAACGTCGCAGCTCTTCCACTGTTTGCGGCTTCGGAAAATCTGTGATCGCTTGTACCTTGTCTTGAGGTGGTTGTATTCCTTCCGCCGAGACTTGATGACCGAGGAATTTAACGGTAGGCTGGCCGAAAACACACTTGGACGGGTTGATGGTAATGCCGTATTCTTCAAGTCGCTGTAGTACGGTGCGTAGGTGTTTTCGGTGCTCTTCCTCGTCGTTTGATGCCACAAGTAGGTCGTCGACGAAAGGGAATACGAAGTCAAGTTCGCGCAGTACTTCGTGAATAAAGCGTTGGAAAGTCTGGCCGGCGTTCTTGAGACCTGGGCACATGCGCGGAAATTCGAAGAGTCCGAATGGGGTGATGATAGCGGTCTTCTCCACGTCTTGTTCGCTGACTGGCAGTTGCTGGTATGCGCGATTGAGGTCGAGAGTGGAGAAAATTTGCTTCCCGGCGAGTTGGTAGGTGAAATCGCGTATGCGCGGTATGGGATACCGATCAGGCTTGGTAATGGCGTTGAGCCTTCGGTAATCGCCACACACGCGTAAGTCACCATTTCTCTTCGGCACGACGTGAAGAGGTGATGCCCAAGGGCTTTTGCTTGGTCTGCATAGGCCTTGTTGCATCATGTTCTGGAATTCTTTTTTCACGAGTTCGTAACGATGCGGTGCAATGGGGCGTGGCCTACAGTGAAGGGGCGGGCCAGTGGTTTCGATGAAATGTTCGACTGGATGTTTCGGCGATAATTTCATCGATGTCAGTCGAGTGGCTCCAGGAAATTCGGCGAGGATGTTGTGGTACGCATCTTGCACGTCTATGCTGCGAACGGTAGGTATTTGCGCAGCGCAGATCTGTGCGTTTGTTGCGAGGTGCGTCTTGCCATCGATGAGTCTGCGGTGTTTAATGTCGACTATTAACTCGTGGAATTTTAGGAAATCGGCACCCAAAATCGGCTTCGACACGTCGGCGATGATAAATTTCCATCGGAACGATCTACGGAGGCTGAGGTCGAGATCAAGTGTCTTCTCACCATATGTAGGTATGACGGTGTTGTTGGCAGCGTAAAGTTGAAATGGCAGCGGTTGTTCACGTGAGCCTTTTCTTTTAGGTAGCACGGAGATGTTGGCTCCAGTGTCGACCAAAAAGGTGAGCTTCGTTTTCCTGTCGGTGACGAAGAGGCGGTGTGATGAGTCAAAAATGGCGGATTCCGCTGCAGCCAACGTTGCTGTTAGGTTTTCCGACGGCTTAGGTATGGGCTTGAAGCTGCAAGGTGGTGTGCAGTTCTTCGCGGACATGCCATCGCGATGGTGATGTTGGCAGTATGGCATGGGCGAGGTCTTGCTTCTTCGGTTTCTCGTCCGGAAACGGCGGCGAGGGCGACTGCTATGGCTGCTGTCTGTTTCGGAGCGTAGCTCGACGATTTCTCGCTGGATTCTTCTTAACTCGTCGATGAGAAATTGCGTGTCGACGGTTGATGGATGTGGATGAGCTGGTGGCGGAGCTTGAGGCTTCAGTACGCCGGCTTCAGCTGCGGTGTGAGTCATCTTCACAAGGTTGATGTTCTTCACGGGGTCACCACTTTAGGGATGTTTGGTGGCAGGTAAGTAAAACACCCTAATTGATTGCGTGTAGAAGAAGAAGAGGAGAATTTATTTACAAAAATGATCTAATATATACAATATAAACAAAGCGCAACTAGTGCGAGGTTCCCGGAGGACAGAAACGTTCGCCGCGTTCGCCGCGCTCTCGCTCTAAATGAGCGAGAGGATGCGTGAGCTATGCAACGCTCGGATCTCTCGCTCGCGTCTCTACAAAACTGCGCGCGGCATCGTCTTCGCTCTTTTCTGCGCGCGGCCGTCGAGGAGTGAACACGTCGTCGTAGCTCCGATGTACTTCGAGTGAAGCGTGTCTCCGCTCTCTGGAGTACGACGACGAAGATTCTTCGAGGCTTGAAGATGAAGATGCGATGATCTTGCACGAGGAAAACAAACAAACTGTTCTTCTGAGAACATAAACAAACTGTCCTTCTGAGGACACACTCGATCTTATGATCGTGGTCTCTTGACAACAACGTCTCTTCATAAACGACGTCAATCACCTACATATTCGTATGTAAATATCATGTTTTTATAGTCTTCACATGATAGATACGTTCGTTTTCAATGTGGTGATATGATAAATATTAGTGATAAAATAGATAAATAGAACAATGATGCATTTATGAATGAGCGTCTATTCTTTCGTTTCTAAATGTGGGAGGATTACATTACTCGAGTAGCCAGGGAGGCAATCAGTAGTTTCATCTATTATGTATGTTTAAAAAACTGCGCGTTGTGGGAACAGCCACAGCACTCACTGCGTGTTGCAGCAACAGTTACAGCTTGTCCAGAGCGCACACTTGCACAACTTGACTATTGGACGTGTTGGTGGTTCGAAATGGGTCGTGATAACTTCGATCAAAGCGCGTAAAACTCCTCAAACTCCTCGTCTGGACAGGCTGTTACTCACTGCGGCTCCGTGGGCGGCGCCATGCGGCAGACCAGCTGTATCCCGCTGGCGAGGGCCCCGCGGAGGGCGGCGGGCAGCGCGGGCCGCTCGGCCTGCCGCTCGCAACGTGTTGCAGCAACAGTTACATCAGTACTCACTGCGGCTGCGGCTCCGTGGGCGGCGCCATGCGGCAGACCAGCTGTATCCCGCTGGCGAGGGCCCCGCGGAGGGCGGCGGGCAGCGCGGGCCGCTCGGCCTGCCGCTCGCAACGTGTTGCAGCAACAGTTACATCAGTACTCACTGCGGCTGCGGCTCCGTGGGCGGCGCCATGCGGCAGACCAGCTGTATCCCGCTGGCGAGGGCCCCGCGGAGGGCGGCGGGCAGCGCGGGCCGCTCGGCCTGCCGCTCGGCGAGCACGCGCAGCTCCCGGAACGTGTTGCGCGTGTACGGGTTGCGGCGCGACGCGTAGCGCCACGTCACGAAGTAGTAGTACACGAACGGAGTCAGCAGCCCGCAGTACCCGCTAACGGAATAACAAATAGTACATTGATAACCAAGGGTGGAAAGTGACCCATTTCACCCGAGATATTTCTGGCGCTCGTACGAAGTGAGAGCGCCAATAGTTCGAGGGGAAATGGGTAATTTCACCCGAGTTAGACACTACTTTTCATTTCGACTGTGAGGAAAGTAAAATACAACAGAAAAAATGAGAATAATAATAAATTGAATTTATTTATATCCAAACTCCAACGGTTCCTTTTCGACTGGCCACTTGCCAAGTTTCCACGGCCGACTATAAAAAAAAACGAGTTGGTCACAATCAAGGAACTTATATACAAAACTGGAGGTTGAACGCTGAACGAAGAAGTTTGACCTTTATTACTTATTTATATATTCTATCTCTTTCTTTCACATTTCACGAATGACTTCCATCTCTTTCTTAACCTAACTAAAGAAAGAGAAGAGTTCGTGACGTAATAAAGATCAAATTTCTTGTTTCAAACGGATGTTCGGCGTGCAACCTCCAGTGTTGTATATAAGCTCCTTGGTCACGATGTGCATCTAGATGGCCATGCCGAAACGTGAAAAAAAGTGTCATTGACGTAACTCAATTATCTTCGACTCCGTGGCTAATCGAAAAATTAAAAAAAAAAAAATACTATCCACCCTAGAGATGAAAAAGCAATTTTATACCCGGCTACCCATGAAAATTAAACTTTCCGAACAGGAGAGATGAAAACACTCTTTACAGTACTTTTTTTTTTTTTTTAGTTCGTTCGGACAGGCCTCTTTACAGTACTTTCATTCTAGCATGGTGCGGGTGACACTTGATGCATCGTTTCTTTTTACTCAAAAAAAGTTGCTGCGGTCTAACCCCCTTATTCATAAACGACAATCAAACCTATTTTAGTTAAAATGCCGCTAAAATTCGTTTGTCCTTATCTGTCACTTCGACATTTGTATTTGTTATAAAGGCACAAAGCATTTGTTAGTTAACATAGGCTTGTTAAGTTTTATGAATAAGGGGGTAAATATATGGAAGTATATTTCAGTTGTAGCCTGAATATATCTGAAGTAAAATATTCGAACATAAAGAACTATGTTATACGAAATTAATTTAACCTATCAGATTTTTAAAATCAAATAATCTTCTATATTAATAATTTCGTCCAGGGGTACGGTAGACTCGAACGAAATGCACATCAAATTGAAGAGCGTAAAAAATTAGTCGATCCGAGTCGACAACATATATCCGCAAAATTCGGATTATGGAGAATTTCGTTAAATTCTAATGGCACTGACAAACAAACCGCAGTCGCCATCTTGGGTAGTTAATAAACGTTCCGTTTCATACTAGCTAGCTCTTAGATACGGCTCGCCCTTAACACATCGCGTGCGTCACGCCAAAAAAGTATCCATTACAAAGAACTGTGACTCATGTGACTGTGTAAAACGAAACGTCTTGCCGGAAAACTTGAATGGATCTTATCAAAACTCAAAACTATCACCAACTACCTTCAACTATAACTATCTTCAGTTGTTGACGTTTGTTCCGAGTCGACAACTTGTAGGTAGAAAATTCGGATTTAGCGAGTATTTTCAATAAAAAATGGAATAAATTACTGAGTATATATAATGGCGTTGCGAAGTAAACATGTCAAAGTCATCACATCAAAGTGGCGTGAGTGTCACGTCATCACGTGTCACAGGTTTGCATTTCGTTCTCCATTGTGACCTTTTAAGGGCCCCACACACGGTACGATTCGTCGATTTTCATCAGATCGATCGTACAGACGGATCGTACCTTATATGGGGCCCTTTAGGTCTAATTTCTTTGATTATGAGACAGACATACGTAGTCGGTCCCAAAGTTCTGTCACTGGAACATTATTTTTAAATTTAAAACATGATTTTAAGAAAATTTGATTGAATTCCATTTTTGAATGTTTGTCAATTATTTTAAAACAATAAACAGTCATTCGCTGCAATTTCTCACGATGGAGTGGACGTTGAAAGAAAACCGAATAGCTGTTTTAGCATTGCACCGCTGTGGGCACTCGCCAAGTACCATTTTCAAGTTGCTCAAAAATGTAAATATAACGCTTAGGTTTGTGTACCGTACGATTGACAGGTACAATGAAGTCTCCAGTGTTGAGGACAAGAAAAGAATTGGCCGGCCTCGCTCCGTACAAACACCAGCAGTGATCAAAGCGATCAAGGCACGCATAGCAAGAAATCCTGTCCGAAAACAGAAGTTGATGGCTTTGCAGATGGGTGTCAGTAGAAAAACCGTCAAAAAGGTTTTAAACGAAGATCTTAGTCTGCGAGCATACAAAAAATAGAGTGGGCACTTACTTAATGCCCGTCTAAAAACAATAAGGTTTAAAAGATCCCGGAAGTTGTTAAAGCGGTACGCGAAAAATCGACACCGTGATATCCTCTTTACAGACGAAAAGATTTTCGATATTGAAGAGAAGTACAATAAACATAATGATAGAGTGTACGCTAGGAGCTCTGAAGAGTATTCTCTGATCTTATTACGGGCCAACTGAGGTTCATTTTTGCGAAAAAGGGGTCAAAATCAGTGCGAAAGTGTACCAAGAGACGGTTTTGGATAAGCATGTCAAAATTATCTGCCCAACACGCTATTTTCAGGACATAATTTTGTGTTCCAGCAGGATTCTGCGCCAGCACACAAAGCCAAGACCACTCAAGCCTGGTTTGGCCGTCAAAAAATCGACTTTATAAGACACGAAGATTGGCCTTCCTCCAGTCCGAACCTTAATCCTCTGGACTTTAAAATTTGGCAGGTCTTAGAGGGGAAGATCTGTGCTAAACCCCATAAAAATTTGGAGAGCCTGAAGTCATCTTTAAGAAAAGCAGTCGCTGAAATAGACATGAAAATGGTGCGTGCTGCGATAGACGACTGGCTGCGCCGATTAAGGGCCTGTATTAAAAACAAAGGAAGTCATTTTGAATAATTTTAAGTACTTAAATTTATTTTTTTATTAAATGTACTTTAAATTGGTATATAATTTATTAAAAACTGATTGGTACTTTTGTTTTTATCATTATTTTCATTTGTGACAGAACTTTGGGACTGACTACGTAGTTATTTGGGCAAATAAGATTTAGGAGAAATATCTACTGGTGAAATACCGATACGTAGGTTAGCCGTTAAAGTGTTTGTGATAATAATTAAGGCTGGGAATATACGTCAGATTTTTCGATAAGTACAACAGTCTACACTGGCAAAAATTTTTTTCAAACATATTATTATGAGTCTACATTTTACCCGAGCGAAGCCGGGTTTTCATCTAGTAAAATTTAAAGCACAATTAAGTGCAGAGAAGAAACGTAATATGCATGTAACGTAACACCAGAGACTCGTTTAGTGATGTAACCTAATGGATCTTGAGTTATATCGGTACTTTTATTAATTGATAAGTAACGAACATTCATGTAATCTCCGTTTAGCTTTACTTAAATAACTTACTAACTAATTTGGCTCAGGGACCCAAAGAGGGTCTTGGCCTCCGAAACGAGAGCACGCCATCTGTCCCGATCGTGCGCAGCCTCTTGCCAGTCGTCGACTTAGAGACGTCGCAGATCCGCCTGGACACTGTCCTCCCAGCGGTACCTGGGTCGCCCAACCGGGCGGCGACCAGCCGCCTACTTACTTAAATGGCGCTTTACTTAAGTGGCAAATAATATCCCAACCTAGAATTTCACTAATATTCTCATCAAAATAGTGTTTTCGCCTAAATCAGGGTTACTCAAAGTGGGGTACGCGAACCCCTAGGGGTTCGCTATTCGACGGTAGGGGGTTCGCGACAAGGTTTACGTGACTCCAAAAACCACCAGGCTGCAGCTGTCACCTGCACCATGCTAGAATGAAAGCACTATAAATACGACTCATGTTCTTTATACACAGAAATCTGAACGCGAAACTCTTAAGGCTACATACGCACTATACGGCTAACCGTGCGGTTTGAGCGCGCCGTCTCTCTCGAGCGATACTTTGAAGAGCCGCACGGGCACGGCTGACCGCATAGTGCGTACGTGTCTTTAGGCAGATATTAAGGCGTATACTCACAAGAGCGCCATGACCGCGACGAGCGGGAACAGCAGTATCTCGGCGAGCGCGGCGGCCCGCAGGATGTTGCGCGACTGGAACTCCACCAGAGAGATCAGCAAACGCGCCACCCACAGGGAGTTCTGACCCAGCGTCTGCGCAACACAACCATGCAGATATAGTCAGCATCATCATATAATATCTTGGGGCAAATCACACCAATGAGGGCTATCGCGTATGAATTCGCCGCTAGAGGCGCTAGTGTAGCGTGAGGTCTCCGAAATGTCAAATCTCATCGTTTTTGGGTGAGCTACGAGGGTTTATAATTAGAATAATTTTGTGAATATTTTGCATTACCTGACATTAATTATGGCAATTATGCGTTACGGGGCAATGAATGTCTGTGTTTTGAGACAGTATAGTCTTTCGGAAACTTTTGTCCTCCCTTTTTTTCCGAACAAAACGGGACTACGCAACACTGTGGTTGCTCGATATTTTTATGGTACGGTTTTAAAGTGCATTAAATATGATTTTAATCTAAACTTTGTTTTCACGCCCGTAATAACAGACTTTGAAAGCCACACTTAAAAACTTCACGCAACAGTGGCGCCATCTAGAAAGACGAAAGCAAAAGCATGTAGTATGGGTGCTAGACAACGGATAGACATACATAATATAGATAAATATATATGCACTTAACTACAAACAAACATACATTCGTGTCCATCATACAAATATTTGCCCGTCGCGGGGATCGAACCCGCAACCGCTAGCTTCATAGTCAAGGTCACTAACAACTTAGCTACCCGGTCGTCATCAGCCGTAGGACGTCCACTGTTGGACTTAGGCCTCCCCCATAGACCTCCAGTTGCTTCGGTTGGAAGCGGCCTGCATCCATATTGAACCCGCGGCTTTAACCAGGTCATCCGTCCATCTCGTTAGTGGACGTCCTACGCTGTGTTTGCCGATCCGCAGATAAATAGTGCATAAACTGTTTCCATCGCGAAAAATCGGATCTCAATTGGAATACAACGGCACCCGAAGTGTCAATCAAATATTGTATCAACAGATCTATCTAAGGATACTCCACGCTATTAGGATAGACGAGAAAAAAAACACTTCACTTTGTCGGCATATTTGCTAAATAATACTCATGCAAAATAAAAGGCGTGGTGGTGGCTCGCGCCTCTGGGTTTTTCGAAATTCATGTGCGAAATTACATTTGACATTTACTGCACAAACCTGCGAAGCAATTTAATAGCGTGTGTGAAGTTCCCAATCCTGTGCCCAGCAGTGGGACGTATATAAGCTGGATTCATGCAAAATTACAACTTTCTAGCACTAAAATAGTCTATAAGCTAAGCCGCGGAAGGACGGACAGACAGCCATGGTGAAGCGATAATGGTTCCGTGGCAACGGTCCTGATCTACTGACTCATCAACAGCCCACTCTCGGACCTGGAAAGCTGAATTTTTGTAGAAGTTCCGTTTATGATCTGGACAAGGCATGACAACTGGTTGTGCGAAATCCCTCGGGTACGAACTGGGTGAAGTCGTGGGCTCAAGCTAGTTATCTTATATAACGAATTTAACTTACATCGAGTATGGTGAGCGAGTAGGACGCCGCGTGAAGCAGCGCGAACAGGAAGATGGGCGTCAGGATCACTGCCTACGAGTCAAGGCATTTTGCAAAGTTATATGTACCTAATAAATGAGAGAATACATACCTACTGACCTAGACACAAGCTAAAAGCTATTTTTTTTTTTCAATAAGTACCTCTTTTACCCGCTTCGCACGCGTAAATCATTAGATACAGCAGTTGAATTGAAATTCCGGGATTTTATTAAATTCTCGTGTGAATTCCCTAAAATTACATCGCGGTTTTCATTGGCGTTAAATTAAAACACTCATGCCAAATTTCATGACTCTAAGCCCAGCGGTTGTTATTTTGGGACTTTATCCCTATCCCGTGGGAGTACCAAAATAAAAAGTAGCCTATGTGTTATTCCAGATGTCCAGCTATCTACATACTTGTATGTATACCAAATTTCATGACTCTCAGCGGTTGTTATTTAGAGATATTATCCCTATCCCGTGGGAATATCGGGATAAAAAGTATCCTATGTTTTAATACTATAACTAAAATTCATCCAAATCCGTCCAGCCGTTTCAGCGTGAAGAAGTAACAAACATACTCACTCACTCACTCACAAACTTTCACATTTATAATATTAGTAGGATAGGATATTCGTTATCCCAATCAGTGGCGTAGCGTGGGTATTATCCGCCCGGGGCGGAAGAAAATCTTGCCGCCCTCTTATTTAGGGCACTAATTGTAATCGGTCCGAATCGTAGATGCTACTTTTTTTTGTTATGGAATTATCATCATCATCCCAGCCTGTACCTACACGTCCCACGGCTGGGCACAGTCCTTCTCTCAGAATGAGAACACTTGGGCCGTAGTTCCCACGCGCGCCCAGTGCGGATGGGAAACTTCACTCACACATACCATTAAAGTTTTATGCAATTTTGTCCCCCCCCCCCCCCCGCTCCAGACACGCTACGCCACTGATCCCAATATTCCTTTTCTTTCTTCATATTTACAAGAATTCGTCGTAATAAGCAAATATTTTTGATGCTTTTGTTCTGCGGTTATTTAGGACACGATTAACGGTGTGTGTTACCTAACTGCAACACATTTATAGCAATATTTAGGAATCGGCCACTAAAATGCAAGTCACTTTAATTTTATTTCATCTGCAATCGCACATTCCATAGGGTAGATACTTTCAATTGACCTAAAATTATGATTATTGTGGAGATCATACTGAAAAAAAAAAAAAAAGTTTACGATAAAAACCGGTTTTGCTTCCAACGTCAGTTTAGAGGCCTTGAGTGGTGCAGCACGTGGCTCAACTAACATTTTTTTATGAGTATTACGGTTAATTGGCAGTAGTCGGTAGCCTCGTACAGGTCAATGACCAGGTTTGGGCAAATGGCTGAGTGTTTATTTTATAGGCCTTTCGATAACTTTCTTGACTCATTTCATTATTTTTACTATTCATGGATTTTTCATTTTTTTTTTACTTTTTTTTAACATGTTTCCGGATATCTAGTTAAACGTATCGAATGAAGTGAATCTTATAATATTTCTATAGAGATGAACAAAGCATTCTTGTCCATGGAAAAACATACAAATTGAAAATTTCGTTACGTATATTTTACGAAACCCTCAGCGCGCGATTCCGTCTCGGACATCGGGCAGGCTTAACTTTTAAAAATTTAATTACAAGATGTGTGCATGTAACCGAGTCGCTTCGCTAATCGATGATATATATGTATACCTAGTGCCATCCACGAAGACGCGTGATTTTGTCAAAATTAGACATTAATGACATTGTAATAAGAACCACGGCACGCGTCATCGTGAATTACTCTACCTATAGATACTTAACAAATGACCCTGAACTCTTCAAGGCGCCATCTTTAATTGATATTTCCATAAATATTTATTAGTACAAGCAGCTAGTGAAGGTTGATTTGACGTTGGACACTTATTAGAATTCAGAGTTGGAAGTTCCATTTTTTTCGAGTTATCATACTTATCTAGATTTTTTTTACAAATAAGATGTCTAAACCATGGGCAAAAATGCTTTTTTTTTATTAACGTAGCTACACGGCGATTATACTGAGCGAAGTCCGCACGACCGGTCAGTTGTCGATTGTTGACATGTGAGAGAAGGACGGAGAATATATCGCACTTCCCTTTGCAGTTTACGATCAGTGGTTATAGTAAATGAGTTTATACAATGTCAAGTAACAATTACATGTCAGGCAACTCACGGCCTCAAAAAAATGAATATCTTCGAGCAGTCATTTTATTACGCTGTAGTCGCGCATTGCGTAAATAATAATTGTTCTCGGGTCTTGGATTTATCTATATAAGTATGTTTATCCGTTACCTAGTATCTATAGTACAAGTTTTGCTTAGTTTGGGACTAGGTCAATTGGTGTCAAGTGTCCCATGAGATTTATTATTATTATTTATTATTGTATCAATTTCACAAGAAATCCGGTAAAAGTGTTGAGTGAGAATAATGACGGCGGTTCAAACACCAATTTGTTCATCGCAGGCCTACTTATAGGATGCGTTTTGAATATTGATTTTGAAAAGGATACACAGGTTGGGCGCGACGTTCATGAAGATGAGCGAGTAGAAGAGATAATGCGCGGAGTCTTCGAGGAAGAAGCGCGCCACGAACTCCCGCGACAGCGCGATCTCCCGCGCCGGCACCCGCTGGTGCAGCCGCAGCGCCGACACGGCCGCGTTGCCCAACAGAGCCTTGTAGAACGCAGACACCGGGCTACGACAGTAACACAACACGACACGTTATTATTTTCTACGATTACGAAGTCTTTCAAATTCACAAAATTTCGAAAATTTTCGAATTCAAATTTTATTGCATTTCACGTTGTAGGCACATAGTTATTAAGATTAGGTCAATATAGAGTCAAATGTGAACCCTGTAAGGCACAGTAATGGCACAGCAATCACTACATGTGTAATTTTATGAATAACTAGCAGTTACCCGCGACTCCGTCCGCTTAGAATTCGGTTATCGCTATCCCGCGGGAGCTATGCAAATTTCCGGGATAAAAGCTATCCTATATCCTTCCCCGGGACTCAAACTATCTGTATACCGAATTTCATCTAAATCGGTTCAACGGTTTAGATGTAATAAAGTAACATACAAAGAAACATACAAACAAACAAACAGACTTATAGATTTCGCATTTATAATATTAACTGGGATCCAACCCACTAATCCATCGTAATCGTTAAGATTCCCGTTGAAATTCTCAAAAAAAAACCGTGCTAAATTTGATGACTATACACAGCGGATGAGATTTCGAGACTATATCCCTATCCTGTGGGAATATCAGGATAAAAAGTAGCCTATATGTTATTCCAGACTTTCTGCTATCTACATACCAAATTTCATCCAAATTTGTCCAGCCGTTTAGCGTTAAAGAGTAACAAACATTCACAACACACACACACACTCATGCTACTTTCGCATTTATAATACATAATACATATTTTCTCAAAAATGTCCGTAAATGTTGACATTATTCTTTACATATCAGAAGGTGAAGTGCATAGTATATGGTCAGCGAAAAATTAAAAAGTTAAAAAGATTGCAGGCGCGCTAATTCATTATTGTCGAGCTAGCGCGCCTGCAATCTTTTTAACTTTTTAATTTTTCGCTGACCATAAAGTCACATTTTTTTTAAAGTTAAAAAGGCCATGGAAATGTTGGCACAACTCATATACAGCCAAGTCTAATGGCCGGTATCAGATATTTTGTTGGAACTCCGGACTTTTTCTATTGGGTCTTAAATAGCTTGTGGTGTTTTCAGTGGAAAAATACACCTGCAGTTTATTTTTAATGAAAAAAGGCGGGAAAGCATAAGAAAAATATTGGAATAAAATTAAATTTTATAATATATTTTGAGAAAAAGTTTATTCCATTTCAGAATTATTCACCATTTTTGAGAAAAGCTTTATATTAGTCTCGGCTGGAGTAGCAATTGCTGGCTTCGAATTAGTTAACTCGTACTCAGCCAGCAATTGCCTACTTCCAGGCCACGACAATAATCTACTATTAGTTACTAGGATGCCTGGAAAAAGGTTAACTAGTGGGGTGCTGAGCCTGCAATGAGGTACTGACTTGTTGAAGATGGGCAGCACGTATCCGATGGTGCAGAGCACGGTCAGCAGCCGGATGGCCCACAGCGCCACGTCCACCTTGTTGGCGGACACGTGCGCCTTCAACGCCGGGAGACCCTTCGGCGGGCCCGAGTCGCCGCTCTGACCCTCGGACATTGTTCGCTGCAGCTGCGGGACGTGGATTGTATATCAGATCATCATCGGATATAGACCCCCATAGACCAGTTGCTTTAGTTGGAAGCGGCCTGCATCCACCGTGGACCCGCGGCTTTAGGGCCTACGCTAGCTGACGTGGCATGCACGTAACGCCGAGGCCGCACTAAGGCTCAACCGCCGCGGGTTTTAACCGCGTGACTTTATTATACAAGTAATCTTAAAGCCGCCAGTGCGGCTGCTTGCATTAGTTTACTTGATTCACAAAGTCACGCGGCTAAAAACCGCGGCGGTTTCACCGTCGGGCGGCCACGGCCTAAGACCCGGTCCAGACGGAGCGTTTTGCGCACAAGTCGCGCGACGGCACACGCGCGTAGACACTATGGAATCGCGCGAGAGCACTGGACGGGGTGTACGTGTCTCTAGTACCTTGGGAACGCGCGAGTGCCCTTGCTTGCGCGCAAAACGCTCCGTCTAGACCGGGTCTGAAGTTAGCGATCGCATTCACCATCTCGTTCTACCCTCGTCTTATACCGTGACAGAAAATTGTGGTGAAAACGGGTCTCCTTCGTAATCCATAATATCGTTTGTCCTAAACTCAAATGCCATAACACTTGCGATAATAATCTTATGTCCTAATAATCATAAGCCATAATATCACATGTCCTAATATCTACTCTAAATCCCTAATATGTTTTATACTAATATAGTAAGACATAAAACTAACGAGTAGTAATATTAAATGCCATAACAGACCACTTGTTGGCAAACAGCCACATGCAAGCTAGAAAAGTAGATTAGGTTAGAACTGAGACCCCAACAGTGACAAACCGGTACCAGAAAAGTACCTAAGTTAGGATAGGTTAGAACTGCGACACCTACAGAAACGAACCGCATCCAGAAAAGTAGGTTATGTTAGGTTAGAACTGCGACTCCTACAAAAACAAACAGCAGCGTGAAAAGTATGCTAGCTTAGGTGAGAATTGCGACCCCAACAGAAACAAACCGCAGCTAGAAAAGTAGGTTAGATTAGAATTGCGACTCAATATTAACAAAAAATATAATGTCATTGACATTATCGCAAACAGTCATGTCATTTACATTAGGACAATTTTCTTTGAGATTATTTATCTATTTTGAATATTTAGGGATAATCTGGCGTAAGACGGCATATGAACATATGAGTTACCACTACAGATACTTTATATTGTGTGGTGGCCACAAGTTGTTGCCACCAGTGCCCTTCTAATTGGTTGACAGACAATACAACTTGTATCAGCTGACCATTAAATTTTTAATATTTAAACCACAAAAACCTATTTGTAAAGGCAAAATGACTTCTGTTAAACATTTTGCAAAAGAATCACAAACAAATTGTCTTCATAATGTACTACATTCAGTTAAACTGATTAAAACAAAAGTGGTGTCTGTAAATTCACTAAATCACTAACATAACTCACTAATTCTCCATAAAACTGTAACTAAGTTAAAGTAACTGTGGTTACAGCCTGTGGATGTTAATTGCTTTGCATATTAATTAATAACTGTAGTATATTGCTTACAGTATATTCTTCTAGTTGTTGCATTTAGCAAAAATACCTCATGGGAACTTGTACTAATCATAATAATAAGACTTTTTTTAATTGATGTGCTTGATAAAATTTAATTATATATGATGTTCCATAGTTCACTTGACATAATTTTAATGTCATGTCATGACTGAATTGATTATCATGAATAATATTTAAGTTTGTGAACAATCACTAGACTGGAGACTAGAATGCAAAACAAACTCAATACAAGCTTAACTAATAAATAAAATGAAAAGATTTGTACCTCATTTTTACAAACATGAACCTTTTTCATTACAAAAATATAAAATGTAAATTATATAATATTTTATGTCATGACACATGGATTTCTGACATCATTGTCACAAAGTACCTACTAAACTTGCTTGACATTTGAATGGAATTAATTAACTGAACTTAATATTGTAATAAAAACAATTTAAGTTTGATAATGGTTATCTGGAAAAGATTGCTTTTAAGCAATAAGACATAGGTATACAGGCCTGCCATGCATTTTGTTATTATTTTTATTTAAGTATGTATTTATCTATGTAAGTACCAAACACTTCTAATGCTTTATTTACAGAATAAAAAAAAATACTATCTAACATCTATAACTATATATAAACTAAAATGTTACAAAATAAAAACATATGCATTTTGTGTTTTTATTAAAGAATATTTTTATATGTATATTGTATTGTAAAGTTTTTCAGTAAAGTTTTGATTTCTCAGTTTAGAAGAATAGTGAAGACACCAGACTTACTAAGGTCTCTAGAAATGTGGCATTTAAATATAGTAGTAGCAACAGCTACAAATTTTTGTATTTGTCATTTGACAAGTATTGAAAAACCCTATTTGTTCTCTATGAAAGTACATGTGATTGAAATGGAATATAGGTATTTCACCATTCAATGAGGGAATGCTGCCAGCCTTTTGGGCACCATGCCACGGGGGCCTTTTTTAAATTTAATTTAGTTAGTATTAAGTTTTTAAGTTTTCTTAATATGTGTATTTTTAGTCTTGTTTAATAATTAAATATATATTTGTTTTCATTACTAACATCCATTAGCTGTCAAATAAGTGTAAGAAATGAGTGATCAATTATTTGTATAAGTGAAGTAAAGTATTATTTCCCGTGTGAGCAGATGAAAGTTTACTTTTCATTTCACTTTCTATTTACAACTGGGTCAGAGACTGGTGAAAAGTATTCCATTAAAATATAGTTCAAACTTACACCTCTATGTGATATTGGCGTGTGTATGAAATGGATAATAACTACAGAAAAGTGTGATAAAACAGTCACAGTTATCTATAGATTAGACAAGTACAAAGTACTGATAAGAGGTCAAGCATGCTAGACTTCCAGCCAGTCAGAAAATTACGATCAATTTAGCTGATTTGGTCTATTAACATAATGAAAAACTAATATTGGCTATAACTCAAATTGAAGAAGTGTTAATAATTAATAGGTATTGATGAGTTTCCATAGGTAATGTAGTACAGTGGGTCACGAAAGTAATTTGAAAAGACGGAAACTCGACTTTAAAACACGCTATAACCTTCAAATAGAACCAAATGACGACATCGAATGCCACCAAACGACATCCAAGGACTTATTTAAACAGGAAAACTGGTTTCCACGTACAATTATTAACAATTAAGATGTAACTTGCGATTTTTAAGTTATCACTGGGAAATTATCAGATCAACCAGGCATATACAAAAAAAATACTAATACTGATTATTACTCACGTGAAATATAAAATTGGTAATAAATTAACAACAAATAATGCCTAAATAATTTTTAACGCACAATTATTTTCACAACGCTACGGAATTGAACATGATTTGCCAAATGACATGACAGACAGTTTCACAGATAAAAAAAGATATACGTGACGTTGCACTGACACTACTGACAGGCTAGAGCTGTACTAGTAACCGTGGCGTGGAAATATTTACGGTTATTAAGGCTAGATCTTCGAGACGTTTTGTCTTGTCGTGTATAAAACTTTTAAGTATTGAACCAATATTTTGACAATGACACTGACATTGACAAAGTAAATACATGGAGCTCGAGCTAAGTTTATTTTGATAAGTTAATTATAACAGAAAATGTGGACTAAGAATTTACTTAAATTCAGAGATTACTTTAGAATTTCACACATTCGTAAAAATTACAGCGCAATAGCTGCCGTTTTAGAGAAGGCTAATGTCGGTGAATCCACCGAAATTAAGGTTATGATCAAGATCAACTTTTGAATAACTATTTAATTCTAGCTTTATTGCTAATTTTATATCTAAATATTTCCAGGGTTGGGTGAAAAACCTCCGCGTTCAGAAAGAGCTTATATTTGCAGACGTGAGCGATGGCTCCAGCGCGAAAAGACTTCAAATCGTTATTCCGAAAAATTTAAAGACTGAAGCTCTTTCTTACGGCAGCTCAGTGCATGTCGTTGGGAAACTGTCACGCAGCCCGCGCGGCCAGCTCGAGCTCACCGCCGACAGTGTCAAAGTGCTCGGAGAATGCGTAGTTACTGATGGATACCCATTCAACCCTCGCACAACTCACCCACCTGAGTACATAAGGCACTACTTGCACTTACGCGCTCGCACTAACTATATATCATCCATATTGAGGGTTAGGCACTCTGTCACGAGGCACATACATGATTTTTACGCAGCTAAGAATTATATCCACATCCACACGCCCATGTTAACATCAAATGACTGTGAAGGGGCTGGAGAGGTGTTCAAAGTGCAGCCAGACTGTGAGGCGACAGTCAAAGCGATGATGCAGGAAGGCCGAGACAGAGACACAGCTTATTTTGGCACTAAAACATTCCTGACTGTCTCTGGCCAGTTGCATTTAGAAGCTATCTGCAGAGGAATGGGAAATGTCTACACTCTAGGACCCACATTCAGAGCAGAAAACTCTAGATCGAGATTACATTTATCTGAATTTTATATGCTTGAAGGAGAGCTAGCATTCTGTGATAACATCAAAGATCTACAAAGTCATATAGAGGAGTTATTAAAATATGTTTTTGTACAGACAAGAAACACAAATGAAGCTGATTTGTTTACTTTAGATAAAGAAAATATTAAAGCACCTTCATGGTTAGACAAAAAGTTTGTAACATTGAGTTACGAGGAAGCTAGAAGCTTTCTAGATAAAAAAGGAATGAATGTAACGGATGAGGGGATCAATAAAGAACAGGAATTAGCCCTGGTGGAGTACTGTGATGGGGTGCCTGTGTTTGTAGTGCAGTGGCCCAAACAGCTCAAGTCATTTTACATGAAGGAATGTGAAGATGAACCTAATAAGGTAACTGTTGAAAGTAGACATAAGTTTAACCCTTATTTTTTTACTTTAGCTGATGTTAAATAGGTAAGGATGAATATAAACCAGATCAAACTCAAATTTATTAAAACTTACAGATTTAACAAACATATTGCATGAATGTTTAATTACAATATGTAATTTAACTCTGTTTACTGATAATTCCAAGATAGCTATTGTAAAAGAAAAAAAATTCTCTTTACCAATTTTCATTTAACTGTAAAATTTAGTTTTTATTAGCTGAAACTCAAAGTAAATAAATACTCAATTGAGTTGGCAACAATTGACATCACAGTTCAGTATTACCATAGAAAATTTGTGGGGGAATTCATATTTTGGCAATGTCAAATAGCCTATGTTAATGTGGGTAGACACTTTTTTTTTCTGTTAAAGCCATTATCAGCGACGAATCATACTTTTAAAGTCACATTTAAAGTCACATTTATCACTACTAAATTTCACAGGTCGATGCACTGGATCTGCTAACATCAATAACGGGAGAGTTAGTAGGAGGAAGCCTCAGAGAAGATAGCTATGAGAAGCTTAAAGCCAAGCTCCCCTCTGACAGCTTGGACTGGTATCTGGAGTTGAGGAAATTCGGGAACATCCCTACGGGGGGCTACGGGCTGGGCCTGGAGCGGCTCCTACAAGTGATGTGCGGAATCAGCAATATTAAGGACACCTTGCCTTTTCCAAGGTGGCCGCATAACTGTAGCTTGTAAATAGATTATAAAATACACTCGGATATTTCGTCCATGTACTTTCTCAACCTCATATCTGGCCACATTAAATTGCTTTATTATCTTTATGTTAAGGGGCTGTTCCACCATCCATTGATTAGTGTTAACTGACGGTTATTTCGTCTATTCGAACAAAACAAATAGAGACGGCATCACATTTAACCGTCAGTTAACACTAATCAAAGGATGGTGAAACAGCCCCTAAGTGTGATAGAGTGTTGATTAGTTTGATACAGTTCGGGTAGATATGGTTGGGAAAGTAAATGGACAATTTGACACCATTAATGAATGAGGATTGCTGTGACAGGCTAGTTGGTGCAAGTATTCTAAAGCCATGTTTAGACCTGCGAGAAAAATCATGCAAGTTACATTACATTGCGAGGGCGTAAAGCGAATGAGTTTGAAGTGGCCAGTCTAGCGCCACAATGTAATGCAACTTGCCCGATTTTTCTCGCAGGTCTAAACTGCGCTTAAGGTCTGTTTGACGATGAGGGTTTTTCGACAGGCAAAATATCGCTAGATGGCGTTAGTTTTGTGAGGCCCGTTTCCCAAGTAGCACAATGGGTTGTATAATAGCCGGATAACAGATTCATTTTAAATAGACGACCAGATGGCCTAGTGGTTAGAGAACCTGACTACGAAGCTTGAGGTCCCGGGTTCGATTCCCGTGTCGGGACAGATATTTGTATGAAAATTGTATGTTTGTTCTCAGGTCTTGGGTGTTTACTATGTATTTAAGTATGTATCTATCTAAATAATTTTATTTTTTAGCCGTTGCTTAGTACCCATAAAACAAGCTTTGCTAAGCTTACTTTAGGACTAGGTCAATTGGTGTGAATTGTCCCGTGATATTTATTTATTTATTTACACTTAAAGCTGAATAAAATACATAGCTGCTCAAGAGCTGTGTAGCAGCAATTTAACAATGTTATAAAGGGTAACAACAGTAATAGGCACTGAATATCGACTGACAAAGAGATCACAAGCTACCCTTTAGTCAGAAAATCACATGTATGCTCTAATACATATTTTAAGCCGGAAAAGGCTGCTTGCGGTCTGTGTAACAGTGAAAATATTTGAAGTTATAGCAAGAACAATTTATATTATGTCAATGAGGGTTGTGGCTCTTAAGCGATAAGGCCGCCTATTGCTCACCTTGTAATTTTAATAATTTGTTTTCTGTATCGCTTACTATGTCTGGTGTACAATAAAGAGTCTTTGTATTGTATTGTATTGTTTTCATAGAGGCGAAATACCGCTAGATGGCGATAGTATCGTGAGTTCCGTTTGACGTTTGCTCGTGATTGGTTAAAAAGCTAAATGAGAGAATCGCAAGCCAACGTCAAATGTCAAATGTCACGATACTAACGCCATCTAGGGATATTTCGCCTCTGTGAAAACCCTCATTGACATTCGCGTCGCGCTCGTGATTGGTTAAATAAGTAAATGAGCCAATCGCAAGCAAACGTCAAACGGACCTCACTAGTTCTCCTGTCGAAAAACCCTCATTTTGACATTTATCTCATATTTGGGAATTGGTTTATTTTATAACTAAATGAGCCAATCGCAAGTAAAACTAACGTCAAACGGACCTCACGATATGAACGCCATCTAGCGATATTCCGTCTGTCAGAAAACCCTCATTTTAAAAGGACAAAATGTTCTTTAGAGCTGTGTCTTGGAATAATTTGTTTCAAAATCCACATTATGTAGTAAATTAAGAGATAAAATAAAGGTAATTTAAACTAACGGATATTATGTTTATTATTTATGTTGTTTTATTAGAGAAGAATTAATCCACGCTGTGACTCGCTTCGCTACGCACCCTATGAATGAGCATGTTGCCTTTATCCTTTTGGATATAGTCAGGGGGAGTTAGAAATTATGATTTGTTACTTTTTTTGGGTTACTCGGCATTGCAATATCATCGCCAAAAGGAATAATCTTAGTTTTTATATAATAATAATTCAATAAGAAATATTACTTTCAATTAAAAATTACGTTGTCTCTAGCGACTTGCCAGTGTAGCGACTCCTAGCGTCATCTAATGAGCAAACATAGAAACTCCAAATCCTACAACGCGATATCGGAAATTCAGAATTTCTCAACCAACCAACTCGGACATTACACCGTATTAGTGTATAAGTATTATATTTAATGTATTTGTTTATTTATATAATTTAAATAATAAATAATTATAAACGTTGTTGGGTGGTGATCTCTTACCATCAGGAGACCCACTTGCTCGTTTGCCATCCAGTCGAATAAAAAAAAAACTATTCGTTTCAGTATAAACTTTTGAAAACTCACTAAACCTATTTTTATATATGACTGCAAATGTCAACTGGCCAAAGAAGGGCTTAAGGTGGCCAAAACCGGTACTTCTGCCCTAATTGGTTGTCTGGAAGAGATCGCTTTTTAGCGATAAGACCGCCTATTGTCTAACTGGTTTTTTTTTGTAATGTCACTGTACCTACTGCTTTTGGTGATCAACAAAGAATATTTGTATTGTATTGTATTGTATACCTACAACAACTTCCGGCGCTCTTCCTTCAGACTTCGATCTCCAGACATAACATCCACCTGAAGAGAAATCTGTCTATTGTAGCCTCTCCTTCACACCTGATACTAACTAAAGTTGCAACTCCAGCCAGCACAGCACCAGAACACCGGGCAGAACAGACGCCTGACTAAAAATATTAGCAACGTGTAGTAATACGTTACACGTTATCTCGGTTATCTTTGCTAATATTTTTTGGCAGGCGTCTGCCAATAAAGATGTATATTATATGTATCCCGAGATTTCCAGCAGGGCTACTACGAAACTCGAAGTTCGTATCGTACCGTCCCTCTCGCTCTCGTACTAAAACAGTAAGTGTTAGAGGGACCGCAAGACACCAACTTCGAGTTTCGAGTTTCGTAGTAGCCCTGCTGGGGATGAGGGATAGGTATACATAGAGGTAGAGTGCTGGAACTAATCTGGGGCGTGGAGGGTGATAATGGGTCTGGTCTGATTCTGGGTTCAGGGTGATGCAGGGATAGTTGTAATATGGGATCAAGGTGATCAATGATTCAGGGATAGAAGTAAGCCGAGGTGAGGGTGATGTTGGGATCAGTAAAATGTTTGGATGAGGATAATTTAGGGTTGAAAGTGATATTGGATCATGGTGATTTAGAAATGCATGTAATCTGGGATCAGGATGCTGTTGGGGTCAGTGAGATTCTGAGGTTGAGGTGATTCTGGAGTCAGTAATAGGTTTCTGGGGTCACTGTAATTTTGGGATCAATGATTCAGAGATAGAAGTGATCTGAGGTGCGGGAGATGTTGTGGTCAGTAAGATTCGGAGGTAAGGTGATGCTAGGATCAATAGGATTTTGGGATCAGGGTGATTTAAGCATAAAAGTGAAATTAGGTTAGTGATGTTGGGGTCCGTAAGATTCTAGTGGAAGGGTGATTCTAAGGTTGTTGGGTGATTTGGGACTAAAAGTGACCTGAGGTCAGTATGATTCTAAGGTTAGGGCGATTTTGGAATCAAATTAAATCTGGAGTTAGTGGAATTCTAGGTTTCAGGGATTTGGGTAATGTGGGCGTTGGTAGTATTATGGAGTGTGATTCAGGGTGATTTAGGAGTAAAAGTGATTTGGGGTCATGAAGATGTATGGGATCAGTAGGATTCTGGGTTAAGGGTGATACTTTGGTTAGGGTGATGCTATCGTCAGTCAGTGTGGTTCTGGGTCTAAGTCAGGGTGATGCGGAGTTGGTAGGATTTTGGGGTATGTATGAGGTGAGGATGGAGTAGGATCTAATTATTGACTATTGTTGTTTCGTGTGCGATTTTAAGTGTAGCTTTGTGTATTAGGGGATACGTTAAAGGTGTATACTCAGAAACATTTATGAAAGTTATTTTGTACGCGTCAAGTTTTATAATTTCTGAGTGTACAAATTTAATAAACGGTCCCAACTTTACCAAGCGCACATTTGGCTACTATAATTATATATATGGAGAGTTCCATACAATTAAGAAAGTAAATTATTAAAATATAGTGTCTAATTAGTTAAAATTTAATGTGTTAGCTAAATGTGCAACTTGCTATTTCCTACTGAAAAAAAATCGAGGCTTTGCACCACGAAACTTAACATTTAAAAAATATATATTTTATAATTAAAGCTATCTAATTAGACAATATGAGTGCGTATATTCTATCGTTTAGTGGTACAATGCCTAATTGTAAGTGTAAGGGGTAGGGTATAATGACTTGATAATAAAATGGTCCCAACTGAAATTAAGTTTAAAAATAATATTAACCTTATAATAGCCGTCATAGCTATAAGACCTAACCTGAGACAACAGCTGGAACTTTTTATTGTCAAGTCACATTGACTTTCGAAGAAATGATAAGAACAGTAATTAAGTTTTTACCTTTTATTTAAGAGTAAGACAAAACAATGCGATTCTTAATTTAAAAAAAAAGTTGTGACAAAAATTATTAAAAGGAAATAGAACAATAATAAAAGAAGGAATATTTTTAAGTTATTTATTTTTTTCACTAAAATGATTTGAGCAAGGTATAACTAGAATAATTCGGTTGTGATGTAATCCT
Organism: Choristoneura fumiferana; assembly: GCF_025370935.1. Classification (NCBI taxonomy): domain Eukaryota; kingdom Metazoa; phylum Arthropoda; class Insecta; order Lepidoptera; family Tortricidae; genus Choristoneura; species Choristoneura fumiferana. The sequence continues at coordinate 15,286,191 of NC_133486.1, read as the reverse complement.
ACTTAATCATGTAGGCATTCATTAGGAATTTTAAACAGATACATACTACTATGTAGTGTAGCTATGTAAACCGGACTCTATGTCCTACACGATACGGTAGATATTGCCTATGAAAAGAGATTCGAAATCTTTTTCAGAAAATTTACAATACTGATCTCTCAAGTAAATGGAGAACAAAACTTAGCTACCTATCATTAAAGCAATATTTTATTACTAATCATTTCTAATAAAAATGTACAAATATAACACACAATATGTACAGAATTGTAAACATGGTGTGCAGCAAAACAAAACGCAACTTTACTGAATACATCAGAAACTTAATCTTAATATCACATTTTGTTTAAATTAAATACACATAATTCATCATTCGACTATACAGATGATTACAAATAATGTAAAATCATACGCCGTATCAATATAATACGTCTTCTACGCACGAGAAGAATTTATCCTAACCATTTATATACAAAATAATCAAACAATACATTCGTCGATATTTAATCGAAAGTAAAATCCTGATATGTTACAGGCCTTTGAATCAAAGAAAATAATTAGACAGCATTGAATATATTAAACGGAGGAGAGTTAAAAATCTCTTTAATTAAAAGAGAGTTTGTTGTATTCACAACATTGGCAAGTAGCTCATCCGTTTAATCACTAATACTGACTTATATATACACATTAAATTACACTTGGTAAAATTAAAATTCACTTCAAAAGTCAGTCGTGCTTGCACTAGGCAAGCAAACAAGTTCACCACTTGACACAATCACATGATGGAGCACAGACCGGAGAGTTCTGTGCCCTTTTGTTTGGGGAGCTGTCTGCTGAAGACAACCCCTTCTAGAGTAGGTTTGCGTTTGTACTCTAGTTCGATCTCTTCGCCGGGTGGTGGTGGTTCCTCATCCGCACTGACGTCTTCCAGAGAGTCTAGATGCGGGATGGGCGCGGGGGTCGGCTCGACCGGGGCCAAGACTTTGCTTATGTTGATGCGGATCCCGGGCAGAACTGAGGCCTGCGCCGGCGCTTCCAGCTGCACGTTGCCGTCGATAGAGGACAGCACGGTCGGCCGCGACGTGTCGGGGGCGGCGCGGACCAATTCCTCTTCAGCTGTTATGATAGGCTCGTCATCTGTTACAAATGAAAAAGGAAGATTAGACTTTGATTCTTCAAATTTTTTCAAATTTTTTCGAAGATTCAAAATAAAAAACAAACTTAATATTATTTATTAAACTAAAATTAGAAAACTAAGTCGAGATTGTACTTTCAAACCATTATAATTTAAAAACACGCGTATTCCCAGAGACGGGATCAAGTTAGATCGATTATTTACCCCGAATTTCCCCACAAAGCAAATTTCCAAGGTCCCCAATTAATATAAATAAATATACAAGAATTTCTTAAAGGTATTAGACAAGATAAATAGCAATAAATTAATTTTACGATAAAATTTAGGGCAATTAGTTTAAAAAAAGATACTGACCGGGATCAATAGGCTCCTGCTTGACGCGAATATTGGCGAAGTCGATCTTGGCCTGTTGGTCGCGGGCCTCACGCGCCGCCGCCGTCTCGTCGTCGGTGTCGTAGTCGTCCACGACCAGCTGGTCGACGGGCTCGGCCTTGAACACCACGTCGTCGTCGTCCTCGGCCTCGGCCTCCAGGTCCATCGGGGGCTCGCCCACTACTGACTCTTCCACCTCTTCAACCTCTTCGATCTGGGGAAAAATATTCAAGTTAGTTGGTGCGCTGGATATTATGAAAAATAAATTATCATTGTTCCCTCTTAGTGGTTTATTATTTTATGCTGTATGAGGCAATAATATCCAAATGTAATATTGAATTATAATGATGATGTGATGATAAAAGATCAAATTGATTAATTATTTATTACAAGTCATTAAATTATACTTGGGGCAGCACATATCACAATTAAGACACGAAGGCACTACACAAATGATGTTGAACCGTATTAGATTATTAGACTTACCTCAATAGGTTTTTCTGGCTCGATGACTTCGACGACGGACTCATTGTCGGACTGATCAAGCGTGTCGTCCACGTCTTTGATCTCTATAGCTTCTTCTTCTGGTTTCTCTACTTCGGATACCTCCTCTTTTGGAGGTTCTTCTTTCATAAGAGACGCCTGCAAAAATAGAAAGGAACGTGTTGAAGAATGGTCTTTTTAAAAAAAATGTTGTTGTCAATCAAGATGATTACATTGATTATATTGATTTCATGGAAAATAATCGCTTTTAAATCTTTTCAAGTCTGGATGGTGGTCACCGGAACAGGTTTTCTAAAATTACAAAACTCAACTAATTTCGCGCTGAAACTTCGAGATAGTCTTATAAAATGAAGTTTAATTCTGGAATGCAAGCAAACCAACAGGATCTACTAGAAAAGAAAAATCAACACCAACCTTATAATCTTCGAGGCACAACGGATGGTAGTTCTGTCCCTCATGACTGACGGAGTTCCTGAGATGCCACTCTTCGCGGTCCTCGTTATAGAACTGCAGGAAGGTGTCGCCGCAGAGCGCGCAGGCGGCGCGCGCGGGCGGCCCGGCGGCCACGCTGGGCGGCGCCGGCGCCGGCGCGGCCGCCGCGGTAGACAGGAGGCCCGTTGTCTCAAACCAACTCTTTTCTGGAACACAAATTGATGAGTTAGCATTTTGATCATCCTTGTAAAATGTACGTCAAATATCGACAAATCAAATAAAAAATTTCACGTCAATCCGTAAATGTCGATATTTGCTTTGACGTATGGTTCTAATTTAGCTAGCCAGTCTTAGATTTCTGCAGTTACACTATAGTCAAAAGACTATGTTCATCGAAACTTGTATTATATTATATTTTTTTGAAAACAAGTTCCAGACTATGTGGCTATTATACTAACTTTTAAACTGAACCCGATAGATTATTGTCCGAGATATTTCCTCACAAATAAAAATAAAACATCTATGTTCGAACTTCTCCGCTACAATTGGATAAAGAAATATTTTCTCTGTAAAGAAAACTGGCCACTCGAAGCCAACAAAACAACAAAAAAACCAGTTAATAAAATGGTAATGTGGCACTTACTCCTCTCCTCCAAGTCCTCGAGCTCCTCGTACTGCAGCCAGTCGGCCAGGTCGTAGTGCCAGTCGCGGGAGTGCGCGCGTCGCGCCGAGTCGCGCTCGCGGCGGTTCTGCCGGAAGTGCCAGTCCAGGTGCTGCGAGTACCGCACCGTGTGCTCCGGCGGGAAGCGCGCCCCGCACCCGCTGCACTGCATGCCGCCGTACAGCTTGCTGATCAGCGCAGCCTGCTTACTGCACATGCACAAAAAATCACAGTTAAATTCAACTCAACTTATACTTTGAACAAAATGCTACTACACTGTTATACTCAACATAATAAGATGAAATCGACTCTCACGAAGAAGAGATCATCATCATATCAGCCATAGGACGTCCACTGTTGGACATAGGCTTCCTCCAAAGATCTCCAGTTGTTTCGGTTGGAAGCTAGCTGCATCCTCAGTGAACCTGCGGCTTTGACCAGATCATTCGTCCATCTCTTTAGTGGACGTTCTATGCTGCGCTTGATGATCCGCGATCTCCATTCGATCTAGTATAGATAGAATTTAAAAAAATACTTACACCCTGAGTGTCTCCGGTTTGGTCAGATCGACCCGATGGACTACGTTCTTATCTTCCTTCGGTTTCCTTTCCTCCACCTTCGGCTCTTCTTTGGTCTCTTTGGTCTGCGTGGGCACTTTGATGATGCCAGTGGCTAGCAACTTGGCGAACAGGTCGTTAATGTCCGGGACGACGGGGGCGGGGGCGGGGGCGGGTTTCTCTTCGACGGGGGTCGCCACGGGGGTGTCGAGGCCGGGGATGGCGGCGGGCCGCAGGAACAGGGGCTCCGCCGAACTGTAGTCCGACGACGCCGAAGCAGGGGCCATGGGGGACGGCATCACGCTGGCTAACATGTCCAGACCTGCTGCAAAAAAATTACAGCGTTAGTACAATTTTTTTCAATACGAAGTATATAAGTAAGTATTAAATACGTAGCGATAAAAAGTAATTTTAAGAGATATAAAAGTAAAAGTTTAGATGAAAATTGTTCTGCTGCTGCTATTTTTATTTCCTATATTAAAGCGGACACTACAAGATGAAAAAGAAATTACCTTGATTGCTTTCAGGGCTAGGTGTCTTGATAGGCCTCTTAGCCTCGTGGTCAGTTTCCATGGGCTCGGGCCCTGGCAGGGCGATGAGGGGCAGGTCGGGGGCACGCAGGGGCATAACCAGTTCGGCGCCCTCCATGCCCACCGGGGCGTTAAACCCGGGCCGCACGTGCCGCGGCAGCACCGAGAATCTGATGAAATGCTTCTCGTTGCCGATGAAGATAGGTCTCGGCAGCCCGCCGAACTCCACTTGGAAGGGCTGCTCGTTGATAAGAACCGTTCTGAGAGCGTCCACGAACCGTATCGTAAAGAACTTGCCGTTTATCGAGAACTTCTGCACCTTAGCGTCCAAGAACACCGGGCACATGCGGGTCGCGTCCACTATGAGGTTGATCTTTCCGGCCACTAGGTCCGTGCGCTTGACTTTGCCGATGTCCACCTGCGGCAGAGGCCCCTCCAAATGGATGAGGCGAGGCTTCCCGTCGATGATGACGCCGAGGGGTGCGCCGCCGAAGAAACACTCGTGCCATCTCCCGTTTATGAACAGCTCCCTCGTCGGAGCGCCGAATCTGATTTCGAACACTTGATCGTCGATCTCCACTTGTTTATAAGGCTCGTTGAAGTTGAGGACTATGGAGTCCTTGTTGTCAAAGGTGACCCGTCTGGCGCCGGGGAGGAACTTGATCTCGCGGGGATCGTCCCAGTCCAGCATCACGATGGCGGTATCCCCGTAGAACCTGATCTCTCTCGGTATTCCGTCGATCTGGATGGTCTTGACCGGGTCGAGGTCGATGAACTCGAGCGCTTGGATGTTGGTCGCCGGGATGTGGACGCTGGGAGCGCCGAGCGGGGGCGGAGTCGCCTCGCGCACGTAGGGCTCCAGGGGACACGCGCCCTGGCAGGTGCCCATCTGAGGTGTGGGGAGGGGCTGCACGAAGGGCACACGCGGATCAAAGCGTGGCGCCCGGTCGTACTTCCCTCTGAAGTAAGGTGGGACGCCTCCTCTGGGCCGTTGCGGGAAGTCGTCCATGCGAGGGCGGTAGGGGCCGCGCCAGGCGGGCGGGTGCGCAGGGTACAGCGGGCGGCCGGACGGGCGCGGCAACAACCCCTTGTGATGCGGGCCGTCCATGGGATGCGGGCCGTCCCTGGAGTTCATCCGCATATCAGAGTCGTGCATGAAATTCGGACCATCCATCGGTGCGTCGGGCTCCGAGAAAGCGGGTGGGATTACTCTCTCGTCTATGTCCCCGAAGTTGTTCCCTTTCGGTGAGACTCTGGGGCTCTTTATCTTTTTGACTTCTTCGTCTATGTGAGCTTTGAGCTTCATCTTTGAGATCTCCAGCGACTCCCTCTGTTTGGCCTCTTTCAGTTTGAGTTTTTCGTTCAACTGCAGTACTTGGTACATGAGAGTTTTGTACTGATTCTTGTCGAGCTGACCATCGCTGTACTGTTCCTTGGCTTGGTTCATGATGATATTGATAGTTTTTTTATGGTCTTCAGCATCAAACTCCTCGGGATTCTCGGCTCTAAGATCCACGTCTTCTGTGCTGATGGTGCGCCTTCTGTCTTTCTCTACACCTACAAAAAAACATTTATTATTAGATTATGGATGGTACAATATGACAATATGTAGATAAATAAAATCATTTCACTCCGTTGACAAAAATTAAAATGTTACACACATCTAACCTTCAAAAAGCAAGGAATAACTTACTTGGTGATTTGCTGAAGAGGAACGGTCTTCCAAGACGGTCTTTATCATTGCCTTTGGTGGCTTCAGCCAGCTTGGCCCGGACCAGATCCAACTTGGAAGGAGTCTTCTTGGTCTCCTCCCGTTCTTTGACCTCATTCCAATCCTTCTTAGGGGAGGCCATTGGCGAGTTGTGCTCGGCCTCTTGTGTGAACACGCCGCTATCCGCTTTGGGAGACGCAGACGCTGTGTTCTCTTCTACTTGTGGCAGCTTACGGAGGTCCACATCCTCGTTACCGAAGAGTCTAAAAATAAGGAAACTTATGAGAATGGATTCATTGGTAACAGCTATAAAATTCATTAAATATGGCATGTCCAAGTTTTTACTAATTATTTTGACTATTTAGATATTAAAAAGAATGCTTACATATCAAACTTGTCCGGTTTGCTCTTTTTGGATTTAGGCTCTGAAGTCTCAGGGGAAGATCTTTTATGACCAACAGGAACGTTGGCCTCTGTGACAACTGGGTGGAGCACTCTCAAATCCACATCCTTGTTTTCGACGACTTCAGACGAATCTGTAAACGGAGCTAGGTTATTACGCAGATACAACGTCGCACTTCTAGAGTATTCCATTCCACTGAAAGATGTCCCAGTACCTTACCCATGTTAGTCTCCATACCCAACTAATCCGTTAACTAGCTCACTTTAAGATGGTTATGGACTTGGCCCTATCAATTAACCTTTCATATGCTTTGGCACTCACCAGTGCAAAATTTAAGGCTATCTTTTCCATTTTATTATTTTTTTTATTTATTAATTATTTGTTGCTAGATGTAGTTTGTTTTACCTTCCGCATTCGAAAGGTTAAGTGTTTTTAATCACGCTGTATCTATTTTATAATTTTAAGAGACTGAATATCTTGCAGCTGTGATCCAGAAAGGCGAACACTTTCTATTGAACCCAATTAACATAGGACCAGCATGCCTTGACTTATAGTTTGTTCACTAATCATCATAATCAGGCATTATAACCAATATTATTTAAGATAACAACCATATTCACTGACAATAATATTGGATAGGACTAAAAATTCAAAAATATCTAACCCGACTGCATTCATATAGCCCAGAGGTTCCCGAAGTGGTCCAGGTGGACCCCCAGGGTCTACGAGAGACAAGACAGTGGTACTTGTTGGTGTGAAAAAAAATATGGGGATTTTGGGAATATAGTAGAAACGTAGCAGCTGGGATTCGACCGAAAACAGTGACATTTTGAAAGTGGCCTACGAGAAGAAAAAGTTGGGGAACCTCTGGTATAGCTGTTGGAGCGAATGAGATGTTTTGAGTGTTTTTTCCCAGACGAAATGATTGCTGGGGATGTTACAGTATTTTTTTCTATCAATATCCATTGGCAATTATGTTTCTAGTTGTTGCCTTTTGCATTTGAAGTAGATGTGCCTTCGATGTGGAGTTGGTAGGTGCTACTAGATATTGAAATCAAGTGCAAAGGAAAACTTATTGAAACATGATTGACAATAGATATTAGTAGAAAGAAAGTACTTACTGTAAGTTAGTGGCTGAATTAGTACAGTTCACACTTAAACTATTAGTGAACAAGGTATACAACGGATAAACTATTAATAGTGATGGCAATCAAGTGTTACTTACAACTTTTCTGCATGTTTCATTTTAACTATTTATAAAAAAAACACGGCTAACAATATCTTCATCTACTAAAAGATAAATGAATTCGCAATTTTACTGTACTAATGCACCAAAACCAAAATCCCCTGACATCCTCCAACTAACACTCAGATGTGAGGTCATTGACATGTTTATTTTAGACACAACCCATTTAACCGAATTTTCTAAGACTTCAAAATACTTCAAATATAATAAGATCTAATTTCATTGAAGTTAAAAACGTGTAACCAAAGCCAAACTAGGTCTACACTTGTTTTACTTAAAACTAGGCGTTTTCCTGTTAGATAAAAAGTTCATATTCCAGTGGATGTTTATCCCAATGTCGTAGCTACTTGCAACATCTTTCTAAATTGACTATATCGCATATATTAGGAAAGACGAAACAAAAAATACAATAAGACTATGATCCATATCAAGAAAATGACGAAGGATCATTATAAAAACCATCTCAAAACCAATGGTGAACAACATGTGGATCACAGTTGAAAAGCTAAGTGTATTATGTATTTTATATAATTTTTATCCTTTCGTTTTATTTAACAACAGACACAGACAAACATCAATCCACGTAAATAAAAACCTAATTTATAAGAAAATATTATTAATTTACATGAAACATTTATTTAGGGCAGGCCTATGTCCAACAGTGGACATCCTACGATACGACTGATATGATGATGATTATATGAAAATACCCTGGAGTTAATAGAAATAATTTCTACTTTGGAATAGCTAACAGAAGTGTCTAAGAGACAGAATTTTCTATTTCTACCAGCTAATTTAAAGGAATGATAACGGCCTGTTTCTCCACTGCCCGTTAAGTTATTTTATGCAAGTGATATCTGTGATGCTGGCTCTGTTTATTAACAGAAGCGGCATTACAGATATCTCTCAGATAAGATAACATGATCTAAACAGAATGGAGAAAGAAAGGGGTAAGTTGTGAAAGAACTTACTAAGTAATGCTGGAAATCAGTTTTTTTATCGCAAATACTTACCCATTGACTTAATTTTATCCACGTTTAAGAGCATTTTATCCATTTTAATTATAAGGGCTAGTTACAATTCCAGTCGCTCTTTAACCGACTTCAAAAAAAACATACATATTTCGATTTTTTTTATTCAAGACATCCATTCCATTTGGTCCCATAGGTAAAACAAATACCACCCTTGAGGAAAGTTCTTTGAAGTCGGTTTTATTTTTCAAAATCATTAAACATTTGCTACCCTGCACTCAATCTTATTACCAGCAACCCAAAAATGAACTAACTTTTCTATATTTATGGAAAGTTGTCCGGTCTAATTACCTTGTTTACTTTTATATTTATGCAAAAACTTATTTTATAGATTCAAAACGTAAATTAATCCGAAATACTGAATATTGTATTATTAGTATATTTTGTATGTGGGATGTATGAGTTAGAAAAATTAAGTAAAAAGAAAATTAGACCATTGCAAGCGGTAAATAGACGAACATAAAAATTATTTAAGTTTTTCAACTACTATAGCTATTAAGTAGCAATAAAAATTTAAGTTACTTTAGATGAAGAACTCAAATTCCATAAGTTGAATTTATACCGTGACAAAATCCTATTTGTAACTCCTCCATCAAGATAGTGCGGCAACGACGTGTTGGATCCAATGCGTAGTAAACAAATAATTAAAATGCAAATCCTGTATCCTCCGAGAAGCAACGCTGTTGTCAGTCTTCGCTTGCTTGCAGCTACTGGTCCAAGTTGTTAGCTGGTCCGGTTGGCCCTCCGATAGGATATTGCACCGTCTCATTTTTAGTTCAAATCAGTACCAAGTTTCGACAACGATATTTAGAAAGAAGTTGCAAGAACTAAACATTTCCCATTGTTAGTTACGCAAGAATTAGCAAAAACCCATTAGTTAGCCCCGTGTCAGTGTCGTGCGTCGAAAACTGGTCACTCGTGATACTCCAACACATCGACAATGATCAGAAAAGTGTAATTGGTGCAAAACATAGTTCAAACAGTTTCGGCGTCAATACGTTCATAACTCATTACATTTATTAAGCGTAGAAAACGCTTCTAGTACTGATTTAGTAACTATCCTTAAAATAAAGGGTACACGAGCCGGCGTAAACACGTAATATGAATACTCGAACAGTTGAAAAAAATATTTTATTTCCACACAACAGTGTCAGCGTGCCGCTTAAGACTAGTATCACAGTTGAACAAGAGCCGTGGGTCGCGCAAGGTACAGCCTCGCATGCGTATACATAGAACAATATCTTACTTGTCGCGTCAGAGTGTGTAGCGGGCGCGAGGGCGGGCGCGGGCGCGGGCGCGGGCGCGGGCGCGGGCGCGGGCTCCGGGCTGGGCGAGCGCGCGCGGTTCCGCCGCATGTACCGGTCGGGGTGATAGTTGCGGAGCGCTTTGAACGCTACGACTTCGGGCGCCGGCTCGGGGGCCTCCTCGCGTTCTTTCTTTGGTTTTTCTCTCCGGCTCTTGTGCTTCTTCTCGGGCGAGGACTCAGAGCTGTCCTTGTCGTTGCCACCGGCGTCCACTTCGCGCTTCTTCTTCTTCTCGGCGCGCGCCGCGTCCTTCTTTCTCTTGAGCGACTCATCGTTCGCCTCCCGGTTGATTTTCGGGATCGGCGGAAGTCTATTGATCTTTTTAGCATCAACGATTTTTTCCATGTAGTTATCGACGACCACTTTTTCGTCGTTCTTTCTTTCAGATTTGATGTCGCGTTTTTTATCGTGTTCGCGCCTCTTGTCGCGGGCGGCCTCGCGGGCGCGCAGTTTCTCACGTCTCGCGTCCAACGACTTGGCGAGGCGAGGGTCGCGACGCGCAGAGTCGGGCCGCACGTCGATGGTGATGACGTTCTTGCGTTTGGTGACGCGATCCAGAGGTTTGATGTCGAACACGTTAGGCGCTATGGGCGGCTGCGGCGCGAGGCGCGGGGCGACGACGGGGGTCGGAGCCGGGGTCGGGGCCGGAGCCGGAGCCGGCCGGGGCCGGGGCCGGGGCGGGGGCGGCGCGGCGTGCCAGGCGGGGGTCGCGGCGCGCGGCGGCGAGGGCGCCGCTGACGGGCGCGATGCGCGCGGCGCTGGCCAGCTTATTGACGGGCTGCAATAAAACACGCTGTTGACGCAAACGAACTCGGTTCTAATATCTCACGATCCGGCTCTAGCCTTAGTCTTTTTTACGTATATTGATTGAACTACGTATATGATAAGTATATTATTTTCCATCACATCAGACTTAAAGAGAGAAGCTACAAAAACTTATGCTGCCGATAAAACTTAGAAAAATTGCTTCGAAAATTAATCATATTATGCGTTTAATTTAAAATATTAGAAATTTTAAAAGACTTATTGCTTCAACAAGTTATGGAAATTTTGAATATAAAGATTATGCACTTTTACTGAATTAATACTTGTGATAGCTGAAGTATGTAAACTATTATTTATTATTATTAATGGTATTGTAATATAAAATTCATAACAATAATATAACAAGCAAATCGCAACCGTGAGATAAAAGAACAAAACTTCATAATAATAAGAATGCCGAATATACCTAGTGCCATCCACGCAGACTCGTGATTTTGTCAAAATTAGACATTAATGACATTGTAATAAGAACCATGGCACGCGTCATCGTGAATGACTCTACCTATACCTAATAACCACATCTGTGTATTTAACTATTACAACTACTATTATAAACAGTAAAATCTTTATCACCAAAGTGTTATCAGGTTGATAAGTTGAAATTGAGCAAAAGATTAAAGCGAAGGAAATCAAACGGAATGTGAAACAATTTTACATGGTGCTTTTATAACACTGGTTAAGTAATTTCAAATAACAACCTAGAATCTAGGTTCTAGATATTGTGTTGGAATTAAAGGAACATTAACTGTAATTAAAACATGCTGATTTTGGAAAATTTTCAGAGGATAATGCACTTTAATATCAAAGGTTGTTTTAGTATTTATGTCCACTTTTGTTTGCTACACTGATCAGTATGCAGTCACAGCAAGTGAGATATATGTATTGTTATGCTATAATTTATTAATTTCAAAAATAATAAAATAACTATTTTTGGTACAATAATGGTCCTAACATTTGTGTCTGCTGTTCATTTCCAACTTACAGCAGGACCATATCAATATAAAAACAAAAAAAAAAAAGAATAGAGGAATCTAGATTACAATATCCACAATTTACTTTCCTATTTCAGAAAAAACACACACAACAAAAAAATGGCCTTTAATTTCTGTAAACAAAAATAAAAAAATGAAGTCCTCAAAAAAGTGCTTGTATATTCATCCAATGTTACTTCGCATTTAGACATTTTTTTAAAGTGTTTCATGTAAAAATCTGTTTCTGATCCAGAGATAAAAAATATTTTGGTTTCAGTTTACAAATTGACTATTCTGGACTTAATATTCTAAACTAAAATTCTGGACTAAATATTCTGGGACTTTTAGAAATATATAAAAAAAAATACAGTAACTGGCGGAATCAAAACGTTACAAATTTCAGATGAATTGGCCAAGTTTGGGAGTAAAATTTATAAATGACTAGATTTAACCAAACAAGGACAGTTAAAAATCCAGTTAAAATATAAGATGTGTCTAATAAAAAATTAAGCACTTTTGTAAAGAAACTTATCATTATAAAATTCATCAGTAATAATGAGCAAAGACTTACCGGGCCCAAGCGTTGTTTGATGGGAATGGACGGCATGTCTGGGACCACCGCTGGCACAGGGTTGACCATCGCGACCGGCATGGTTGGTACCGGCAGAGTTGGTACCGGCAAGTGTATATTCGGCAATGGTGTCGCCTGTACAAAATACTAGACGTTAACAAATATTCAGCTATCATAGTTTCACCAATATATGTGTGATACCATAGAACTGGTTAGGGCTTTTAGCTTTGTTTCACTTTAATCCATATATAAATTTTCACTAAAGATCTTGTCAAAGACTATTTGTTTTTATCATTTAATTAAATAACAGATAATTAAATTAATAATCAAAGACATACCCGTGAATTAGTGCTAGCAGCAATCTCAATTGCGCGGCGAGTATTCTGGAGCTCCATTTCTATTTTCTTCTGCTGCAGCAACATCAATTCTTGCTCTTTTTTAGCGACCATCAGTCGCATTTTCTCTTCATTCTCGGCAATGGGGTCAGTGATCACGTTAGCACTGGTTGCTGGTGCAGGCTGTAGGAAAAACAAGAGGTTAGTATGGCAATGTCAAGGTAGCCAAAAGAGGAAGTAATATTTGATTTAGACGTGATATTCTTCTACCAGTTTAGCAGATCTTTCAACTAGATTCTAATAGAATTATACTAAATTAAACTAAAATCATAATCAACTAAAAATAACCTTTTTCAGAAAATTTGGATTTACATGGATGGAACTGGCAGAAGGTGGCTGTGCTTGGATGGGCCAGGCTGGGTCCAACAAGTTGACCTTCACATCCAGCTGGTAGAGTTTTGTGGCCGGGAACACATCGTGCCACGTCTCTCGTAGCTTGAACATTTGGGATCTCACTTTCTCATCCACCTGCAGAAAAGGAAAGACCGAAGGTTAAAACACAAATTATGACAAAGCAAGATAAAAGTAGCCAAATAATGAAAGCAGTAATAAAGTTAACCCTTTTCCAGGCATAGTGCATAAGCAACCACATAAATGTACACAAATATTCGACCTTACTAAGTATACAATATGGTACAAAATCATTTAAATTCATTAAAAATATTATTAATTTTTAAATTAATCCCTCATACGAAAACAACCATCACTATGATTTATTTTGTAGTAGCACATCTAAATTCGCGGGTCTGGAAAAGGGCTAAGATGAAGGAACATGATAATTACCTGTTTGAATGTCCGAGTGAACATGTTAACAATGCTCTGTGAAAATTTCTGGACGTAAGCTCCACCAACATTCTTGATGATGGAATCAACTAAATAGAGCACTGGCAGCTTGATGTCGGCGTGTACCTGTATGAAAACATAACTTCTAGATCTAAGCTTCACCCAACAAACCTGACTGACTGTACAAGCTTTTTGTTTAAGTCTTCATTCACAATTTGTACAAGACAATACAAATTCTTGTTAAGTTCAGGTAGGAATAATACAAAAACATTTAGTTTAAAAAACATTTTAATTCCCGATAAGCTTAGTTAAAGAAATAAGGAGGAACTCGGTTTTATAAAAACTTTATTTTAATAATCCTTTACATAGTCAATTTCCACCCCGCAGAGCCAGTTAGCACTGTTAACTTTTTTAACAAAAATTTTATGCAAATGTTATCTCCACCCTAAGGCACAGGTATCAGAACTAGAGTTAAGGTGAATTACACACATAGATATTAACATTTAAAAATTCCGCAATTTTGCACTCATTAAACTCGTATTACTACCACTATGCGTGAAGGCTGCTGCAATGTAGCCAAAACGTCAAGGTTATCCTGAAAACGTGATTTGTGCCCGAGTGGTAGGTTACACACAGCTAATAAAGAAATTACAAATTTATTGAATAAATTAATTATTTACACAAGCAATGTGCAGATTGTAGAAAAAAAAACTCAGTCAACTGACCACTTCACTTTCCATGCATTATACAGACTTTGTATTTTTTTTTATTGTGAATTGTTTTCTAGTTATTCCAAAAAAATACTCGTGCAGTCGAGGAATCTGCACCACATACCAGGCAGGTTTGGCATATGTATGGAATGTTAATATGACATCAGTGGCACAAAGATTCCACCTCGGTATGTGATTCAGTTCTTTTGACTGTACAAGCCGGTAAAGATTACGGCATAAATTTTGTAAAATCTTTTTTACTGACCACTTATGAATTTTTCTAAATTTTCCTTGACTTTCCAACTATCTTTTTAATTATTTTAAAACTAAAATTGAAGCAGCATAGGCTTAGGATTGTAAAACAATTATTCCCGTAATGTGCACTTTACAAAAAAATTATTGATAAGGTCTCGCAGGAGACCTCACTGTTCAATTACATAATTACAATTAATGATATTGTTAAAAACAATCCACTGTAAACAGGTCATTCTACATTAATTATTGTGGCTGATACCCATGGGGGAATTTTCTACCAATCTTAAATTAATATGGTTTTGTTTGCATATGGAAATGACAAAACTTATCACTTATAAGCCCTCATTCCCTAAATATCAGAATAGCAAAATACTAGATGGCCAATTTAACCGATTTCTAAAGTACCAAATTTCTAAAATTTACTTGATATTGTTTCTTTATATTGGATTGGCAAAGCAACATGTTTTCAATACACTATGTTCTATTAAACTCCTATAATATCAGATAGTGAAAACAACAAGCTAGCAAAACACAAATTTTAAAGAGTATCCTTTTATAGCAGCAAAATTTTTTTACACATTATTTGTTTCACAAATATTTTTATTTATTTTGATTTCAATTTATTTCGAGACCATTGTGTAGAATTCTATAAGTCAGGTTAGGTTAGTTATATAAAAATACTGTTCCAAAATAAAACGCATTTGGCGGAATGAAACATTTGTGAAATTAATCATTTAAAAAGAAGATTTGATTTTACTTGATTTCTGAATGCCTAAATTCCTAAAAGACCAGATTTCTACTTTAGTAGATTGACAATTAAAATAAGTATAAACATCAAAATTTTATTTTAAACTGTTTATACTTTATTTTTCATTATCATCATATCAGCCGAAGGATGTCTAATTTTGGACATAGGGCTCCCCCATAAGTGGATTTTATGGTTTTAAGAGAAAAAAAGGCTCATAAGTTCAGTTGAGAGGTTTGTAAGCTCATAGATCAAATCAATTTAATTTTGACTTTCAAATCATTTCACATTTATGTATGTATGCATTTTTCCCCAAATCAACACTTTCTCAAACAGCACAATTTCTAGTTCAACACAATATAGATATTCAATGCAAAATTTTGAAGAAAAAGAAGATGAATATTATGTAATTCTGGGTACTGCCTTTCCGCAATGTAATGTTTGGCAACTGTTTCATTTCGCAACTTTTCATTTTCCAAACTAAAACTGTGAATATTTCAGGATTTAGTTCAGGGCCTTTGTGTAGAACCCTTTGATTAGGTTAGGTTAGTTTTTTAATTCATATATAATGTGTAGTACAACATTATGTATACTCTTGCATTTGAAACAAATCATGTATACACATGTATCACCACTATGATAAGTTTACTTTCTGCGAAAACACCATTTGAAAAAAAGTGCATCTGTTGGGAAGTGCACTTTTTGAGATAGTACTTATTTGAAGAAAGAAATATGAAGGTTTTCCTATGTAAGTGCCATCATTTCAGAAATTGTGTAGTTTGTGAAAGTATGTTTCATAATCCTAAGCCACAACCTGCATAATAAAGCTCTATTTGTATTCAAAGTTGTCTTAAAACCTGTGTTTAAATTAAATAAATAGTATGAACCATGTAAAGTTCAACGAGATGAAATTCTTTTGATTTAACAACATTGTAACGCAAATTCATTTACTTGTCTTATTGGTTTTGACTATTTGAAAAGTATTTTTATGTTATATTATGTATTCTTATACTTTCATGTTGACACATATTCGGATTATACCAAAGAAGGAAGCATACACACATCTATTATAAAACTTTTTAATCATTATTGATATAATATGGATCATTCCAAGTTTACAAGGTGGTAATTGGTTCATAAGAAACATGACTAAAGAAAACGTTTTAGAATTTTAATTTAATTATTTAAAGTTTTAATTAAACAACCCATATATGCATATCTATATAACCATGCAGGTAACCATCCAAATTTTATATTTTATTTAAAGTTAGTACTAGAATGTATGCAATATAGTCTATCCTCTGGTCTCTTAATAACAAGAAAAAAAAAAATTACTAGCACCTTGCAGATATGAAATTAAAATGTAATGTTTGAGTTAATATAGGTACTTCTGATGAATATTTATGCTGAATAATGCACCAGTGCGTCAGAGGAAGAAACAAAATGTCCGAGACAAAATTTATCATGATTTTTTATAAAAAAATGTAATATATTCATAATGTGACAGCTGTTGTTTAGAGTTGTTTGTAAAACATACCATATTTAACCATTTCAATGAGCTTAGATCTATTTAAAGTTACTGATTTAATAAAAAACAGATAAAACCAAGTTAAATAATAAATTGAAATTCACTGCCCACAAAAAATATGAATTAAAGAGATACCAACATCATTTGTTTTTAATGCTTAAGAAATGTATGGATATGGATGGCAGCGATCATTAGCACCTGTTAACTTGGAACAACCCATATAACATTTTGCAATTGGAATGGTAATGTATCACTTTCAAAATCTGTTTCTCAATACTTGATACGACTCTGCTTATGTGACAATTTATTCAGCTTAACTCTAGTTCCAGACATAACGGTTATGCAATTCACTTTTTAACTTTATTGTAGACTGGTTTAACTAATGTTACAAGTAGTGATGTAATAATAAAATCAAAGCAAATTTACTTCATTTTGCATTACTGCCTAACAACCTTTCATTGATTCTTAGTACTTTTGTTTTATCTGGCAAAAACAATACTTTTGGTGTTTTTTATGAAGTTACTACGTCCGCGAGCCGTATAACAGCACTATAAAATACATTAAGCATATCTGAACAACAACAACGATAAAATTACTGTTCTAAGTGATATTTCTGCCTGATAGTACTAATAAAATTGGAGATACCTGTGCAAAGTAGACCAGTACAATCGAATCGAGGTCGGCTATCACCGATGCTACACGTTACAAAAACCTCGGAACGACGGTGTGCGTCACCGTTGTACACAATTTCCCTGTCACGTGACATAATTTTCCGCGAATACCACCGCTTATGATTAAAAATGAAAATTCACCTTCGCCAAATGCTTCTCAACGGTGTCAACGATAACCCCCGCGTGCTCGATGTTCTCCTCCGCGAGAATGGTTAGCATGTTTATCAGGGGTTTGCTGTTGACGGTCAAGTCCGCCAAGCTCGACGCGTACTCCTCTGCGATTTCTTTCGACATCTTGATTCAGTAATGTCGACACCAATATCAGCATAACACAATCTTCAACCGCGTACCACTGTAAAACAGACAACAACTGAATTTAGCTCACTGTTACGTGGTTTTAATTATAGAGATTTTCGACATAACGATTCAATATGGCGTGTTGCTTCAAGGAAACACGTAGTAACTTACGTTTCAACACCGATAACACGAAATCGTTGATGATAATACGACTTTTGACGGCAATCACCTCACGTACAAGTCAGAGTACATATTTCAATAAATCTTAGTCACGTAGCACAACACAATTTAGCAAGACTATTTGCCACAGGAACGTCCGGCGAGAGACTAGCTAGCGACACGTGCGTCGTAGTTGGCCGTTACTGGTGAACTGACGCGACGTGCGCGCGGGCCCCGGGGGGGGAGCCGTATGGACTAGGGATGTACGATTTCAATTCGATTAATCTGATAATCGATTATTCTTAAATATCGATTTTATCGAAACGACCGATTATTTTGTAGCAGTATATCGATTGTTGTTTTTTTATTTATTCTTGATCTCTAGTCAAGAATTTTGGTAATATTTTAGTTAACACGTTAAAATACGTGTCTAACAAACTCGCCCAATGTCTAACGAACCCACTATACTTACTTCGCTTTTTTCGCATTAGAAAAAGGGTTAACAATCTTGACTAACTATTACTTATGATACCAAACCATGTAAATGATCATATGTCCTTACTAATTGTTGCATATTTGCTGTGACTTATTTTATTTTTCAAAAGTGTTTTTCAATAAAAGACACGTCAAGATCACTTACCTTCTTTCCAATGTTTGTGTAGTTTTTAAGCTTTAATGCAAGTACGTAGGATATCTTACTTTTTAGTTGCCTAATAGAATTAGATAACATTATTATAAATGTGGCTATACCCTATCAGGGTGCATAATATTGTATGACTTATTAGAATAAGGCCTTATGTATTTTATATTTTTTGCCAAATAAATAACTACTAAATACTAAAAAAACCGAAGTATAAGTGAAACCTAGCATTTGTTCTTCTCCCGCTCTGGAACATACTTGATTTGATAATAAGGGATGAGTGATTTTCGTGGCTCGGTTAAGTTTTGACACTAGCCACGCAGGATCATTGTAACTTAATATGCACATTTATCTTATCCGCGATTAATCGATGTACCGATATTTAATTCGATTAATTGAAATCACCTAATTTCAAATAATCGATTAGTTAGTTTTCGATTCCCATCCCTAGGATAGGAGCATGTAAGTAATGTGGTGCGATAGGAGGTAGCGGGGCAGGAGGGGAGGGTGGTTGCCAGCCAAAACAAAATGGCGGATGCTTTGTCACCAAATCGAAGTGTTGCCTAGTATACAAAAATGTCGATGAAAAATATATTTTTCCACCAAATTTCATGAAAAGCATATTTATTTGGCTCATGTACTTGATTTCTCACGAATCTAAAATGTATGTCCTTTCTTTTCTGACAAACTACTGTTTTTTTTTTTTTTGCAACCTACGTTGTTAAGAATGAATGGGTAGAGAGTTAATGATTTTGGTTTTATATACTGACTACCAGCATTTTACACGTACACATACATACATCTAGGCCCAAAATTTAGTCCACTACGTAGAAAATTACACACATTACTACTGCATTTGAGTTGAGGGCTAGATTTTTTTGCCACTCGGTATGACTACAACACTTCAATACTTAATGTATGTTCAGTCCGATGTTTTGATATTTAATTAGGTTTAAATGTTTAATTAGACCTAAGTACGTGCGCAAGGTTTGAAAGAAAATTCAAAAGATTTTTTTGAGGAATTCACAAGTTCACTGTTCCAGGTAGACAAAGATTTAGGAGCTAAACACTATTTGTTCGTTGGTAGGCTAAACATCATATTTCAGTACATAATGCAAATAAACGCGTTCTACCTTTTAAATGTACTCTCAGACCACCTAAAAAAATATCATACGTTGGTAATATGTATGAGTGAGCCATTCCGTGCTCTGAACTTTACCATATTCGTAAAACACTTTAGATCAGAATAAAAAGATGAGATTGTTAAATCACTGTAGGTACCTACAGTTATATGACAAACAAGCCAACTTTCAGGCAGGAATATTCTCGTTAAGGCTTAAGTTCGAATTTTTCACTTGAATTGAATGAAAATTAAAAATGTTTTCTGATAGAACACTTCTTAATGTGTCTACTCCAATAATTATTCGTGATAGACTTTTATATTCCTTAAAAACGAATTAATGTTTATGACCGGTTTTTAAAGAAAATAAAAGTCTATAACGAATAATTATTGGAGTAGACACATTAACTTATATATTAAGAAGTGTTCTATCAGACAACATTAGTATTTTACATTACATTTTTTAATGGAATAATCGAGAAAAACTAACAAAAATGCAACGTTGCCAGCTCAGCATGAATAAACGCTCTTAACACTGACATATATTTGCAAAAGAATGTTCTAGATTTTTTAGAAAATCAAGTAGGTAAGTACATGTATAATGTGCTAGCTTTCTTTAATCGTAATATTAATAACAAACAAAAACGTATTAACTTCTGAGTTTACATTTTGTTTTGTTATGAAATGATAGGAGATAAGTATTTTATTACTATTTTGGATTTAAGTAAGTATAAATATGCTAAACAGCCCTGAACAGTTGTAGGTATGTATGTTTACTAAGTAACTTTACTAGCTAACTAAGTTATTACTTAAGTAAGTACATTGTTTTGGGAATTATATTTGCACAGAGATAGGTACATTGTTAATTTGGATCCCCTAGCTAGAGTATTTATTTTAAATACATAACTAAATAGATATTAAAGTAAGATTTGATATTGATATTAAAGTAAGAGAAAATGTGGGTTTTTAGTTAAGGCCTATCGAACCGACGTAAGAAAATTATCGATCAATAAAATTATGATCCATAATTGCATCACTATTCATAGTAGGCTATATATAAAATTTTTATAGTATAGATGTATAGATAGGTAGGGGAGAGGAATAGATAAAATAGAGTAGATAAAATTTTTCTTTGAAGAGGAAAAGTTAAAGAAAGAGAAGTCTTACAAATGGAAACCGAAAATAAAATATGATTAGGTATTACTTTCAGCGTTTTTAATGTGTACTTGAGTTGAACACAATAAATGAAATTAAATTGCGTGCGAGGGTCGGTATTTCCATCCCGGTATTATCCGGGCCGGGAAAGAGTGTCACCCAAAAGCCCAAAACACAGAATTCACAATCACAACGCAGGGTGACACTCTTTCCCGTCCCGGATAATACCGGGATGGAAATAGCGACCCTGTTTTTCGTGTCGTCTACACGCCCATACGTCCATAGAAGCTCCTGTCAGTTTCTATGGGCGAATCCACAAAAAACAAGTTTGGTATTTCCATGTCGGTGTTAGGTACTTATACTCTTTGGTCGGTGTTATCCGAGCCGGGAAAGTGTCACCCTGTGTTTTGTGACCAGCCCAGCTGTGACGTTTAGTTTAGGCTGATTTGATTTATTACCTATCTCTTGCATTACTTGAGAAATTGTATGCTTTATTTACTAAAATAGTGACTAGTTTTCCTAGAATGTCGTCGATAAAAACAGGGGAATTATTAAATTTCCAAGATTACTCGCCGGAGCACAATGATAGAAGTGCTCGAATCGAAGTGGAGGCAGTGCAATCGCATCAATATAATAGCGCTATGTCTAATCCAAATTACACGTATGACGAGCCAAAATTACCGGACGACGAGCCACAAGCGGCTCCACAAAGTAAGATTTAAGATTTTTATGTTCATACGGCCAAAGTAGCTGTCATTTAGACTTATATTTACGTTGTATACAATATACAACAAATACATTGTATACAAGCTGGTTGTTTTTTATTATTCGATTTAACATACCTGACGCAACAAAGCGTGCATAAATATCTGATTAAATTATTTATAAGGCTTTGCTGTGGCAGATATTAAGCAGGTGACTGTACAAACATGCAAGCGCACAACTTTTAACTATTGTAACCCTTACACATAATTGTTCTTACAAACACAAAAAAATCTTGTCTTAATAACTTAACGCAAAACAGAACTGAATAATAAGTCATCAATGTATCTGTTGAAATATAAGGGAGATTATGAGCCACTGAACTTTGATATGGACTTTCTATAACCTCCTTGGTCCCCCAGTCCTCACTTGAGGACATAAAAACATAATAATTTGAACTTTACTTGATTGATGTTCGGTTCAAATTGTGAAAACAGAAATTCAGGAGGATAATTGTCATTTTATATGACATGGGGCATGTTGAATGTCCCTGTCTTTTAACATCCATATATTTATACAATATTCTTTATTGAACACCAAAAGCAGTACAGAGACATTACAAAAATATAAAAATTCAGAAAAAAATATAAGAAAAATAGTTTTTTTTGTAAATTTTTACTAATATATGTAAAAAACTTCCACAAATTAAATTATCAAGTGAAAGATAAATTTGAATAGTTAAAAAATGCTTGTATTCCCTATTTATTATTAAAAGTAGATCTAAAAACCTACAGCGGTATCATTACCTCTTAGGAATTACTTGATGAAGTTTATGTTTTTATTTTAGGTAATCACAACTTCTGGACTCTTGAGTATTACCAAAAGTACTTTGATGTGCATACAAATGAGGTTGTGGAACGGATAATCTCCTCCGTGGTCCCCCAGAAGGTGTCCAGGAACTACTTTGATGAACGAATTAAAGGGAAACCAGACTTGTACGGGCCAATATGGATTTCTGTTACTTTGGTAAGGATTTTTTACTTCTTTATCAGGGTTTACCTATAAAACCTTTGCGCAAAACATTTTGTTATATTTTCCAACTTTCATAGCTTCGGATTGAATAATACTATAATCACACTGATGGTAACATAGTTAATAGAAGGCTATTTATTCTATTTAGTGACTTGGAAAAGACCACTTTTGCAACCTACTTGCAGAATAAACATTTTGATTTTGATTCTATGCAACTCAAATCATATTGGGCCTATTTTGTGTGAACACAAGAAGAGGTCTAAGATACAGCATGCTTGCTTTGTAAAAGTCTGGGTGATTCTTCAAATATTTAGATTAGACAGCTCAGGTCAGACATTACAGGTGAAAGGACTCTCAACACCTTTGATCAATCTGAACTTAGCATTGGTACTCTCTTTTGGGTTTTGTAAAATCTATGAGCTATATATTTATTAAGAAAAAAAGATCATGAAACTGCTATGTATTGATCTGCCCATTATTCACTCCTATATTTGAAGCCAGCCAGAAGTATACATAATTTACAGTTGAGAAATAAAAATCCATTGCCACCCTAAGGGTCACTGTTATTGGTAATTTAAACATTAATTACTATTATCAGTTACAAGTCAACAACTGCTCACCAAAAAACAGTGGGAATAACATTTTGGTGAGCAGTGTGTACCCAGGGGTGTAGATGTCTGGTACAGAACCATCCAAGCTAGTCTCTTGTGGACACCTTGGTTTGACTCTGCCAACCTTACAGTACTTAAAGTGTTAGTATCTGCTTTCAGGGTATGTTCCGGACACATCCCAACAAACAAATTCTTACACATGATGAGAGTTAAACCATCACCTCTGTGTGAGATTTGCCAGAAGGTAGATGACTTGTCCCATTTGTTGTTGGAATGTGCTCTGAACTCAGACTTGAGGAGAAGGGTTCTTGGGGGTTTGGGCTCCATGCACAATGAACAGGTCAACTGTTGGCTCTCAGAGCCAACATCTGACATAGCCATTTGCATTTACCACTTTTTTAAATAAGTCCCTTGCATAGCGAAAATGAGCAAGCACCCATGAGGCTGACATGATCACCTGGAGTGTTCAAAGCCACAACCAAAATTAGAAAAAAAAAATAGTCAACAATAACGCTAACGTTTTTCCTGCCTTGTTAAAATATGTCAAAAAAAACTGTGTTTCCCAGATATTCACGATAGCAGTGAGTGGCAACATTGCGAGCTACCTTCAGCACGCGTCGCAGGCGGTGCACTGGCGCTACGACTTCCATCTGGTGTCATATGCGGCCACAGCCATCTTCGGGTATGTGTGGCTCGTGCCGGTTGCATTGTGGGCTGCGCTCAAGTGGACCGTGGCACCGCAGGGCCAGGACGAGATTGAGACACAGGTTTGTAACATACTTTTTTTTTAAGTAGGCTCTATAGTGGCAAAGGCAAAGGTTTTCCCTCTTGACCTCCATAACTCCCAACATACATAACATACCATACCTCAGAATAAAAAATATGTCGGTTCTCAGTGTTTATATAGGGTTCCATATTGTTTCTGACACTTTCAATTTAGTGCTTGTCATACTATGAATAAATAATAAGTCTAATAGACTTATTTGTTCATAGATGTCATACACAAAAAAATCTTTTTTCAGTCTAGTAAGTTACTAATTTCTTGCAATGTTGGTTTTCTCCTCTTTCTTCCTGTTTAATATATATAAGAGTTATTTTAAAGATTTTATGCAGGTATGGAGATTATAAAAGGTTGTCTGTTTTTAGTTTAGCTATATACCTATATTTATTTAGTTTGTTGTGCCAAATGTTTGTAAATAAATTTATTCTTTCTTTCTTTTAGGTAATGTTATTTTATTCGATGTATTTCCTTCCTTCCACAATCGATATTGCCAGATTTTAACTGTGTAACTGTCAGTGAGCACATATTTTTATGTGTTTTCACAGGCTGAGTAGCTAGTAGATTACCATATTCACCATATTCCCCAACCAATAAAACGATAGGTATCCTTTTTAAACTGCCATCTCTGCAATAATCCTTTTTTGGAGCATTTATCTTTCTGAGTTAGCTGGGAAAATAAAATTAGCCAGACATTAATTTTCCTATCATATTGTACACATGTGTAGTCCTATTTATAAGCTTACGTGACATTTCTATTCCTCTTAATACATATATATACTGAGTCTTAAAATTAATTAACCAATGAAAAAGATTTTTAGGCGTCTTCAGTCTTAACTTTAATCAACCATCTGCTGTAAGATTCTAGATTAATTTTGACTTGTAACTAAAATGGCGTGGTTTATGTAGGGATTTATTCAAATTCAAATTTAAAACATTTAATTCAGACCATGTCCAAAGTGTTAGTTTACAGTACCTTATTCTATATTAGTTAACTCTAGATTTACATTATGTTATATACAGAGCCTCTGGATTCCATATGTACTGAATCCCAGTGTTTCCAAAAAACGCTTATAAACGAAAAACTATCATGGAACAATAATATTACTATGGTTTAAGTGGAAAATTAAATGTTTTTATAGACTTTAGAAGTAGAAACCAGCAAGACTTCCAGCAAGTATGTCGTTTTTGAGATGCGCTCATCAACATCTATGTAGGTACCTAAACGGTAGATGCACCAAATATTTGCCGTCTCTAATAAGTACTTACTTAGAATAAACAATTATATTTTGCATACGAAATAATGCTACGAATTTCGATCTGGGAAATTCATAAAACTACAACATAAACAGGTGGCCAGACTGGCCACGTAGCAAACAGGCAAAAGTGGTAGAACCCAAACTACTTATTCATTAGCTTAGCACATTCCTGGATATTTTAGAATAATAATTCTATTGTTGTCTAATTCTTGTTTATCTAGGTATAGGGGTTAATTGTTTCTTCGACGTAAAGGGATTATGTTAGGGGGTTCAACACTGCAGGCAGATAGATGCATTCGATATTCATAAACGTACCAACAAAATATGTAGGTATATATTTAAAGATATAAGACGACTGGATAGCTAAGTTGTTAGGTACCCTGACTACGAAGGGAGCGGTTGCGGGTTCGATCCCCGTGACGGGTAAATATTTGTATGATGAATATGACTGTTTGTACTTGAGTCTTGGATGTTTGTATATATTTAAGTATATATTAATATACTTATCTATATATCTCCGTCTATCCGAAGTCTAGCACCCTTAGTTACAAGCTTTGCTTTGTTTGGGGCTACGTCAATTCAATTGGTGTAATTTGTCAATAGAAAGATATTATATTATTATAATGTATCAAGTTTATTACATGCCCTATTGCTGAAACTAAAATAGAAAGAAACAAACTACGTAGCAAATGTACTTCATAAAACATGATTTCATTCATTTACCAAATTATTACATTCAAGTTCACGCGCAAAAATTTTCTAAAATTATAAAGCAATTAAATACTAATTAGTAGCCTGTCCGAAGGAATTCCCTAGCATTCATGGTGATCGACTTAATAGGCCACGTGACGCCACGTGACTTGTTATTTATTTATTTATCGTATGGCTTTTCTCTACTTAAACTAAATATTTAATAGGTTAGATTTAAGGTATGCTAGTGCATCTGTCGAGAGGGTTTTAATGTCTGCTGATTGCCCGCTAAATTTGGTGATTGGGCACTCAAAGACCATATGCCGGACTGTTGTCGCAAATTATTTTGTATGCAACCCCCTGAATCTAATATTGTTATTTGTGATGACGTGATGTATGATATGATTATATATATGATACTCATGGTTTACATGTGTGTATGACAAAATTATTCTTTTCTACAGTCGAAACTACAACTTGACTACAAAATTGTACCTATCTATGAAACAATAAAGTATTCTTGTCTTCTAGAAACTTCCGGAGATAGCCGTGGTCATGGTCGTTCGTATGCCATCATAAGGATTGTTAACTTAACTATTTTAAGGTCGCATCCGATTGTGGAATATACTTTGTCATTGTAATTGAAAGTTTTGTTAAGCATACCTATACCACAACACGATGGCGATCATACTTGTACGTATACCAGTTTGAACACAGAATTTAGATAATTTTCCAGAATTGCGATATACCTAATACGAAATCAAAAAGCTTAGCAGGTACATGATAAGCGTCTTTAGCTAAAAATTTAGCCGTATAAGTAACCTATACATTTTTATTGCGAAGGTTTTTGTATAAAATCCATTTTTTTATCGTTTGTATACTTGAGTACTTAGGTATTAAGTAAATGTAATTTCAATTCTGTTACTTTCATTCATTTGATGATATACAAAACTTTGATGCTGTACAAAAAAAAACAGATTTAAAAACAGAACAGAAGTACGAAGAAGTGATCAAATTTATATGGGTTTCTTTTTTTTACGGTACTTAATCCTGAAAAGTGTTTAAGTGTAATAAAATAAAATAAATATCATGTGACACTTGACACCAATTGACCTAGTCCCAAACTAAGCAAAGCTTGTACTATGGACACTAGGCAACGGATAAACATACTTATATAGATAAATACATACTTAAATACATATGAAACATCCAAGACCTGAGAACAAACATTCGTATTATTCATACAAATATCTGCCCCGGCCGGGAATCGAACCTGGGACCTCAAGCTTCGTAGACAGGTTCTCTAACCACTTGGCCATCCGGTCGTCGTCGGTTAAATCATACCCACTGTAATTATCGTGCGCAGAGCGCAGATATCTAGTATGTGTATTTTCATAAACTTCAAATATGTCTTTTGTCATAATATTATGTCGTATATTATTCATCCCTAATACTTGCAACATTCTTATGTACAATTATATTTTGTTTTGAAAAATAATATTCAAGTCAACTTTGAAAATTTTCTAAAATTATGACCTGGACAGCCAGGTAGCAAACAAACAGGAAAAAGTTACGAATAAATAATAAGAATAAAAGTGGTAAAACCCTACCTCAGTAGGTACTAATCGATTTGCTTGTTACTTCTGGATATTTGAACACAATAATAATTGTATCTATTGTTCTCTAATTTACTACTTGTTTCGCGTACCTACAGTCAGCGTCATATATTACGTAGCAGTCAAGATCACCAAATATTTGGAAACATACAAAATAGTCATTACCAGTGACTCAGTCAAAGCGGTCAAATTGTTCGAGACATCTATTGTGTACAAATATACTGGAGCACGCACGTCGCCAAATACTTTATAACATTCAAGCCGACATTAGTACCGTAGCAGCCAAAGTATTCAAAAGTATGGGACACCACAGAAAAATTGACTTTATTACATACCGTATAAGGTCCAATGATCTAGTTAGCTAGTCATCTTTAATACAACGTGAACGTTGTTCAATGTTCAGTCTCTTGGTGCAAAATGCACATGTCATTACCTTTTTAATTAAATAAAAACTCTTTTATAATGTAATTAATTATACTGGCCAATTCAAACCATATTTAAAAGGAAATTCGTTAATCCGAAATTCTGACAATGTAAATAAAAATGTGAAAAAAGGCGTCAGGATTCAAATGAAAGAGACTGAACGATCACTGACAAGTTGGTACTCTTTTCGGTGATTGTCAAAAACAAAAACTCGAATCTTATTACGTGCTACCTAACTCAACTCGAGATTAAACCTTAGTCCTTTTAAATAAAGCTCAGTTTTCTAGTGGGTCCCATACTTTTGGACATTATGGCTGCTACGCTACCAGTGGTGATGTGCGTGCTCCGATTTATTTGTACACGATGGATGTCCTGAGCAATTTGATCGCTTTGATTGGGTCAATGTTAATGACTATTTTGATGTTTCCAAGTATTTGGTGATCTTGACTGCTACGCACTATATGACGCTGACTGTACCTAACGGGATAATGGTCTGCAGGTGGCTCAACGTTTGAGGACATAGATGCATTCGATATTCATTTACAGTCGAATGCAAAAATATATGTACAGCCATAGCGTCAAAATATGTATAAATCGACATTATGTTTAGTGGCACACAGTATATATACTAATATATATATATGTGTAGTCAATTTAATAAGTCATAAGCATTATTTAAAAAGGAACAATTGAGGTTACACTAAACTATCCTAAAAATAGATTAGCTATATATACAGTTCCCCCAAGTCTTGTCCCTGAGGAAGAGTGCCCATAAGGCTGGCTGCATTTCCGCGCTGGATCGTGATTCCAATATGTCTATTTGATCTGTTTTAAGCGAGTCAATTCCATGCCTTATTGCAGTTAAATCAATATGCAGCACTTTAAATAGATATAATCATGTAAATTATAAAACATGATTTATTTCGTTTATCAAACCACTAGACGCAAGTTTACTTGCCAAAATTATTTTTTAAATTATAATGCAATTAAATACTAATTAGTACCTCGTGCCATAGAATTCCCTAGCCTACCATTCATGAGCGCCGTCGTGTAGGGCACGTGACGCCACGTGAGTTAGCGCAAATTATTTCGTAAGCTAACCGCTAAATTTTAGCCACCCAACTACCTATGGCGCAGTCGAAAATGGCGAAATGAAGGGTTATGTTAAGAATATGATTCTCACATCCTTTGTATGTGTATAAATATGGACGTATGCCAGTTTATTTTTTTACAGCTGCAAAAGACTGTAGCCCGAAGTATTTCAAGAAATTAATATTTCGATCACATCGGATCGGATGCCTCCTTAAAATACCTATATTGTTAAGGTAACAATCCTTAGAGCTTAGAGGCATACGACCACGGTGCTCGGTTATCCTCTGAAGTTTCTAGAAAGCCAAGAATACTTTCTTGTTTCATGATCATGACTACTAAGCTCATGCAATCAGTTTGTAAGTACAAAGTAGCAAAGAACAATTTTGTAGCATACATAGATTGTGAGAACCAGTCATTTCATTCATTATTACAATCAATAATACAGTATTTTTATATATATATTCGGGGGTAGCAAACAAAATAATTTGCGCCAAGTCACGTGGCGTCACGTGGCCTATACTATTACGCCGTTTCCTAGGAATGCTAGGGAATCCTATCGGACGAGCTACAAATTCAAACAAACACACCAAATCACCAAATGTTTTTATTTTCTGTAAATTATGTATTATTTTAAGTTCGATGTCAAAATAAAGTTATGTCTATGTCTATGTTTAAATTAGTATTTAAGAGCGTTTATACCTGCTGAGCTGGCAACGTTGCATTTTTGTTAGTTTTTCTCGATTATTCCATAAAAATTGAATGAAAATTAAAAATGTGGTCTGATAGAACTCTTCTTAATATATAAGATAATGTGTCTACTCCAATAATTATTCACGTTAGACTTGATAGACTTTTATAGTCTTTATAACCGACGGTTATCAAACCACATTTTTAATTTTCTTTAAATTTTTATGGAATAATCGAGAAAAACTAACAAAAATGCAACGTTGCCAGCTCAGCAGGCATAGACGCTCTTAATTGCTTTGTAATTTAAGCAAGTTTTGGCGTGCGAAATTGAGTCTAATAATGTGGTAAATTAATGAAAACATGTTTACGGTTTACATTTGTTACGTACTCGCAGTTTGTTTCGTTCTATTTCAAATACTTAAATTCCTTCAAAATGATGAGCCACCACTAGAGCATGTATGTAATAGACTCCTTTAAATATATCTACAAATATCTTTAAATATATATACTATACGTGCATATTTTGTTTGTTTACGCTTATAAATATTGAATGCCTCTATCTAATTCAGGATTAGTTAAGTTTTCTTTTTTAACTGTTTTTATTTTCTGTTTATTTTCGTGGCAATAAATGTTTTCTTTCTTTCTTTACTTGGAAGTTGAGCCGCCTAACATACTAATCCCTTTAGGTCGACGAAACAGTTAACCCCTATACCTAGGCAAACAAGAATTAGACAACAATAGAATTATTATTAAGTCCCAATGTCCAGGAATGTTCTATAAGCTAATGAATAAGGAGTTTGGGTTATATCACTTTTACCTCCTGACCAGGCCACCTGTTCATGTCTTAGTTTCTGGAAATTTCCAGATGGAAATTTGTAACATATTTCGTATGCAAATCAAAATTGTTCCCGGGGAAGTTTTAAGCATTTAAATGTCAGGAAAGATTTTTATAAAAATAGTTTTGTTATGATGATTCTCACGGTCTATGGATACACGGTGTAACATTAGGAAACCGAATAATTTTGACAGCGTATTCCTGACCATATTTAAAGTAAAACATGTCGTAGGTATAATGTTTGCTGGATTCAGCTTGGTTTTTGAGATACTTATTTGCGTTTTTGTTTAAAAGAGTTAGATTTTATTACAACTTTTTAAAACAGAAATTCAAATATATTGCTCAAATAGTAGGTGTCACGTTA
Organism: Choristoneura fumiferana; assembly: GCF_025370935.1. Classification (NCBI taxonomy): domain Eukaryota; kingdom Metazoa; phylum Arthropoda; class Insecta; order Lepidoptera; family Tortricidae; genus Choristoneura; species Choristoneura fumiferana. The sequence continues at coordinate 15,255,394 of NC_133486.1, read as the reverse complement.
GCAAGCACACAATTTTATTGCTTGCGTGATAAGTCCTGGATATGACTTTATACCGGTTCTAACGGTAAATTCACATGATTTTCCAAAATCCAGTGTTAGCGACGCTAGTAGAGCCATCTAGTTATCATAACGTAAAAACGGGTTGCCACTTGAAGCGTCATTTTCTGAATCTAACTTCAGTGTTTTATTTTTTACAATATATATTTACCTTAAATTTTAGAAATGTTAATTATCTTATTATTTACGATAAGCTTATCTTAAGTAAGCGGCATGAACCATTAGAGAACAATAAAATTCGGCATCGTGTTTTTCTGGAATTTTAATGACGTTAAGAATGGTTGAGCTACCTATAGTACCTGCGCTGCGAACATGTTGTAATACTTAGTCCTTGTCCTGGAACCGCATTGTCTAACGCGCTGGTTGGTGTTCGCGATCGGATTCACCATGTGTCTACCCTGATCCTACACATCGTGTGACAGAAATAACTGGTGGAAATGATTTATGATACAGAGTGTATTAGTTAGACAATATGGCCTCATCTCAGTACGTGTGGCGGCTTTAGCGCCACCTAGTCATCAAATAGAGTAACTGCTACATTCTACGTTGTGCCACAAAGTTGTCGTGCTATCGTGTATCAGAGGTATAAATGCAACTGCCAACCCTCATAATTCAGATTTCGGAGAGACTCGCTCTTTTGTGGCACTTTCCACATTAGGTGTTAAGAGCGTTTATTCCTGCTGAGCTGGCAACGATGCATTTTTGTTAGTTTTTCTCGATTATTCCATAAAAATTGAATGAAAATTAATAATGTTGTCTGATAGAACACTTCTTAATATGTAAGTTAATGTGTCTACTCCAATAAATCATTCGTTCTAGACTTTTATTTTCTTTAAAAACCGGTCATAAACATTAATTCGTTTCTAAGGAATATAAAAGTGGACTTAATAATAAATATATTGTTGTCTCATTCTTGTTTGCCTAGGTATAGGGGTTAACTTTTTCGTCGACCTAAAGGGATTAGTATGTTCGGCGGCTCAACTTGCAAGTAAAGAAAGAAAGAAATCATTTATTGCCACGAAAATAAACATAAAATAAAAAACAGTTAAAAAAGAAAACTAAACTAAACCTTAATTAGATAGAGGCATTCAATATTTATAAGCGTAAACAAACAAAATATGCACGTATAGTATTAGATATATTTAAAGGAGTCCATTACATTACATGCCCTATTGGTGGCTCATCATTTTGAAGGAATTTAAGTATTTGAAATAGAACGAAACAAACTGCGAGTACGTAACAAATGTAAACCGTAAACATGTTTTCATTCATTTACCACATTATTAGACTCAATTTCGCACGCCAAAACTTTCATTACAAAGCAATTAAGAGCGTTTATACCTGCTGAGCTGGCAACGTTGCATTTTTGTGAGTTTTTCTCGATTGTTCCATAAAAATTTAATGAAAATTAAATATATGATCTGATAACCGTCGGGTATAAAGACTATAAAAGTCTATCACTTATAATTATTAGAGTAGACACATTACCTTATATTTGAAGAAGAGTTCTATCAGACCACATTTTTAATTTTCATTCAATTTTTATGGAATTATCGAGAAAAACTAACAAAAACGCAACGTTGCCAGCTCAGCAGGTATAAACGCTCTTAAATACTGATTTGTAGCTCGTCCGATAGGATTCCCTAGCATTCCTGGGAAACGGCGTAATAGTATAGGCCACTGACTTGGCGCAAATTATTTTGTTTGCTACTCCCGAATCTAAAATGCTGTATGATTGATTCTAATAATGAATGAAATGATTGATTCGCACAATCTGTGTATGCGACAAAATTGTTCTTTGCTACTTTGTACTTACAAACTGAATGCATGAGCTTAAAGAAACTTCAGAGGATAACCGAGCACCGTGGTCGTATGCCTCTTTGCTCTAAGGATTGTTTGTTACCTTGACAATATAGGTATTTTAAGGAGGCATCCGATCCGATTTGATCGAAATATTAATTTCATGAAATTCTTCCTGCTACAGTATTTTGCAGCCGTAAAAAAATAAACTGGCATACGTCCATATACACATACAAAGTATGTGAGAATCATATTCTTAACATAACCATTCATTTCGCCATTTTCGACTGCGCCATAGGTAGTTGGGTGGCTAAAATTTAGCGGTTAGCTTACGAAATAATTTGCGCTAACTCACGTCACGTGGCGTCACGTGCCCTACACGACGGTGCTCATGAATGCTAGGCTAGGGAATTCCATGGCACAAGGTACTAATTAGAATTTAATTGCATTGTAATTAAAAAAAAAATTTGGCAAGTAAACTTGAGTCTAGTGGCTTGATAAACGAACTAAATCATGTTTTATAAGTTAGGTACATGATTATATCATTTATATCTATTTAAAGAGCTGCATAATGAATTAACTTCAATAAGGCATGGAATTGACTCGCTATATTTCTTTAAAACATATCAAATAGACAATTTATACCTGAACATTTAGTTGGTATATGTACGGTCAAAAACCCGTACGGTCAGACCATTATCCCGTTAGGTAGGTACGCGAAACAAGTAGTAAATTAGAGAACAATAGATACAATTATTATTGTGTTCAAATATCCAGAAGTAACAAACAAATCGATTAGTACCTACTGAGGTAGGGTTTTACCACTTTTACCCTTATTATTTACTCGTAACTTTTTCCTGTTTGTTTGCTACCTGGCTGTCCAGGTCATAATTTTAGAAAATTTTCAAAGTTGAATATTATTTTTCAAAACAAAATATAATTGTACATAAGAATGTTGCAATTGTTAGGGATGAATAAGATATATGACAAACGACATATTTGCAGTTTATGAAAATACACATACTAGATATCTGGGTATGATTTAACCGACGACGACCGGATGGCCAAGTGGTTAGAGAACCTGTCTACGAAGCTTGAGGTCCCAGGTTCGACTCCCGGCCGGGGCAGATATTTGTATGAATAATACGAATGTTTGTTCTCAGGTCTTGGATGTTTCATATGTATTTAAGTATTTATCTATATAAGTATGTTTATCAGTTGCCTAGTGTCCATAGTGCCCTATTGGTGGCTCATAATTTTGTAGGAATTTAAGTATTTGAAATAGAACGAAACAAACTGCGAGTACGTAACAAATGTAAACCGTAAACATGTTTTCATTAATTTACCACATTATTGGACTCCATTTCGCGCGCCAAAACTTTCTTAAATTACAAAGCAATTAAGAGCGTTTATACCTGCTGAGCTGGCAACGTCGCATTTTTGTTAGTTTTTCTGGATTATTACATAAAAATTGAATGAAAATTAAAATGTGGTCTAGTAACCATGGGGTTTAAAGAATATAAAAGTCTATCACGAATAATTATTGGAGTAGGTAGACTAGACACATTACCTTATATATTAAGAAGAGTTCTATCAGTCCACATTTTTAATTTTCATTCAATTTTTATGGAATAATCGAGAAAAACTAACAAAAATGCAACGTTGCCAGCTCAGCAGGTATAAACGCTCTTAAATACTAATTTGTAGCTCGTCCGATAGGATTCCCTAGCATTCCTGGGAAACGGCGTACTAGAATAGGCCACGTGACGCCACGTGACTTGGCGCAAATTATTTTGTTTGCTACCCCCGAATATATATATATAAAAATACTGTATTATTGATTGTAATAATGAATGAAATGATTGATTCTCACAATCTATGTATGCGACAAAATTGTTCTTTGCTACTTTGTACTTACAAACTGATTGCATGAGCTTAATAGTCATGATCATGAAACAAGAAAAGACTTTCTAGAAACTTCAGAGGATAACCGTGGTCGTATGCCTCTTTGCTCTAAGGATTGTTACCTTAACAATATAGGTATTTTAAGGAGGCATCCGATCCGATTTGATCAAAATATTAATTTCATGAAATACTTTGGGCTAGTCTTTTGCAGCCGTTAACAAATAAACTGGCATACGTCCATATACACATATAAAATGTCGTAGGTATAATGTTTGCTGGATTCAGCTAGGTTTTTGAGATACTTATTTGCGTTTTTGTTCAAAAGAGTTAGATTTTATTACAATTTTTTTAAACAGAAACTCAAATATATGACTATTTCTTAATAATAATAATAATAAATTCATTTATTTCGGGCAACTTGGCCCATACAATAAATACCTTAGAGACTAACATACATATTTATATTTAAATAAGCACACAATTTTATTGCTTGCGTGATAAGTCCTGGGTATGACTTTATACCAGTTCTAACGGCAAATTGACATGATTTTTCAAAGTCCAGCTGTAGCGACGCTAGTAGAGCCATCTAGTTATCATAACGTAAAAACGGGTTGCCACTTGAAGCGTAATTTTCTGAATCTAAAGTCCAGGGGCGAACAATATAAACCAAAATTTACAACTGGCAGTGATCCTTAATACAATATATTTAAGTACCTTAAATTTTAGAAATGTTAATTATTTTATTATTTACGATAAGCTTACCTTAAGTAAGCGGCGTGAACCATTAGAGAACAATAGACTTTGACCAGCATCGTGTTTTTCTGGAATTTTAATGCCGTTAAGAATGGTTGAGCTACCTATAGCCACCTGCTACCTGCGCTGCGAACCTGTTGTAATACTTAGTCCTGGTCCTGGAACCGTATTGTCTAACGCGCTGGTTGGTGTTCGCGATCGGATTCACCATCTCTGATCCTACACACCGTGTGACAGAAATAACTGGTTGAAATGATTTATGATACCGAGTGTATTAGTTAGACAATATGGCCTCATCTCAGTACGTGTGGCGGCTTTAGCGCCACCTAGTCATCAAAAAGAGTAACTGCTACATTCTACGTTGTGCCACAAAGTTGTCGTGCTGTCGTGTATCAGAGGAATAAATGCAACTGCCAACCCTCATAATTCAGATTTCGGATACTCGCTCTTTTGTGGCACTTTCCACATTAGGTGTTAAGAGCGTTTATTCCTGCTGAGCTGGCAACGATGCTTTTTTGTTAGTTTTTCTCGATTATTCCATAAAAATTGAATGAAAATTAATAATGTTGTCTGATAGAACACTTCTTAATATGTAAGTTAATGTGTCTACTCCAATAAATGATTCGTTCTAGACTTTTATTTTCTTTAAAAACCGGTCATAAACATTAATTCGTTTTTAAGGAATATAAAAGTCTGGATATTTGGACTTAATAATAATTCTATTGTTGTCTAATTCTTGTTGGCCTAAGTATAGGGGTTAACTGTTTCGTCGACCTAAAGGTATTAGTATGTTAGGTGGCTCAACTTGCAAGTAAAGCAAGAAAGAAATCATTTATTGCCACGAAAATAAACATAAAATAAAAACAGTTAAAAAAGAAAACTAAACTAAACCTGAATTAGATAGAGGCATTCAATATTTATAAGCGTAAACAAACAAAATATGCACGTATAGTATATATTTATAGATATATTTAAAGGAGTCTATTACATACATGCTCTAGTGGTGGCTCATTATTTTGAAGGAATTTAAGTATTTGAAATAGAACGAAACAAACTGCGAGTACGTAACAAATGTAAACCGTAAACATGTTTTCATTCATTTATCACATCATTAGACTCAATTTCGCACGCCAAAACTTGCTTAAATTACAAAGCAATTAAGAGCGTTTATGCCTGCTGAGCTGGCAACGTTGCATTTTTGTTAGTTTTTCTCGATTGTTCCATAAAAATTTAATGAAAATTAAAAATATGGTCTGATAACCGTCGGGTATAAAGACTATAAAAGTCTATCACTAATAATTATTAGAGTAGACACATTACCTTATATTTGAAGAAGAGTTCTATCAGACCACATTTTTAATTTTCATTCAATTTTATGGAATTATCGAGAAAAACTAACAAACGCAACGTTGCCAGCTCAGCAGGTATAAACGCTCTTAAATACTAATTTGTAGCTCGTCCGATAGGATTCCCTAGCATTCCTGGGAAACGGCGTAATAGAATAGGCCACGTGACGCCACGTGACTTGGCGCAAATTATTTTGTTTGCTACCCCCGATTCTAAAATGCTGTATGATTGATTGTAATAATGAATGAAATGATTGATTCTCACAATCTATGTAAGCTACAAAATTGTTCTTTGCTACTTTGTACTTACAAACTGATTGCATGAGCTTAATAGTCATGATCATGAAACAAGAAAGTATTCTTGGCTTTCTAGAAACTTCAGAGGATAACCGAGCACCGTGGTCGTATGCCTCTTTGCTCTAAGGATTGTTTGTTACCTTGACAATATAGGTATTTTAAGGAGGCATCCGATCCGATTTGATCGAAATATTAATTTCATGAAATTCTTCCTGCTACATTATTTTGCAGCTGTAAAAAAATAAATTGGCATACGTCCATATTTATACACATACAAAGGATGTGAGAATCATATTCTTAACATAACCCTTCATTTCGCCATTTTCGACTGCGCCATAGGTAGTTGGGTGGCTAAAATTTAGCGGTTAGCTTACGAAATAATTTGCGCTAACTCAGGTGGCGTCACGTGCCCTACACGACACGACGTTGCTCATGAATGCTAGGGAATTCCATGGCACGAGGTTTTTGGCATGGCGCTTTTATATTCCTTAAAAACGAATTAATGTTTATGACCGGTTTTTAAGAAAATAAAAGTCTATACTTAACGAATAATTATTAGACACATTAACTTATATATTAAGAAGTGTTCTATCAGACAACATTATTAATGTTCATTCAATTTTTATGGAATAATCGAGAAAAACTAACAAAAATGCAACGTTGCCAGCTCAGCAGGAATAAACGCTCTTAAGTATACCTAGTCATTTATAAATCATCATTTGGAGTTTTTAATCTGTAGCTATAAATGGAAAAAAATAACTGAATTAATAACCTCCTTTTTTAAGTTGGTTAATAAATTATAAAGAAGTTCCTGTATCTATTAATATAAAAACAAAATTCTATATCTATTAATAAAAAAACCTCCATACCTACCCATTCCTCTGGATGATGATGAAATATATCGAAAATACAAACTGAGACATGGATGCACAGAAAAACCAGAAATAGAGACCAGCGCTGGGATACCCGTAAAAGTAACAAATTTGGAGTTGAAATAAAAAATACAAAAACTCCAAAAAAAAAAACAATCATGATGAAATATGACAGGAAAACTTGATGTGTTTGAAGTCATTTAGAGACTATTTTTTATCCCCATCCAGAAAGATCTGGATAGGGATAAAAACAACAGGAAGATTATCACATTTTTGCACATGATAGGCTCAATATATCCTAGAAATATTTATATCTTTAAATCCATTTAATTTTATTTGTTACAGGCTTCTCCAACGCCGACAATGATGTCGCTGTTCTGTCTATACGGCTACTCTCTGTCCATCTACATTCCTGTGGCCATCCTCTGGACCATCCAAGTGTCCTGGCTCCAGTGGCTGTTCGTCCTCATGGCTGCCCTGGTCTCCGGAGCGGTCCTGATATTCTGGCTGATGCCCGCTTTGAAAAAATCCAGATACAGTCTCCTCCTAATAGGATCTATCATAGGATTCCATTTTCTGCTCGCTGCAGGCTTTATGCTGTACTTTTTCCATGTGCCAAGCGTGCATGTGGCACCCACGGTGCAGACTGTGGTGACCACTGTCAAACCGTGATAACATTGGGCTGGTAAATTGACCATAAGTATGCTGAAGAAGTATGAGGAAACAAAGATAATTTAAGTCTAGATGTTTAGTTTGTTTCTCATACTTTTCGAGGACCTCTATTTTCTATTTATTTTTGGTCAGTTTACGTGTAGATTAGGTTGGGTAATTGACTAAAATTTGCGTTGACTAACGCCGCACAATAAGTTATTTTCCGTGGCGAATTTTAGTTCGTTACGCATCTGTAAATTAGAATTCTCTTTGACGTTAACTAAGTCATGACTAAAGTTAAGTATTTTTTGATTTTGCGTTCATATAATTTGAATATTTTGAAGTTGTTTATTACCATGGTACAGAATACAGATTCTTGCTTGCTGTACAATATCTGTTGTTTCCCTGTCGGCATTAAAATATTTACATAAATCAGATAAGCATAACTTAACATTAATGTTACAAAATAGGACTTATTGCCATTGTTTGCCGTTATTTAAAGATTTTCTGAAATAAAAGTAAAATATTATCACTACAAACTAAACTGAATAGGCATATTGGCTTTTGATAGGAAATTACTGATGAGTTCTGTCGCAGATTCGATATTTACCGACAAAACCCAAACTTAGTACTTAAAAGTGGGTCTTGTTTTGTTATCTTTGTTAATATTTCTTGTCGATGTTTAAGAGATATATAGGTAGAGTCATTCACGATGACGCGCGCCGTGGTTCTTATTACAATGTCATTAATGGCTAATTTTGACAAAATCACGCGTCTTCGTGGATGGCACTAGGTAGGTAGGTATACATATATAAATATTTGATCGATGTTGGAATCTAATGTTAGCAATGAATTGATGTGATTCTTAAGTATTTCTGCATTCCTATTTATATAGACTTATTGTGCTAGACTTTATTTATTTCTTATTTAAAATAAACTTTCAAATATGGTACTTGTTTTTATGCAAATACTTATACTGATTTTCTGGCTTGATATTCATAGTTTTTAAATGGGAAGCTATCAAGATTTTTTTCTTGATTATTGATAAAATACCATTTTTGCTGACTTTAGGTAGGTGCATTTTGTTAGCTGTAACTGCATTGTCAAACCTACATACGACACCGAGTTTCAAGTAAATCTGACTACTGGAAGCGAGTTAAATTCAACTTGCAACATTTTGACACACACTAACAAGGCAAGTTTACTAAACCAAACCCGGTCTTACTTGGATTGTAATATTTTACTGAACTCTTATGCTATACAAATAATTTATGAAAAAAATATTATTAAAACTACACGCGTCATTCTAAAATAGTTTATTTTCCAATGTACAATTATTTACAAGAATATATACAGTTCATTACACAGAGTAAGTTCAGTCGGCCAGAGAGCAGGCCGCAAAACTCTTCACCCACGCTTGTCTCTGGTAAGATGGCGGCGTGTCCTCCGCCACGCACTGGAATGTTCCCGCCAACTCCAATAACATGTTTTCTGAAATAAAACGGTCGAACGTAATACGCTTCTGACATCGACAGGCATGCAGGGATTAATCCTTTTCCAGGCCCCGCGAATCTAGATACGCTACCACAAAATGAATCACAGTTTTATATTGTTTACCTATGGCAGATGAAATTAATAACGAATCATATTTTTAACGACTTCAATTGATTTTGTACCATATTTAAATTTTAGCAAGGTCTAAAATTTGTGTACATTTATGTGGTTGCTATATGCACTGTGCATGGAAAAGGGTTAACCTCCTGGGGTGATAATACTAGTACATATTATTAGCAATAAAATTTATATCTTTGAAAAAGGAATAAAGTGTCATTTTCTCTGTATCATTCAAATTATCAAAAAATAAGTTTAACTTTATCTATGAGACATTAAGATTAAAATTTCGATGTCAATTTTTGTTGTATGGTGGGCCGCAGGAGGTTAAGACGAGAATATAAAAGTCTACAATAAATATTTATTGCCCCATGATCAGAGGGCCTACTCCGAAATTCGAAAATCGAAGTTCGTATCGTACCGTCCCTCTCACTCTCGTATTAAATAGTATAAGACAAGTGTCAGAGGGACGGACACGAACTTCGATTTTTGAATTTCGGAGTAGGCCCTTCCAGGACAAAATATAATGAAAAGAGCCAGGATCAGTTAAATAAGAAACCGATGAGAATCAACAAAAGACTGACCCCGTAGAGCCTAACGAGATACCTAATGCATCCTTCTCTCTTGGCTTTCTCGTAAATGGCTAAGACAAGGCGCATAGATAAGAAACCCCACCAACGCTCTCCTTCCCGTAGTAAGACACTACAATACCTACAACATCAATAAGATTGTTTTGTTGTTTTTGTTCTATATCAATTACATATATATGCTAGAATAACAAGGGCACAATTCCACTTTTTTAAATTAACTAATTTTTTGATTTTTACATCAATACGCGGACACGCAGCTAGTTTATAAAACTAAGGGGCGGTTTCCCCACCCATTGATTAATTTTAACTGACGTATAAATGTCATGCCGTCTTTGTTTGTTTTGTTCGAATAAACGGAGACGGCATCACATTTATCCGTCAGTCAAAATTAATCAACGAGCGGTGAAACAGCCCCTAAGAATTATAATCGCTTTCGCACCGTAAAGCTCGTCGTGTGGATGCCTCTTGAGTCGTTCGCAGAACTCCATGAAGTGTCCCTCGGCGAGGCCCAGCTGCGCGGCCAACTCGACGTCGCGGGAGGCGCCGCGGTGCAGCAGCAGTATGCCGCCGCGGCACGCCGCCGTCAGCTCGCACCGCAACTTGTCTGGACATAGCTTTATTTATTATGGTTACAGTCAAACACTTTCAGACGCACATATCAAGCCGTGTTTAGACTTGCAAGGAAAATCGTGCAAGTAGCATTACACTGCTGTGCTCGATTGATCACTACAAACTCGTTGGCTTTACCGCCTCGCAATGTAATGCAACTTGCACGATTTTTCTTGCAAGTCTAAACTCGGCTTTACATGGGTCAATCAACTTTTTAGTGTAGCTTGTTGCCATGGTAACGACTCCTGAGTATATTAAAAATATGATTTTTAGGATATTTTTACGGTGAAGGAAAACATCGTGAGGAAACCTTCACAAACCTGCGAAGCAATTCAATGGTGTGTGTGGAGTTCCCAATCCACACTGGGCTCACGCGGGAACTACGGCCCAAGCCCTCTCGTTCTGCGGGACGATTAAAGGCTGGGATGATGATGATGATGATTTTTAGGAGTACAAATCTATAAAAGACACTAATAATGGGCGAAGATGTGTTGCAAGTTTTTTTTTTACTTTTTTCTCCTCGCTCCGCTGAGCTGTTTCCACTAGAGCTGCGCTGAGCGAGGTTTGGTAAAAGAAGCATTTCTATTGGTTTATACAAACGCATCCTGAACATTTCTGGTGGAAACGCAGACTTACGATGCACTCTTCCTTACCATCTGTCGGCTTGCATTCGTCCATCATAACGGAACAGATTCTCAGGGCGTATACGACGACTTGCATCAGCACAAGTTGACAATCGCACCTGAAACAAAAACAATAAGTTCAAGGGAATTATGGTTCTATGACTATGTACAGTCGGAGTTAAAAAAAGGTTCGTCACCCTAAGATCTATTTTCCTTTGCTCAGTATGAGCGCTAATCTGCTTTACTGATTGAGTAGGACATACTGCGTCAACCTGTCAAACTGCTAAACATAATCAGGTGACCATAGCAACCCTACCACTACATCTTGGCAATGACAAACACTGACAATTAAATAGAACATTATTTGATTTAAACTTTTACGAAGTTATTAAAAAGGTTTTGTATTGATATGAAACTAGATACATGTTAGAGGTGTATACTATTTTGATCCTTGTTATCATGTCAAGTAAGTATACTTTGAAATGCACTTGTCTACTTAGTACTTTGGTTTCAAAACGTACTAAGACTTTGTAAAGGAATCAATTTAATAACTGACGGTCTACCACCCTAAAGTTGATAATCGTTTGCGTGTCATAAAACAATAATGCCAATAGACGTGTCTGTCAACTTGAAAGTTCAACTTTATCGACTTATGCATTTGATTGGAGCTTGATTCAAAATTGAAAGACCACTTATTTGGCTGATGGTACCTACCTAACAAAGTAAAAAATCTTTTGTTTGTCTACTGTTTTACACCACGTCAGTTGTATTATATTCCCGAAACAATTAGATTCAAATTGCTTTGACAATTTTTTAAAAGTATTTGTATGGTGTGTCTCAGGTGGTTATATAGCTCACCTATTATCGTGATCCATATTAATATGAGGGCTATAATTGTTACAGAACGCCAGTAAGTTCTGTGTATTTGTCAGCGCTTCATGAACCAAGTTCTGCTTTTCGATGCATTTCAACGCTACTTCCACTTGCTTCAGTAACACATGGAAGTGACAGGAATCTAGAACAAATGATTATGAATTCAAATAAGAGATATTTTACCGAGTATGTGAAGCAATACATTAGAATAATTTTTTGTTAGAAAATAGTACATTGTGTCTTAAGGGCGGTAAATAAGGAATTACGAACGAGAGTCTATTAGAAGCCCGAAGTCGAAGACTGAGGGCTTTAATGAGTCGATGTTCGTAATTCTAGTACCGCCCGTGCGACATACAATGTTTTTCATCACATTTGCGAGTAAAATTTTATATTTCTAAAAGAAAAAATATAATTCTTCCAAATATTGGCGATATCATAGGCTGTGCTCTTGGCAGCGTCGCCCTCCCCCTCCCTCAGTATGTGCCTGAGCCGCGTGTGCATGTGGTCCTGCTGCTACGCCATGCGCAGCGCCATCAGTACGGGCACCGACTCATTTACCGACCTTGGGCTTCATGACGAGAAAATTAGTATGGGCAATGACTCATTTACCGACCACGGGCTTCATGACAAGCACATTAAGGTCGAGGGTTTTATTTGGTGGATTGCAATCAAGGTAGCCTGCATGTTTCGACGCTGTTTACGAGCAAGTGTGATGAAAAATATTTTAAGTACTTGAAAAAACAAAGAGTATTCGCTAACAAACTGTTTTGCAATTTGGCGAAGTTTATTCGTCAATCAATCAATCAATCAAATCAGCCCACACCCACCCACTGCTGAGTAAAGGCCTCTTCATTTTCACGCCACTTTGCCCGGTCCGGATGTTCGTAATTTCTATTAAGTATAAAAAAAATAACTGGATTTCATTGTCTAGTTGTAATTTTTTTACTATGCTCGCATTACCAACCAAACTACTAACCTGATAGTTCATTAACCGTATACCAGCTAAAGGAAAACGCCAAGGAGGCGAAATACGTGCATTGCATTGTTTTAGCGTTTTAGTCTTATTTGTTATTTATTATGTCAGGTGGTGGTACTAATGGAACCAAAAAAAAATTCATTCTTTCTTTAAATAACAATTAATAGCAATGATCATAGTAAAAAACACTAAAAACAAGCTTTTACATAGCAGATCGACCTAAAAGGGAAAAATGATATTTCGACTGCAGAAACGAAAAAGTACTAAACCGCCAAAATCCTACTTTTGAGACATTTTTTTTTTAAATCATTTCCCAAAAGTAACATTTTGGCGTTTTAGTAATTTTTCCTTTCCACTGTAATTTTAATTTATAATCCTCGCTCTATGGACAGGTTGGCAAACCCTGTTACAAACAAATATTTCATACCTTTTCTATACAAAAGCACCCCTTGCTCAAAATCAACCCTCATGTTCCCGCTTCTAACACAAATGGTTAACCCGTCCGCCGCTAGTCTCCTTAGCACGGCCAGCAGCCGGCAAAGCGCGAATGGCATCGGCCGGCACGCCACGATCGTCTTCACTATGCCGGCGGCGAGAGGGTTAGGCGGGAGGGTCTCTAGCAGATGGGTTATGGAACACAGGAGGCCGCTGTAGAAGGTCGCGCATGACTGTGAAAAAAAACCATTGTGAGTCCATGTATAAATGCATAAATTTTACATTAATCCATTGACATTATTTTTTATGACTTGTCAAAACGCGATTCTTCAGAAGATTTTGTACTGGTAATACTACGGAATACGAATACAAGAGAAAATGCCATAATTCCAAGTTTTGTATCAAAAATCAGTGTCGTCGGAAATGCATGAGTTTCTTTTGAGTCTGTAACATAATTAGAACTTTACGATATAGGTATAAAGTTGAGTCTACTGTACGCTTTAACTGATTTGCTCATTGTATTCTACCGTTTACGCCCTATATACATCCCACTACAGGGCACAGGCCTCTTCTCTGAATTGGAGGGCTTGGGCCACAATTTCAACGCGAGCCGAGGGACTGGGAATCACACACCAGTTGGGCCCAAACCCGAGCCAGGAGAGGCTTTTGCGCAGCAGCGGGACGTGTATAGGCTGGCATGATGATGATGATGATGAAGACACACATCATTGAATCACTTCGCAGGTTGTGAGCCTTCCTTCAGCGTAAAACTCATGGTAAATTTCAAATGTGATTTCGCACAGGAACTTCGAAAAATTCAAGAGGTGCGAGTCTGGATTTGAACCCAAGAGTTTTTTTTTCACACAGAAATAGGCTTGCGCTTGACCACAATCACGCCTGATGGTAAGCGAGATTTGGACTAAGGCTCCGTTTCCACCAGAGATGTGCGAGAAATGCGTTTTTCATGAACCAATAGAAACGCTTGAAAATTGAATGAATGAAGCGTGAAAGAGTGACGTCACTCGATTAGAGCGAAACATAGATGACGCTAGTGCTGCTGCTTAAATAGCGTAGTAGAAAAAAATAAACCTGAGATATGTGTGCATAGGAGAAATTTGTGTCTAGACTTCAGCAGTGGTGTAGGGGTTATAGCACGAAGCACGGATTGCTGAGGACCTGAATTCGATTCCCAGCGCTGGTCTCTTTTTCTGGTTTTTCCGTGTATCCATGTCTCAGTTTGTATTTTCGATATAGAAATGAAGCGTTCCTATTGGCTCATGAAAAACACATTTCTCGCAACACATCATTGGTGGAATAAACGCAGTCTAAGATGGAGCATGCTTTATATACAGTCACCAGCACCAATATCTGACACAACAAGCGTTCATAAATATCTGATACGACTCTATTTCTAGGGCCGGAAGGACGTGTCAGTCATTTTTGCACGCTCCACTGTGGCAGATTATAATGCTGGTGCCTGTACCTAATAAATGCTCATACCCAAGAGCTATCTGTATGGTGGTTGAAAATCATAAAACTCACAGCAGTATCCAGTAAAGTGCAGATATCGTTGATCAGATTCATTAGTCCGTCCGCACTTCTGGCAGTTTGCTTCTTCAGCACCTCCTCGGGAACTATCCTCGTGGTAGGATCGAGTATGTAGGCTAATATGGCGACCATCCGACGCGCGAGTATCGCTTGTTCTTCTTTGTATAATGCTCTGAAACATGATGAGTAAATAACCTAAACAACTTAGAAAATTTAAAACCCCCTACATTGTCAATGGCTGACCCGATTTATATGAAACAAGCTACGAACCACCGCACCACTCGCTTTGGAGCGAAAAAAAGCGCATTAAAATCGGTCCAGCTGTTTTAGAGCTACAACGCCACACACAGAGAAACAGAAATACATTGGCGCTAAACTTACAACACCACCCTGCCCTGCCTCGCCCTATCTCATCTAATTCATTCACTTTGTAAAAGTATGGGAATTAATTTTATAACAATCAAAGTTATAGTTCGTAACGTTATGTTACGCATTTTATCAATAAAACAAAAAACTTCCTATTATTATGCCAATTCAATCTCACAATTATATTATGGCAAATCTGCCGTGCGAATTAATTTTATGACAATTAACACTTTCGGCCCCAGTGACAACGTCTGTGACTTTTTAGTTCTTACTCCTATGCCAGTGACACGTATTTGTGACTGCTGTGGGATCGCATTTGGCTCCGGCAACTTAAGCTATGCCAGCCTTTAGGAGGTACGAATTATTTTGACACGACATGAATGTATTAGGCACTTGTCCCACCGCCGACGATGAGCGAGAAGCGAGTAGAGCGAGTAACTAGAAACGAGTGGGTGAGCAGCGAGAAGCGAGTGTAGTTTTGTCGCTGGCTGTAAGCGAGTGTTCGAGTGCGACGGGCGATTACTCGCTCCACTCGACTCGCTCGTGCGGGGCGGCCGCCAAGCTGACATCGCTGAGCGAGTATCTATAGCTCAGCGAGTTTTACAGCTCTTGTCGCTGCGACAAAAGATGTAAGAGCGAGTTCTCGCCGACAGTGTGAACAGCCAGCGATCAACTATTAATATATGTGTCTCTTTTACTCACACAGGATCTTATATCTTTTGTTCGTTTCTTGAGCGAGAAAATAGTCTATAGCCAATCGTTTCCTCGCTGGCGGGGAGACAACTGCCTTACGTCTGTGACACGTATTCGTGTCACTGGCATAGAAGTGACTGTTTGGGATAGGCGTAGGCATAGCGTAAGAGCTAAGTGGATCATTGCCGGGGCCGAACGTGTTAACGTTATACGAAATATAAGGGGCACCCTATAATATGTTACCGGGCAGTGAGCAGAGTGTGTCGCGTCACACACAGGTAGGTGGCAGCTGCCGCGATATAGCGCTCGTCCATTTGCCGCAGGAAGGCCGTCGTGGCGCGGGACGCCACCGCTCGCAGCTCGCATAACACCGAGGTTAGAGACGCCGATGTTGCTTTCACTATCTGGAACGATATATATTTTATAACAATATGAATTTTTTGAGGTGTCCAGATTTCGTTAACTGCCCACCTTTCGAACAAAGCCATATTCTATTGTGCCCTCAACCGCAAATATAAAATAAAATAGTTCATTGAAATAACGACTTTATGGTCTAGAGCAGAAAGTGCATTTTAAAATAAATACTCGTTCCCAGATAATGCCTTTCCATGAGGCTGCTTGTCTACGACGCATTTAATTTTGAAAAATATTATCTGCAAAAAGTTTTATTTAAAATGAACTTCTGATAAATAATAGTCGTTATTTCGGGTGCGCATTTTTTCACATAACTTTTGAAGTCCTATTATCGGAAGTCCGAAAATTTTTCTCATACCATTTTACATCATAATGATCACTCTTCATATTTTTTTTAGTACTAACGATCGAAAACTCATAGTCATCGGAATTCATAATATAACTATTCATAAACCTTCTTCTTACTAATATTGATTTTCATTATATATTATTATACTAACGATACGAAACTAAACTTAATCATAAGTGTTATTTATTTGCACTATAATGAAATTCATAATGTAAATAATCAAACATCTGCTTTATACATAAATTTATTGTTTTATAAACAAAAAAAAGTATGAGATTTTTTTTTTTATGAAGAGTGATTATTGTGAACACAAATCGGTGGTAAAATAAAAAATAGGAATAAGATTTTTATGAGAGTCAATGTGGACCCCGTTATTTCAATTAGCTATTTTATCTTATCTTTCCGTTCATTTTAAAATAGTTTTAACTGATGATTATGCACTTAAGGACATAATAGAATACAATGGCTTTGTTCGAACGTTGGGCTGTTAACGAGATCGGGACACCTCAAAAAATTCATACTATAATACCATTTTTTTTATAGCAGATATATTTATTATGGCAAGTCCAAGAAATAACAAAAAGTATATCTCATACAAATAAATAACAACAAAAGTTGCCAAAAAGTGAATAATGCAATTATACTATTGGTGCAAAACTATTCATTGGCTTGGGCAGGCATGTGCATTGGTCTTGGGGTCTGTCTCAATTTATGACGTGAGCCTCGAATGTAATAATAATACTAATACTAAATAATACTAATTTAACTAACAAATACTGATTAGTTTAAAAAAAAGCTCTTACCAGTTACCACAAATTCGATATTTATTACTGAGTGAACATTATCAACTTTATTTCAAGGGTAATTTTTGTTGAGGGACGTATTGATTTGAGACAGGAGATTTTTTCGAAGCAGTGGCGAAATGTATTTACATATGACGAGGACGAATTAGTTATATTTATTGAAATTAACGCATTTATCCTCGTCAGTCTTATTTCCTATAACAGACAGTGCCTATTTCCATTATACGGATACATTAGTATGCTAAATAATTTTTATGCGTTTTATTATTATGCCAGTTCAATATTATGCCAAATATATTATACGAATTAATATTACGACAAATTAGTGTTATGATGCAGGCCGTTAGAAGTTGTCTATGGGGGAGGCCTATGTCCAACAGAAACTGGTCATTCTACAGCTGATAAAATCAAAGTCAAAGTATCTTTATTCAATTCAGGTATTAACAAGCAAGAACTTATGAATGATATAATGATGATTAATGTTATGGGAAATAACAGGCACCCACCTTATCCAACCTCTCCTCCAAACCGGTCCCATTGGCCATGCAGGTTAGGTCCTCCTGCAGGCATCCGATGCTAACTTTACAGTCAGACTGTTGCCTCCTCACGCTCGGTGTGGCCGGGAGTCGGTGGAACGCGCCGAGCACTCGGCAGCTGCGCGGGGAGTCGTCGCGGTCTGTTCGCAGCTTATCGTTATGCTCCAGGAGGGAAGGCTGCTCGGACGTTGGCTCCAGTATCAGCGGAAGGATCGGCATCAGTTTCGACGGGGCTGGGGAGGTTATGTTATGTTATTGCTGTTTGCCCTAGTCCATTTATATATATTTTTTTGTACTGATTCATGTACAGTCAAGTGCAAAGATATCGACACGGCCATTATATTTAGGGGCTGTTTCACCATCCATTGATTAGCGTTAACCGACGGTTACATGTGATACCGTCTCCGTCTATTCGAACAAAGCAAATAGAGACGGCATCACACCTAACCGGCAGCTAGCGCTAATCAATGGATGGTGAAACAGCCCTTACTAAAATATGTATACACAACATTATGGACTTAATATTAAGGTCGTGTATACATATTTTTGTAACTTTGGCCGTGTTGATATCTTTGCACTTGACTGTACCAGGGTGGAACTTTTTAATAATCAATTTTACTATGACTTCCTTGACCAAAGTATGGTATGTCAACATGACATTAGTAGCACAAAGGTTACATTACACCCTGGTACAGTCGAGTTCATAAACATGTGGGCAAACATTTTATCAAAAATATATGAACACGACTCTATTGTTAACGACATAGAAGCGTGTTCAGATATTTTTGATTGAATTTTTGCTCACAAGTTTATGAACTCGACTGTACATGAATCAGTCGCGTGAATTACAGAAACGAGAGACAAACGAGGAAACAATGTAGACAAGCAACTAGCACGAAACGGACCCACCTGAGCATAATGCCGGCTCGAGAGCCAGCGCCGGTAATGTGTTTAGTTTATATCACAGATATAGATTAATCTATAATCTATATCTGTGGTTTATATCGTCATTGCTTTTTGAAAACAAGAATAAAGAGAATGTAGGTGTGTACAAGTCTATAAGCTGCGTGTGACTCGCGTGCGTGGCGTGTATAATACAAACGCGCGTTAATACGCGATGCGCATAGGCCTATACCGACTGGTAGAAAATTGTTAGTCATAATGTAATGTTTGACATAACTGAAACCATTTATTTCTCAGAATTGTTATAAAACAAACCTAACCTAACCTATAGAGTTCTACAGGGTGACCATTTAAAAAATTATGAAAAATGTATACTTAGTTTCAACGGGTTTTTTTTTTATGACTAACAATAAAATTATGACAAACATTACATTATGACTATGACTTATAAAATTATGGCAATCATCATATTAGCCATAGGACGTTCACTGTTGGACATTGGCCTCTCCCATCCTGCTGTAATATTTCGGACGAATTTAGAGACACTTTGTATAAGAAAATATTTGGTATACCTTTAAAACTTGTTTTGTTGAGGTTCAAGAAATGAGCTCTGCTGTCAGTTTGGGCGCTGCTGGAGGTCATCTTCAGTCTTCGCTGGGAAGCAGGCGCGTTGTATGTCGAGCTTATGCTGTGTCTGTGACTAGAATGACAGACAGTTTTAGCATAATGGAATAGATTACAAAAAAATCCATACTAATATTATAAATGCGAAAGTGTGTGTGTTTGTCCGTCGCTCCGTTTCGACGTGATCTTTGGCATAGAGATAGATGGGCCAGAGAGTGACATAGACTACTTTTCATCCCGGAAAAATGCACAGTCCCGAGGGAACAGCGCGCGATAACCGAGTTAGGCGCGGACGAAGCCGCGGGCCAAAGCTAGTTATATCATAAAATGATATTGTTAGCGGGCCAATCAACTTTTGTACCGACACTAATCTGTCCGCGACATTTTTCAAACAATTGCAGATTTTTGTAAGTAAACATGTTTTTTCTGCGATAAAATAGATGGTGTACATGAATACATGCCATCCCACGTAAGTTCAACCTATTAAACCGTGAAATATCTTGTTGGAAGTACGATTTTTTGGTAACGCCAGAGACAATTTTGGTAATGCAGGAGACGCCCAAAGTGTCGGTAAAATAGTTGATTGGCCCTAGCTTGTTGTAGTGTTGTTGTAGTGGGACGGCCTCACTCTTGGATTTCCAACTTGTCTACTTTTTCAATAAAGAAACTTCAATTATAAATAGTAAGTACTGTTACTGTCAGTTTGGCGCGGCCATTTAAATTTTCACATATTAGATGACAGAATTTTGAATAACCAAACGAAAACGTGAAACTTTCAGATATTTATCCAATCCAATGTACAATTATGTACATTTCTCCTTAATGTTACAACATTTCTCCTTAAGGTTGCCTGGAAGAGAGAACTCCATAGCGAAAACAGCACCCATTTCTCACCTTTTAATTTTTTTATATGACGTTTAAAGAGTCATTGTACCTACTGTTTCGTATTGTTATACATAAGTATATTAATATGTATGTACATATCTAGTTCATTGCATTAATTCATGTATATGCAATTGCCACAGATCATAAATTTAGTGCTTATTTTCTTCTTAAGTCTACAAGGGCCTTTGTACACCATCCCTGTTGTGTGATATTGTTTGACAGTGATAAAAAAAGACTCAATTACCTTGAGGATATGTCATTACTGGGCACAGTGACCTGTGTCAGCTTCACTTTGGACGACTCCAGCATCTTGCATTTCTCTTTGATGCTTATTATTTCTAGATTCTGAAAAGAAATATCTTTAGTATTACCCCATATCATAATCCCTATTGTTAGCTCTTTAATAATAATAATAAACTTTAATTTACAGGTATTTGGTACAGAGTATGCACATATTATAAAATGAAATCAAATTAAAAATAAATAAAAGTTGAAATATAAATGAACCTCCCTGCAGTTAACAAACTATAAGGTGTCATTCTTCATCATCATTTCACATACTTAGATCAGTGGTGGACAAACTTTCTCCATGGGGGGCCAGAAAGTTTCAGATATTTAAGAGGAGGGTCAAGATTACACGATTCTATTTTATACTTTTTTTGTTTTTGCCAAATAATTAAATTATATTATGATTGCAGGCCATATAGGTAGTGTTATATATGTGAAATGTGGGTAGACAGAAAAACCAGTCTGCTATCTGCTTTCTGCCAGCTTATGTGCTCAGCATCCGATTATCGTAAGTTATAATAGTGGCGACGACGTAAACGGGACTAATACGTGCAGTTATAGTGTGAAAAGGTGTGATTAAGTGGTAAAAGTGTTATTTAGGAAATTACTAAGGCAATATGGGTATAAAGTTCGGAGAGTTTGATATAGCGCATGGCTGTTGGAAGAACTATTTAGAAAGGTTTTCTTTCTGTCTGCAGGCAAGTGAGATTAAGGAAGATGCTAAAAAAAAGGCTAATTTACTAGCTGTTTGTGGTCCTGATTTGTATGATTTGATAATTTCACTGGTTGCTCCATCTCCAATAAGTGAGGTTAGTTTTACAACTATAACTTCTAAGTTGAGTAATCATTTCCATCCAAAGGCAAATGAGATCGTACAGTCATACAAGTTTCACAGCAGATATCAAGGGGAGGGGGAAAAAGTTCGAGATTATTTGGCTCAATTAAGGAAATTAAGTATTGAATGTAATTTTGAAGACTTGGATCGAACTTTAAGAGACCGCTTAGTATGTGGTATAAGGGACAAAGAGGTGCAAAAACGGTTACTACAGCAGAGCACATTGACGTTTGATCAAGCATGTACAATTGCACTGTCTCATGAAGCTGCAGATATTGATGCGGATATTATTGCTACTCCCTCTTCTAGTAGGGTGGTGCTGGAACCAGAAGTACCCATGGAAGTAAATAAATTTATTAATAAAAAGGTAGACAGACAGACAGAAAGACTTGAGTGTTTCCGGTGTGGTAGGGCTCACCGGGGTGGATGCAGATTCAGATGGTCAAAGTGTAATCACTGTGGTAAAGTAGGTCACCTAGAAGCAGTGTGTTCATTAAAAAATAAAGGAGCATACACACCAAAGACGCAGGTCAATGGGTTGTATGAGGAAACAACTATCAACAATATGAGGCAGGGTATATCTACCCCCGCTTACGTAATTAAAATTAAGTTGAATGGAATGTTGATAGATATGGAGGTGGACTCCGGTTGCGCCTTTACATTGATTAGTGAACGAACTGCGGGTTCATGTGGAACGGTCGGATACCTGAGTTGGAAGCTGTCAATGTGGCCCTAAAGACTTGGACAGACAATAGGGTGTTTTTATTAGGAAAAGCTATGGTAATGGTACAGTACAAGGGTATGGAAAAAAAATTACCAGTGCTGATAGCCGGGGTGATGGCCCTAGTTTAATTGGTAGAAATTGGTTTGCTGAGTTAGGTATCCCACTAGAAGGCATTTATAAGATGCATATAGATAAAGCTAACTTAAATACACAGTTAAAGGACATATTACAAAAGTATAAGGAAGTTTTTTAAAGAAGGATTAGGTAAATATACAGGCCCTGTGGTGAATATTTCACCTAAAGAAGGTACAAAACCTAAATTTTTAAAGAGTAGACCGGTACCATTTGCCTTGAAAGACCGGATACATAAAGAAATTGATAGATTAGAATCGGAAGGGGTTCTAGAGGCTACCTCACACTCCGAATGGGCAACGCCAATAGTCCCGGTACTAAAGCAAGACGGCAGTGTGCGGTTGTGTGGGGATTATCGGTCAACGGTAAATGCAGTGACTGAGACAGACACATACCCTTTACCTACTCTCACCGAAGCGTTTGCAGAATTACAAGGCGGAGTATGGTTTACGAAAATTGATTAGAACGTGCGTATACACAGGTCAAGTAGATGACGAAACCGCCAATTTACTGACTATTAATACATCAAAGGTCTATACAAAAGAAAAGACTCCCGTTTGGAGTCAAGGCTGCCAGGAATATTTCAAAGATTAATGTCTTCACTGCTGGCAGGTATTCCAGGTGTAGCGGTTCTATTAGATGACATCTTAGTCACAGGCAGTGGAATAGAAAGAAAAATAGGAGACTCGAAGAAGTATTCAAAAGCTACAGGAAGCGGATTACGGTTAAACAAAGATAAATGTAATTTTGCTACGAAGAGGGTTAAATTTTTAGGGTTTATCATGCGAAAATTTGGTATTCACCCATGTGAAGAGAAATTCGTGCGATTGAG